>NW_028186269.1:6616-313700 GCF_003343005.1 Rhea americana
CGCGGCGATGCGCGGCGCCGCCGCCTCCGCTCGGTCCCGCTTGCGGCCGTGTGCGCCGAGCCGGGCGCCCGTCGGGCCGGGGACGCCCCGCGGAGGGGCCGCGGCCGGAGCCGCTCTGTGCAGCGGCCTGCGCGGAGCGGATCGGGCGAGGTGCCCGTGAGTGGACGGCGGGGCCCTGCCGTGCCTCTTAAAAACAGGCTTAGGTCAGAAGTAAACTAGGTTTAAGCAGCCGCCGATCGCTGCAGTGGCCGGAATAGCTAAGGAATTGTGAGAAAAGTCTCCTCTCTGCGTGGCAGATTTAAAGCAGACTTGCTAAGTTGGMGACAGTTTCCCTGATTTTAGATCAAGGTGGATTTTAAAGGGTTTTTCTCTTTCTATAATAAAAACTTCTMCTACGTGTTCTGTAAGACTGTGAAAATCCTCAGTAGTCATTTTCTGGATTTTCTTGCAGTCTAAAACAGTCCTGTGTCARTACTATTTCTCTTAGCCTTATGCAGAGCACAACTGCTGGTTATTCTGGKAGCGAACTCGGAAGCAGAGTATCTGCTGGGGAAGATGCACCTCAAGATYGGAGCAGCAGCAGTATATTGATTCCATTAGCAGAATTTACAGATCTACCAACAGATCCCTTTTAACACAGTCTCTTTCCCAGAATTAAAGTTCCCATCAGAGCATCTGTCGCTAGTCTAGGCCAATAGATGGCATAAGTTATTCAGACTAACCTCCTAGGCGTGCAGAGACTATGCTGTACATGAGGTGGGATTTTGGGGGGCAGCGTGCATGTCACATTCCAAGTGTCTGATTTGTGATACCTTGAGAAGGTCCTGGGCTAGGAGGTGGTTATGGTTAAATCATCCCCAGTTTTGACAGGAARTGATCAGTGCGCGTATCCTAAACTCAGCAGGAAACTGAAGTGGCTTTTCAACATTGCTGGGTACGTTTAATATCTGCTGCTGGGGGGAAGCTGCCTCTTGCAACAGTATGGAAACTAGTAATCATTTGTGAGGAAATGGGGCTTTTGTGTGTGTGTGTGTGTGTGTGAGTTGCATGCACTCCTCATTTCCTTCTACTTTTCTAGATTTCATTGCTCAGAAAGGTAGTACTTCAGGGAGATAAAAGACAACTGGCTAATAAGGAAGAAGCTTCTTGGATTCTGTATCTAAACTTCTACTTAGACAGCACTGTAGATAGGTGAAATTGTGCATGTGGTTTGTATGTAGGTAGCTAAATAATGAACAAAGAACTTTAACTGACAGTAATCATAYCTGGCTTGTATATGGTGCTTGTTATCTGGAGATTTCAAAGCATTTATTTTTTTTAATAAATAGATGCAGTGTCATTATTTCCATTTTTTGTTTTGTAGAAATGGGAAGAATGGCAAAGGTCCAGAAAGAGCATCCTTTCCTAAGTTCCAGTACTACTTTGTCTGTTAGACCTTCTTTATATGGACTGAAAAGGCTTGTTTAAGTTGATCTTAAAATAAGCAAAACTTGTATGGGTTTATAGTAGAGGACATTAAAATTGTTTTCAAAGAGAAGCAAATGTTCCTTCTTTGAATGCCTGTATCTAAAAGTATATGTGGTGTTATCAGCCTCAGTTAGCACTAAGCCAACCCACAGAAATAGTAGCAGCCCTTCAACTTCCTATATGTGAGTGTGGGCAATGGAAAAAGGATTAGAGGTTTTTGATTATATTGATGCAAATGCTGGCACGATCCCTAGAGTTATTTCAGAGACAAACACMGTCAGACACTTTCCTAAAATATTCTTTGTACACACAGAGAGGTCCTAAAAGAGAATCATTTGTTTTCTCACCCTTTCTGGAACTTAGCAGATTTCCCGAGGCAAGAAGACTAAAACCACCTCAAACCTTAACAGATGGTAGATCAGGATTAAGTCACCACTATCAYCTTTATTGTGAAATTACAGCTAAAGGCAAAGTAAGGTCAACCATTAATACTCRATGCCAAGACAATGGGCTAGTTTCAGCCTCTGCATAAAATGGTTGAGTGGTGATGGAGCTGGACTGCAAGGGGCCCCTTAGGCTACCTAGCAGGAGGAGAGGTTCAGCCAGGTGCTTCTGCCCGAGGCGCTGGACTGARCTCCCCAGTGAAGCTAGCCTTGGATGTGTCTTCTGCTTCCTTCTGTGGCTGCCCTTCACTGCCGTCACCGCTCCAGTGGTTGGATGTTGTTTGCATCCCTCCTCTGAGTGAGCTGAGCCTCACATATCTGGGCAGTCTCAGGTAAAAATAAGTGTGGGTTAACAAGGAGCATATGTGAAACGCAAGTGTTTTGTGGCATCTGGCTCAACCAGGGTCTGAGTGAGAAGCAAACTATAGCCTGCTGGCCAATACCTTTCCTAACAGTCTGGCCTTTCTGTTGGTTACTTTAAAGAAGATCTTGGCCACACTCATGTGTTGCCTTTTCTCCTCTGGAATCCTGCTCGGTTAAGTCTGTTTGTTTGATGTATGCATCCTGACCAAGGCCTCTTGGTTTCAAGAACTTGTTTACTTCCTACTGCGGCGTGTACATTAAAAAGACCTGCCCAAGGCTAATGACCAGAAACAAGGTTCAGGTCTCTAAACTTGCATCATTCCCTTCTTTGCAAATTYTCAGTTACGGGATGCCTGCCAAGGACACATAATAAAACAGAGCTTATGAATAAATGAAATGTATTCCACTAACCTGTGGATATTTTCTTCTTATATTGYCTTTACCCCATCTCTTTGTTTATCTTTCTTGCTCTCCATCCATTTCTTCTGTTTAGCTTACCCTTTGTCAGGAGGCAGGAAAACAAATTTTCTAGAATTTGTTTTTTCCTTTTTAATTTATGGGATCATCTTACTTTTTCCTGTGCTGCTTCTTTCCAAGTTGAGAAAAAAACACCCTCAGAAACCAGACAAGCCATTGCCTGATTGCCTGATTGCCATTGTTTAGTTCTGTGTAGAGGACCAAGTGCACGGCTGATAGAAACTGTCTCTAACCTGTTAAATTCAATGCTTCTGCACTAGTTAATGCCAGGTGAATATCAGCTCCAAGGATGCTCGCAGTTTGCTTCTGTTCTTTACCATTTATTCTTTGCTATGTTGCATTTCCTTCTGATCCCTTTTATTTTTCCATATTCTACTGATATTTCTTCCCTTTATACTCTACTTTCCATTGTATTTGCATCTGTTCTAGTCTATATCTTTTCTTTCTCACCTTTTCAGAGAAGGAAGATTCTGTATGTGACAGTTGTTTGTAATAGTCTGGTTTTGTTTTGTTTTCTGTTCTGTTGTGGARGAGAGGACTTTATATATCTTGCTTGGAAAGGAAGATGATGTTGACTATGTTGATCCGTAGTTTCTGAAGGAGTTCATTCCAGATTTATGATCTTGTTTTAAAGTGGAATTTGTCTTCTGCAAGGAAGAGCTTTATTCCTTCTGTTCCCATTGTGACCGTAATTCTTATTCTGGAGCTTTCTGTTTACTCTGGATCCAGACCATTTGCAGTGTTACAGATAAAGCCTGAGACACTGGACTTGATGCATTATTCTGCAAGGAGCTGGAGTAAGTCTAGAGTAAGCATGGTGTGACTAAATTGTTGGTAACATTGGTGTGAAGGATGGYAGAAAGCATCTCTCATTTTCGTGCCTCTAGGTCAAGATTTGGTAAAGTAGGACTTGTTTTTTCCTTTGCTTTTGCTYTCYTATGTTCTGCTGTGCACTCTGCTGTGGATTCTTCTTTCCAGCATTATRCTTCCCYTTTGTTTTCTATAGCTTCTCTGTTTCCCTACCTGATTTCTRTCCTGCTAGGTATTCTCAATGTCCTCAACCTTTGCTATAATTTTCTGTTCTCCAGCCCTTTATCCACAGGTAAGGATAAGCCACAAGGCTTTCCCACTTACCTGCTCCCTCTTCACCCTGCACTGCCTTATCCTACTTAAAATTTTGCCTTCCTGTCCCTGGAAGTATACTCTAGGTCTGTTGCCATCTCTTCCAGGTAGATTTATATCTTAAAGATTGAACTTGGGCAGGGAGAGCTGCCTGGCCTCTGGATCCAGCAGGAATTATAGAACTGATGATGGCARTCAGGCAGCGTTACATACCTTTTGCCTCTGGCATGTCCACTCTCGTGCCCTGCGAAGGGTTGTGCTGGCGAGGCATGAGTGCATGCGCTCTGCTGGAGCTGTGTGCACTCTGTCCTAGGACAGCTGGAGTGTCATAGGGGGAAAAACTAATAAATTGACTTCTCCCTTTTTTCCCTTTTTTGGGAATGTTTTTGTCTTACTAGGCTTTCAGTAAAAACCTATGAAGGGCACATGGACAAAGCAGTGCATAGCTGGTTTAGTGAGGACAGGTTATCTATTATCTGACCCAGAGAGAAATTTACTTCTTTTTTTCTTCCTCTTTGGTACATTTCTCTTCTTTTTTCATCTACTCAAACAACTTAGATGCCAACTGACATCTTAAAAAATGTTTAGTTCTTGTACATATTTTATCATTCTAGTTCAATGTAATTCTAATGACAGTGTCAGAGCTCAGCCTGTGCAGAGGGTTGCTGGCCCCTTTCCTTTTTCACTTCTCAGATAAAAGAAAAGCAAAGGCAGGGGCTTTATGGGTTTGGAAATGTGGAAGTAGAACATGGTGATCTGCAAAGTGACCTTGAACAAGTCACTTCTCATGTCTCAGGTTCTGTTTTCAAAGTAAAGAGCTGAAGGCATTTGCCTCATGTTAATGGCTTAGTTTTAAATTAAAATTAATAAAGTGCTAGGGGGTTGATGGACAAAGAGCGTCGTATGTATAATAGGCTTGTAAAACTTTGTATTGGCAATTCACTGCCCCCGTAGAGGTAGCATCTTAAATGTCTTGGTGCTTTGTTGTTTTTTTCTGAGTCTAGCAATCTGATTGCTTCTGTTGAGGCAATAAGAAGCAGGTTACCTTTGGGAGACAGAAAACCAACTTGGGGAAAWTCTTTGAACAGCTTTGATTTGCATGGAGGAGGTAAGAGATGTCCTGGATAGTTTGATAAAAACTGGAGGCATAGCTCTTCTGATGGCGTGATGGTTCTTTGCTTCCTCCATTCCTCAAGCTGACAAGAGCTAATGCTACTTCTCATAGTATTAACTGCTGTGGAGACATCAGCTCAGAAACCTCACTAATACTGGGAGAAAACACTGCACACAACAATGAGATTCTTGCTCTTGACTTTTCTAGGAGAAGAGTTGAATTAAAAAGTTTGTAAGATATAATGGTAAAAGTGCAGTATACGATTAYTGTCATCAGTATGTTTAAGGGGGGGAAATTGGATCTATCCCAAAGAAGAATTCTTTTTATTGAAGGTTTTATTATATCTTTTCTCTCTCTCTTTTTTTTTAATTAAAATTCTTCAGTTATCTGAATCACTTTAACTGCTGATTTAACTGGATTACAATTCCAAAGCTGCTTTGTAATTTTATAAACTTTGTTTATTGCCAGTTGAAAGAAGAAGAACAAACAGGGCCGTAAGTTAGGTTTTGATTTTGAAAATAAACAAGTCATTGCTGCAGCACATTTTTAAGTCGGTCTTCCATGTTTTAGCTCCAGCTGGTGACRAGCACTGAATGATGATTCCAGCTTAATATTTTTGTGGCAGGTATCTTTTCTCTGAATAAACTGGACACAGAAGGATTCTACTCTGTATATTTTTCTTAAGCTTAGAAGCTCTGTATGCCTCCCTGTCCTTAAGATAAGCAGTGTTTGCACTGGAAAGGACAGTCGACATGGATCAATGCTGCTGGTTGTAATTCACCCAAGAAACTGGTAAAAAATTGAGCTAAGTGTATAGTGTGGGTCCTTGCTGGTATTTTAGCTCAGTGACCAGTAGTATGGAAACACCAGTGGTATTTATAGCCTCAACATTTTTTGTAAACTGTTCTTTTCAGGGAGTTGYGACTTGGTCTTATCGTTTTCTGTATACTGTGTGTTATGTCAGGCAAAGAGTTTTTCCTCCTTCAAATTTTGATTAATTTGTTAGGATGGTAGACTCTAAGCATGAAACTGAGGACAAGCAGCCCTTTGGGTCACACAGTTTATTTAGCATTCAAATGAGAAGTGTTGTAGGTCAATTTAAAACCTRTGAAGTTTAAAAATGAGGAGAGCTGAAACTCTAAACCCTTACTGCAAAGTGCTCATTCCTATTTGGGGTGCTCTGTCCAAGTTCTGTCCTTGGAGTCAGCTTTTCCAGGACTTTTTGCAAGTACTGGAGGCAGAGGATGTGTTTCTGTCTTCCTAAGCTGTCAGATGTGCTTGCAGCTGAGCAAAAGCTCTACTTCAAGGAAATACTTAGACATAAGTTCATTCCGAAAATACAAGAAGTCCCGTGTAACTTTAAAGTGACTGGTTTTGCTTGTATGTCCAACTTGATCTGAAACTTTTGCATTGAATCCCAGTTGGCATCTCTGGCAGTTGCTGGCTATTGAGCTAAGACTTGGATCTTCAGAGGGATTCAGGCATTTGTCTCTTAGTAATAAATCCTAGTGATTTCAACTGGTATCAACTGTTTAAATATTCAGATGTAAAGACTGAACTTTAAATAACTTAAGGGCCTCTGGGGCTTGTGGGAAACTGCTGCACAAATAAAGCAAGAAGAAGCCTTTGCACCTCTTACTTTCCTGCAGGCAGAATCGTTCTGCAGTATCCTGCTGTGATGCACCCTTGGATGCTGGCTGCTCCCTTTGAAACTTGTAGCACTGCCTTCATTCTAGCATCATTTGTCTCTCTAAGGTTTTACTGAGGACACACTAAAACATTTCATTCAAATGTAGACCAAAAGAAATGTCATTTCAGGTGTTGTCTGCTTCCTCCCAGTGAATTCTAGGTGAACTCTGCAGGTTAAAGCCAAACTAGATTTCTTTGAAGTGGCATTCATTGATACTTTCCTTTAAATAGCTGCTTATAAAGGGAAACCAGAATCTTAAAACAAATATGTATTGTTCTTAAATTAGTTTCTTCAGATGTACTGGGTGTACTTAACTAAAACTAATTCTATCTTTGGAGTTATTCCTTTCTTTAATGCTAAGGAGAGTCTCTGAAATCTATGCTTAATCAAGCCTCAAACTGAGGCTTGGAAAGTATTGATCTCATTAAGRATTGTGTGCTCTCATCCTCATGAATATAGGTGCTGAGGTACGAACATAACTGTGCTCAACGCCAAATAAACTTAACTTAGAAACTGGTAAAACAATTTTCTGCTTTTGGTGGGTGGGTTTTCTCCTTCTAGTGGTCAGGTTTTCAGATCTCTGTCTGGATCTGTCTGTATAAACTGCTTCCACATCATGGAGTCCCTCTGAAATTCTTGGGGCTTTTTGTGGAAGTTTATAATCTGTATAGCTGAAGTTCAGTCTGGGCAAAAACCTGGGAAAACCCTAGTCCTATTAAAGTCTTCAGCAAAACATCTGCCAGTTTTGTGGGATTAGGATTTTACCCAGCCATCTATGGATCAAAGATTACCCTCATTTTTCTGCTCTGAACATTTCGCAGAAATGTAGAATGGTTGAGGTTGGAAGGGATCTTTAGAGGTCCTCTTGTCCAGCCCCCACCCTGTTCAAGCAGCATCACCTAGAGTAGGTTGCCCAGTACCACATCCAGATGGCTTTTGAATATCTCTAAGGATGGAGACTCTGCAGCTTCTCTGGGCAGCCTGCTCCAGTGCTCTATAACCC
The DNA here is from genome assembly GCF_003343005.1 of Rhea americana. Classification (NCBI taxonomy): domain Eukaryota; kingdom Metazoa; phylum Chordata; class Aves; order Rheiformes; family Rheidae; genus Rhea; species Rhea americana. The sequence continues at coordinate 14,296 of NW_028186269.1, forward strand.
TCACAGTGAAGAAGTTTTTCCTTATGTTCAGATGGATTTTCTGTGTTTCAGTTTGTGCCTGTTGCCTCTTGTCCTGCCACTGGTCACCATGGAGAAGAGTCTGGCCTCTACTGAGGTGGGAAAAGGAAGAAAGGGAAAGGCTGTTTCTGGCTTCTTAAATTCCTTCTAATTTTTAGTTTGGTTTGCTTTTATGCTGTATCCCAAACTTTATGTCACTGAAGGACAAAGTTACCTCTCAGTAACTTCAAAGGATTAGACATTGAGTCCTGGGTCAAGTAAGTAGGTATATTATTGTAGACTGTGCAAATACATGTTTAATATTACCCAAATCCAGCCCATTCACCTCACAAGTTGTGCCAATGTGCAGTATTATTCTAAATCCAGGTGTTAGTAGCTACTCAACACTTCCTAAAAAGATGATGGATAATAATACTGATAGATGCTGAGATAAATCACACTGATAAGACTTAAGTTTATTTGGTGAAAAACTTACTTGCTGGCTGTTCCTTTTGCACTTACATACAAGGATAATGCCTCAGCTATTTCTATGAATATTTAATTGAACACTGGTGCAGTGATGCAATTTTAAATCCTATCCTGTCATGTACTTGCTTCATACGTTTTCTGGCAAATGTAATTTTTTGCTAAGTGCTTTGTGGGGCCAGCCAAGTACTCAGGGAAGTACTAGCCAAAGTATGCAGGGAAAACACCTCTAGTTTGTAAGAAAGGGGATAGGTAATAAATACCTTGGAGGAATATGTTCAAAAGGATCCCAAAGCCCCAAGAATGGGCTGACAGTAATCTCTCAAACTTCAACAACAACAAAAAAATGCAACATCCTCCATCTGGGTTGCAATAACCCCTGCAGTAGTACAGGCTAGAAAGCTGGACTGTACAGAAAGCAGCTCTGCAGAGGACACTGGCATCCTGGTAGGCGTCATGGTGAACATGAATCAGCAATGTGCCCTTGCAACAAAGGCCAACCACAACCTGGGCTGTGGGAGAAAAATGGTAGCCAGCAGGTCCAGGGAAGTGATTGTTCCCCTTCCCCTAGTACAGCTGGGGGACTGTGTCCAGTTCTGGGCTCCTCACTGGACATACTGGAGTGCATCCAGTGAAGGACTGTCAAAATGGTCAGGGAGCTGGAGCACACAGTGTGCAGCAAGAGGCTGACAGAGATGCATTTATTCAGTCCAGAAAAGATAAGGTTCCGAGGATATCTTCTGTCTACAACTGCGTTAGGGTTGGATATAGAGAAGACAGAGCCTAACTCTTCTCAGAGATACACAGTGTGAAATGAGAGCCAATGGATCAACTGGGAACACAGGGAATTCTGATTAGGAAAAGCTTTTTCACTTTGAGAGCAGCCAAACACTGGCCCAGGTTGCCCAGAGAGTTTGGGCAAATTCCATCTTTGAACATATTCAAAATTTGGTTGACCCTGAGCAGCCTCCTCTACCTGGACCTTCTTTGAGCTGTAGGTTGGACAAAATGACCTCCAAAGGACCCTTTCAACACAAATTATTTTGTGATTCTACCTGGATAGTCAAGGAGAGGGGTGGAATAAAGTGATGTCTGGTATGGGAGTGGTGAGCCTCAAAATCTATGCTCCAAGAAACGTGAGGCTTCTAGAGGCTGAAGTATGGGTGAACTTGCACAGTTGCCTCACGTCTCCAGAGCCTGGCCTGCATCTCATGCTTCTGTAACAYAGTTCTACAATCTCTCTCCCACTCTGAGATAGTACCCAATGGACATAGCTAGCTGGCTTCATCTGTAATGCTCCAGATCAGCTGCTTCAAATATTGGAAGACTGTATCCGACTCATTTTACTTCTAGAAGTTTTTACAGTTACAAATGCCCCTCTTGCAGATATCCTCTCCAGGTGTCTCCATATGGTATCCYTTAACTTGTGGCCTCATGTTGTGCATTCTCACATGTTGTGAAAATTGCTTGGATGCTTTGAAAATGATCTTCGGGTCTAAGCAGACTGCATGACTTCCATTAGTGAGAGCTACAGTCTATTTCAGAGGTGTCTGTAGGTCAAGAGAAAGTTTTTCCTTGAACAAGACAGCCTCTTATACAGAAACAAAAATGCTTGAAACACAAAAGGTTTTTACAGTTTTTCAGTTGAAGATTTCATCTAAAATATCCACAAAAACAATTGCTTGTGTTCTTGTTGCCTAAGAGACCCTGTGAATAACTTGAAGATTTTTATTGTGGTAAAGAAAAACTTTGATTATTGCTGAGATTTATATACTTTCTTCAAAACATCTGGAAAAACAAACAAACAAACATGTAACTCTAGCTGCCCAAAATGCCAGATAAAATTAGATACATAGCAAAGGAAGAAACTGAATTGTTGAGGAGAATTTGGAGATACCCTGTTTCTACTGTCTATCGTCAGTGACTCCATTCCCAGTCTGCTCRTTCAGTATGTGCACTCATGGACCTGAACTGTTGCGCAGGATGTTGAAGTACATGTTAGGAAAACAACTTTGTGGGGACAAGGATATTCAAGCACCRCACTGGATTCCACAACCTCTCTGGACAATCTTTATCATGGGAGATTAAATAAACATCTGTTGAAATTTGTTTAGGAATAACTGATCCTGCATTGAAAAAAGGGAGGAATTGAATTATATGACTCTTCAACATCCATTCCTGACCTAATTTTTTTTTAGTTGCTAGTATTTAAAAACAGAAATTGTTTCATTTATTAATAAAAAAATAAAGTGACTGAGACACAGCCATGACAATATTATGTGGAGAGAAAAGAGAGTTCTGAAGCAGCTTATCCCAAAATCAAGGCTTTACAGGATAAAACTAACAAGGATTGGAAATTTATGGGCAGCCAATTCAGTGCCATCTGTGGCTAAATTGCCCTTTGGGGAATTTTGGTGCTGTGGCTAAGTGCTAGTGAAGGTGTGATTGCTAGCACAGGCAGAGCTGATTTCAGCTGTGTCATAACAGGTTTTTCTTCAAAAATGTGCTATTATATAGTCATAGGTTTTATGTTCAGAGGCATCTCTTCCCAGCATAGAGTAGAAAAGTACTGCTTTCTAGGGTGCATACATCTAGGGTGCATACATTTGTAAAGTGGGTACTGTGTCACCCAGTGAAATGGACTGTTGTGTTTAGTCTTTTGTATGCTTTAGAAATACAGCTTACTCTAAAATAAAACAAACGATTAGAAGAGAGAAGAGACGATCTAAGAGAAGAAATATTTGGMAATTCTGCAATGTCAGGAGTCATCTGTCCCATGAAGTGGAGGCCATTTCTTCAGACTCCAAAATGAGAAAGAAKAATAATTAGCTAATTATCACTTGCAGTCAGGAAAGCTGAAATGAAATAATGAATAGAAATTTTTGATTATCTTCCTGACAGTGAGTTAAACCTTAACTTTAACTTTATAKTCCCCTTCTATAGGAAGTAAGAATCTTCTGAGTCTCACCGAAGCCCATGTACCTTTCCATAATATGGAAGAGTTTTAACAGTTCATTGCAGGTGTAATTTGCCTTTGTGCAAAGTCTTGTGAACCATTAATACTGCTGGAAAACTCAAGAGAGTCTTAAATGGTACATAAGCCTGTCAGGGAAAAATATCATGTCTAATTGTTCATCCCTTTCTGTTAGGTCCGGAGGGGGTGTAATGGTTGAATAAACTATGCAGTTTCTCACATCTGTCAACATATACCCTCGCAGTGCAGCTGCTAACTCATGAAACTGCACTGCACTGCGAATGTAGGAGCAGTACCTAGAGTTCTCACTCTAGCTAAATATCATGGGCTTTTTTATGAGAAAATATTTGAAGACATGAGCTCACATAGGCTCAATAACAGCCCCGCTGGGTTGTTTTGTTGGATATTAGCAATATCATGCATATTAAAAACTGCTCATCCTGCCACTCCGTTCAGTTAGAGACTATACTTTCTGTTTGTGTGGAGACTGCTGTAAATCACAGCGTTGGAGATGTCTGCTGTAGGGCTAGTCTGGCAGACTGCGTTTGACAGCTGGCTCTAGGCCCAAGGGCCTGGTCCTGTATCTCAGGGTGCACATACACTGTTTAGTATCCACTGGGAGCAGACTGTGAGTAGAGTACTCTCACATGGTGTGAGGGTCGGGGAATACGTGCTGCATTCATACATGTATAGCTGATCTGCTGTGCAACCTCAGGCGCACCGCTTTCCCTGTCTGGATATCTGCTTGTTTTAGTTGCTTAGGAATTAACTTTTCAAAGCCAAACTGCCTCTATCGCTAGAACAGAGCCACAGTTGCACGAAGGTTCTCTATAGACTCCAGCATAATCAATGACCAAAATGACAATTCAAGATTATTTTTAAGAAATATGCTGACATACCTTTATTCCATGCCACTTTGCCTTTATGGAAAGTGTCTGATGCTGGGATCATACATCAGAACTTTTTGACCACTACTGCTACTACAAATTACCACAATAAGCATAACAATATATATATTTTTTTTCATTGTGCGTGTTGGAGAAGGAGTTGAATGTGAATAAAACAGGGCTCAGTGGAAAATGGGGTACAGAACATTAATATGTGGAAAGAAATCGGTGGAAACTGTCCTCATTGCAGAGATCCTTTGACCTACAAATTGCAATGTTCACTTCAAACAGCACTTCTTGTTTTGAAATTGTGCTCTTGATAGAATCTAGGTGCTATTAAGATAATCTGTCAAACAAGGTTATTGTCAAAAAGTTAACTTGAAGAGAGAGAATATCTTTTCCCATGAAACTGTAGCGATGTTGTCCTGTTTGTAATAATACCTTGGAGTTCTGCTCATCTTCCTAAACATTTCTGTGAAGTTCAGTAATTGGGACAATATAACTCAAAGAAATGCTTAATGTGTTCTGCTGCTTGGGGAAGCTGATAGGTGTCGTAACTGCAGCATTGTAACTATTACTTAATTAGTAGAGATTTACAGAGAGATTTTAAAGCAAACACATATTTTAATCTGTCAATTCCACTTAGTTAAGGTGGATAATGATCTTTTAATTTTATCTGAACAGAATACAAACTACAGTGCCACTGTGAACATTGCAGGATGCAAGCCTTGTTATAAAATGTGTTATCTCCAGGAATTAGGAAGTTTTTTCTTTCTTTTCTTTTCTTTTTTTCTTTTCTTTTTTTTTTTTTTTTTTTTGTGTCATTCTGCAAGGTGATATCCTGACAATTAGTTGGGTGGTATTATATGTATAGATCTGCTGTTCAGAGAAGGCAATTCAGATCACAGACTGTGTGCTGAAGGAACCTTCTGTCATATTGATGCTACAGCTGACATTGCTTTGCCTTGCCCATTGCTTATAGCCACTCTCTGGGATGTACCTTATTCTTGCCAGCATCCTCATAAGGAAAATCGGCAGAATTTCTCACTGGGAAATTTTAACCTGGTTATAGCCATATGCAAGTTAGATGCCTTAGACACTAGTCATCCAGGCTGCTTCTCTTGTCAGTGCAGAGATGGACTTCTCAACAGGTGATTCACCCCTCCTGAGAATATGTTCCTCAGTGGTATGCACTATGGACTAGAGGTGCTTATTCCTCTCTTTCTGCTTGTATCCTTTCAATGTGTGCTACAGAAGTTCCATTTCTGCCTTCTCCAATTCCTTCCTTTTAAGGAGGATGTGATTTTTTTGAAAGGAAAAATTTTTTTGAAGACTGTTTTTCCACAGGTACAGATATTTAAATGATTTCATATCTTATTGCCAACACTGCTTCTAGCAGCTACTGTTGTTTCCAGTCCTATTCTCTGTCCTTTTTGCTGTCTGTTTTATTGCAAAGATACATAAATATTTGGCTCAAACTTAATTTCTGAGATAGTCTGTTGACATCAACAGAATTGTACTGGGGATGAACTTGGCCAACTAGGACTGCATGGAAATACCATCCGAATAGAATTTGGCCCTGGAGATTTCAACCCAAACTTTATTTACCTACGGTCTTCTGGGATGTTTTATTGAATCCATTTCAAGAGAAGTGTAGTGGCATAATTCTATTATTTTTATAACAAGTTAATGTAATATACTGGATAATGGAGGTCACTGCCAAAGGAATATATAAAATAAATTACAGCTGAGCAAATAATTTAGCTGATGAATTTATCCTCTTTGCCTCACAGGATGTCCATAACCACAGAATAGTTTCTTCAGATGGCCTTGCTATTTGAGCTAGATGACTTTTTAAGTTAAGCTCTATCTCCATGGATCATTTGTAAAATGATTTTATAGTGAACTTACTGTATCTAATATTACAAAGAAGAATTGATGATTACAGCTTATATCACAATGAAAGAGATTTGCACCAAGGAATATTGCCTTGTATTTTTTCAGGCTTAGTTTTGTGTGCACAAGCAGTTATGTCAGCTTGGCTGACAGGCAGTAACTTAAGTCATACTAACTAGATTTCAGTCCAGATCCATAATTTTGTGATTGATCAAGTAAATTATATCTACGTTTAGATGTATTGTTCACTTGGTAGTTATTCATTCAGTAAGTGTTAAAGCGTACACAGTACTTTTATATTCGCTTTGTGTTGAATGGTTCCAAATTCAAACACTTCCAAAACCGGTGAGAACTTTGATCCTGAGATTAAGTTTGTTAGGGCCTTATTTTAGCCTTTTAAAGGTATTTAGATGTCTAAAGCTAGTGTGTTCTGTAGTTAGGGTGATTTTCAACATCTCTTAAGAACCTAACTCTCAGGAAAATAACAGAAGTTAGGAGCCTAAGTGATTGTCTGCATCAGCAGGTAGCAAAATATAGTGCCTGGTGATATTTGGGTGCCCAAGAATTTGTTCTAAATTCATTTTTCTGAGTTGGAAACCCAAAAATCAAAATCCTCCAAGATCACTAGATTATTCAGAAAAAAATATCCTTCAGCTCTATAAATAATTTTTTAGAATTAAAGAGATTTGCCTGTCTTTCCATGTGAGCTAGAGGATAATTTGTTTCAAAGAAAACAGACTGTTTAGTCTGTGAGCATGACTTGGACAGGACTTTGTCCTTCTTTGTTTTGTATTCGTTCAGCTTAGAGTAAAGTACCCTGAAATGTGAAGCTTTCTTAATCTTGAGAGATGTATGAAGTGCTACTGTGGAGCAAGCAGCACGTGAGGCTATAGACTGTATAGCTGCAGGACAAACTAATAGGAAATCTGTAGGTCTTACTGTGTTTGAACATTGTAAGTAGCAAAGCACAGCATGGTCTGTCCAACTGTAAATCAGTTCCTTTCCTTTTGTGCCTGTGTAATCACAGGCAGATTAATGCTAACAGAAGCTGAAACTGTCCAAGTTTGGGATTGCCAGTAGCTGAGGTACTACCATGGCTAAATTTGCAACACTGAAAAAGATGTGCTGAAGCTTTTGGTGTGGGACCTCACAGAATATGGGGACTTTGTATAAGGAACCTTTAAAAAGTATCTAAGGAAGTGAAACTTTTTTGACTGTAAGTTTAAATTTGCAGTAATGGGGATACACATCCCCACCAAAAATCTTTCGGGAACTTGTTCCTGAAGATGCTGAAAACCGCGGCACTCTGAGCTATGTTTGACTTCTGTGGCGTAGCTCTATCAAAGGACCATGTATACAAACTTTGCCTCTGTGGCTTCTTTTTGTAAGCTTTGGGGATTTCACAGCGTGCTCAAAGCACAGTGATCTGCTCTCCCCTCTGCAAGCCGGACAATGAGCCTGTGACCTCAGGAACAATGTACRACCGCAGTGGCGCTGACTGGAGACCATCTCCAAATTGGAGCAGAAAGAGTTGGATCCTGTTGYTTTGTATTTTATTCTGATGTTTATATCCTCTTCACACAGCTTTCCTTATGATTAGCTTTTATTTAGCCCTCGAGCTKAACATTTGGAACTTATGTTTTTGGGGTTTCTTTGCAGCATCTCAGCATTTTCTTTTTTTTTCAATTTTATTTTGTTTTCTATTCCATATGAGTTCTTATCCAGTAGCTCATTGAAACAACTGAAGCAATTAAAGCAACCAAGTAACTAACATCTGGTATGTGTTTGCTTACTTTCTTATCCCCTCTCCAGGCAAGAAGTGTGTGTTTTGGAAAAGTTAGCAGTTTATTATGTTATGTATGAATACTTTTTGTTTACAAAAGTCAAGATCAAAGAGGTAAATGCTGCACTTCAAGTAGAGAGTTGTGAAGTTTGTGGTAGCTCTGTGTTGTTCATGTTCATGAACATGATGTTCATGACACAGGATGTTCATGACACGGGCTTGGGCACTCCAGGAAAGCTTTGTTTCCAGCTGGGCACAGTTTTGCCCTTGAGTAAAAGAGTCCATTGAGTGGGTAAAGGGCTCCCCTGAGCAGAGACTGTATTGTGCTGATAGAGTTTGTCATCTGGACCCTTACCCTGGGGCTCTAGTCACTTGCTTATATGCCACAAATAGTTTGGATGRTGCTTGGCACATCAATGTGCTTGCCCATGGTTCAGAGATTGAGATTCCTGCAAGTCAAACAAGAAATTCTTCAGATCATAAAGCTCGTCATTGCCCAGTTTGCTTGACATTTTTCTGTGYCTTCTTGGCTTAATTTGAAAATCASTTAAGAGGATGATTGTAGCAGGTTCCAGATTATGGCCTTCTGAAGCAGGATCCGTTTGCTCTCTTGATTGTGGACATTAGAATTACAGCACCCTCAAAACAAAACAGTAAATTGTTGCTTACTGGATTTATTATACAGAGTAATTACATGGAGGCACTATTAAGAATATCATCTGCATAATCAATATGGGTTTATATTGCTGTCTCAACAGTAAGTCAGTCTAACATGCTAAGGTTTTGCTGAGCACTAAGTTCTTCCTTTGTCTATTTCTGAGTAAAAGTTGTAAGATTTTTTTTTTGTTGTTGTTGCTTCTCGGTTCTGATGTAAATGGAGCTGAGATTTAACCTAGTATTTTCGTCATTTTGTTTTGGTTTTGTTATGGTCAGAATTCTCTGTTCCCTCCTCCAAGAATTCTTAGATCTTGGCTACTTTTTGTGATACTAGCTTACATTGTCAGTGCTCTCATCTTAATGGAAAGTGAAGTAGAGATTTTATCCACTAGACATTCATCAACAAATCGAGTTGGTTTATTTTTGAATACTCCTTAACCTTAATCCAGAGTCGCTTCAGTCCTTGAAGAATTTTTGAGGAAAATCATGCTGCTGTGAAAACAGTTTGGCTGTTGATCATGAGGGCAGTGAAGTGCTGAATCCTGCTGCCCATGGTTAGGTAAGGAGGCCAAACCTGGCTGACCATGGAGAGAGGCTGCTGCAGCTCCATGTCCCCAGCTCCCATCAGGAGCAGGGCTGAAAGTGTATTCCCAGTAGGCACACACACAAACACACAACGTATATATGTGTGTATAGGTATATACACATGTGTGCATATGTGTRTATATATATATGTATAAAYGTCTGGCCATGCAGATCAACGCAGATAGACAGACACTCTCCACCCTCAGGCAAACACAAACAGCGCCAGTGGCCCTTATCCTTCCCCTTCCTGGCTGACCAGGAGAAAGGTCCATCAGTGGGACAGCCCTGGAGTGGTCGGACAGGTAGTCTGTTCCTGTGAGGAGGTAATTGGGGTTCTCCCCATGTTGTTGTGCCTCTGCACTCTGCTGTGCTTGCGAAGATGAGCCTTGGATGGGCTGAGCGCTCTCCTCTGATGGGCCTGGGACTACTCAGGGCAGGACATTACCTGGGTGTTACCCCCACCTGCCTCTGCCGTTGTCTCACGGGCTCCTTTGTGCTTGGGGAGGGGAGCTTTCTACCATGTAACCTAACGCTCTTTGCAAGTGAGTAGAGAATGGGGCTCTTTTTCTTTTCTTCTTTCTTTTCTTTTTTTCCTTTTTTTTCTTTCTTTTTTTTTTTTTTTTTTTTTTTTTTTTTNGTCTTAGTCCTAAAAGCTGAGTGTTAGGAAACACTTGGCACAACTGAATCTTACAATAACTCTTTTAGCTTGTGAATACTTCAGACTACATACTAAGGTGTAAATTCAGTAGATAAATCACTTCTGTGTACCCAGTTTAGCATTCTGTTAAAATGACGTATTTTATATTTTATATCTTGTTTAATTAGAAAGCAGTGTGTCTCAAATAGTGCCCCCCCCCCACATATTAGTAAGACCGGAACACAATAGAATTTATGTTTCAAACTAATCTGGATTTAAGAGGAGTTGTTTAAAGGGGTTTGTAATGTAACCAAAGACAGAAGTGTTTTTCCACATTTTTCAAAATCCCTTTCTTTCACTATGTAAATAAAGCTCACTCRGATACAGATCTGTTTTTGCAGAACTAATTACCTGAACAAATACATGGTTTTGGCATCTTCTGGGCCTGGTTGTTCAATTCTTATAGGTGTCAGTAGTCTTTACACACAGGAAGATGCTCATTAGGTTCTCAGTAGCTTTGGTTGCAGTGAGTGCTGGGAATAAGTAGTATTAGAATGCAAATATAATACAAAAGGTTTGAAGTTTCAGATCCTATATTCCTACTTCTGTGATGGATTATGGGAAAAGAGTGCAAAGAAACTAGTGAAAAGAGAGAACAATTGTGAATAGATCTCTAGTGATGTTTGTGACGGTCCTAAAAATGAAGTTGCATTTGGAGAGGCTAAAGGTGAAGTGAGTAAGAAGACTGTTACTCAGAAAGTCCTTTGTAATTTCTTCCTAAGCAGAGAGATGGGTCTGTATTAAAACCTAGAGTATCTTAAAGTGTTCCCTGAATTTTTCCTCTGCTACCATGAGCTCCTGATTTTACTTCTTTGGTCTCTCCTCTCCTGGAAGACACTGGCATGACTAAAAGATGACCAGATAGAAATCCTTATCTTCAGGTTAGTTGCAGGGAGATGATGCTTCCCTGAACAGGGAGCCTTTCTCTGCAAAGGAGACATTGCAGAGAAGATAAAAAATTGTATTTTACAGGTATGAGAAAATACTCTTAGCTGGAGGAATTCAACTTCTGGCTGACAGATGCTTCATCTCTCTGGGCAGTTTGATGCTTTCCCTTCCAGTGTGAATCTGTATTTCCATTTCCCTCACCTCTCCTTGGCATTTAATCACAATTTTGAACCTGGTCTTGTAGAGTTTTTCCAATTCTCTCCTTGCTCTAATCAATAAGCAACAAGAATGACTTGACTGGTGTATGGGTTGACCCTACTGTGAAGYGGGGTGGGATTGGTGTGCTCTAGGTCTCACTGATGTAGTCCACATGCAGGAGATGTGAGCAACAACCTCTGGTCAAAAGGGTAGGAGAGAAAYCTCCCCTCTCCTGATGGTGAAAGGATGGGAGCTCTACAGGAGCTCATTTGGGAGGATAGACTTGGAGACAATAGCTGGAAAATGGCTCCATTTTCATGATAGAGCCAGTTCAGAGCCCTAGTTATGTCAGTTTTGAAGATCAATTCTGGGTTAGACAGAGTTGCTTAAGAACTTGAATATCAAATAACCTTGAGTGACTTAGCCAGCTGTAGCTGGCAGTGGAGGAGATGCAGACTTATCTCTGTTCAGGGTATTCACAGTTGATTCTGATCAACAGATTAATTCAGATTTGTTTAGTCTTCTCTGCAAAAGTTCATGGCTCTTGTCATTTTTGTGGACTTAGAGAATGCAAACACTTTATATCTTTACAGATTCATAGAGTGGGACTAKCTGGTCCTAGGGAACTCATCCATTTATATAAGTACCCAAAGGCTGAACCAAGGCTGAATTGTTCTAGGTAACAATAAATAGGATTGCTTTTGCTTCCTACCTGAGTTGGTGGTGTAAACTGGGACTCACTCTTGAAGCATAATGTCCCAGCTATCCATTCTGGCACCTATTAAAGTAAACGGTGACTCTTAGTTGAGGGAAATGTCTAAGTTTCTTTTGCTTGAAAAAGTGCTGATCCTCCTGCATCTCATGCTGACATGCAGCGGGAGTGCAACCAAGGTACATACACTATGAATAGRGAAATAGGAATAACCTCAATGGCCTTCCTTATTGGACTCGGAGATCTTGAGGAGCAGCCAAAAGTGTTCAAACTCTAAGAGATCTTAACTTTCTGAATCTTAATTGGTACTATTGCAAGAGGAATTAAAAAGTGGAGTGATATAGAAATTACTGACTGCTTCTCCCAAGCCATTAATGAACACCAAAGCACTTTCACTGCATGATGTAAGTCCATCTGTTAGCAGCTCTCTTGTCACATTTAAAATTCACTGACTTCCATATTAAGTTGAATTAAATTAGCTTGGTATACATCAATTAATGTTWAAGTATCAGAGATCAAAAATTTTTGCTCTTCTTACAATCAGAAGTTATATGACAAGTATAAGACCTGCCAATTTTAGCTTGAAGACAATAGTTTCTTAGGAAGAGAGCAAGAGCTGAATTCTTCTGGAAAAGTTAACTCATTTGCTAATAACGATATCTGCCTTTTGAATTCAGTTTCAGCTGAATAACTTAACTTACAGTGAAATATGGAAGCATTAAAATGTCCATTACTTCTGTCTGTCTGCAGGTATCCACAGTTACTTGCTGAGGCAAAATTGTTGTAGAAGTTCCATCTCTGGAAGCTTCTGTTTCTAGAAATGACATTTCAGCACCAACTTAACAACATTACCATAGTGGCTGTGGCCATGCAGTGGGAGAACAGGAAGAGCTTCTGGAACTGACCAAAGTCATAAGAGGGTTGTGACACTCCAGGTGAGTGMGAAAGCAGGAAGCAAAGCATCTTGAGGGTGTGGAGATAGTCAAATATGGACTAAACAAATCTCCAAAGTCAGGAATTGGAAAGCTTCAAATGCATATTTGACATATTTTCAAGAATAAAAAAAATACTCTTCTGGGGATGATTTAAGAAGGAAATGGATTGATATCATGACAGAAATTGCAGTCCCCATGCATGTAAATAACATTGAAAGCAATGGATTACAGTTTGCCACTTCATATAAATCAATATAGCTGTACTGACACCATAATTGAGAAATACCTGCGCTTAAGTTTTGCCCTGAATGTTTTGGTAGATTGACTAGCTTTCTGTCTTTTAACGAAAGATTTCTTTAGTTTGTTTCAGTAAACTTATCTAATGAGCATTAATTTCAATATGATAGTATTGTACAGAGACTAGCTTATTTGTAAATTAGGCATTCTTCCTCTATACTAGAAAAAAATAAGGAGAGCAAAACCAGAGTGTATTGTTTTCAAATTTGCTAAAGCTGACTTAATAAACTGTTAAACTAATTTAAACTTGCTTCTGTGCAATGCTGAATAATGCATTTGTCGTTTCATTGCTCTTTTGTTACAGCATTGCACAGTAATTGGAAATGGAAAAAGAATGTGTCACATGAGCAAAACTGAACTAAATGCTCTAATAATATCTTATGTTCTTTTTAGGTTCAATGTAGTCTTACTGGGCACCAACAGTGGAACTGTTCTGTTCAAAATGGTTTATGGTGAATTTTTCCGCAGACCTGGCAAAGATGCAGAGCTTATCAATTTGAATGTGGGTGGCTTTAAGCAATCAGTGGATCAAAGCACCTTGCTCCGATTTCCTCATACTAGACTTGGGAAACTTCTCAAATGTCATTCAGAAGAGGCTATTCTAGAACTCTGTGATGATTATAGCGTTGCAGACAAGGAATATTACTTTGACAGGAATCCCTCCTTGTTCCGGTACGTTCTAAATTTTTACTATACAGGCAAACTTCATGTCATGGAGGAGCTTTGTGTCTTTTCATTCTGCCAGGAAATAGAGTACTGGGGGATAAATGAGCTATTTATTGATTCCTGCTGCAGCAATCGGTACCAAGAAAGGAAAGAGGAAGGTCCTGAGAAAGACTGGGATCAGAAAAGCAATGACAGAAGTATAGATTCTTCTAATGAAGAATCATCTTTATTTGATAAAGAGCTGGAAAAGTTTGATAATCTGTGTTTTGGTGAAATAAGAAGGAAGATATGGGTCAGAATGGAAAACCCTGCATACTGCTTGTCTGCCAAGTTAATTGCCGTGTCCTCCTTAAGTGTTGTCCTGGCGTCGATTGTTGCTATGTGCATCCACAGCATGCCTGAGTTTCAGAGGCTGGATGCCAATGACAGGGAGATTGAAGACCCTGTGCTGGAAGCCGTGGAGATTGCCTGTATTATCTGGTTCACTGCTGAATTAGTGATCAGGCTCATCACAGCACCAAGTCAAAAGAAGTTCTGGAAGAAACCACTGAACATCATTGATTTTGTCTCTATTATCCCATTTTATGCCACTTTGGCAGTGGACACAAAGGAAGAAGAAAGTGAAGATATTGAAAACATGGGGAAAGTGGTTCAGATCCTCCGGTTAATGAGGATATTTCGTATCCTGAAACTGGCCAGGCACTCTGTAGGACTGCGGTCTTTAGGTGCCACTTTGAGACATAGCTATCAGGAAGTTGGACTTCTGCTTTTGTTTCTGTCTGTTGGGATTTCTATTTTCTCTGTTCTTGTCTACTCAGTGGAGAAAGATGATGACTCATCAGAACTGCACAGCATCCCAGTTTGCTGGTGGTGGGCAACCATCAGCATGACCACTGTTGGTTATGGGGACACTTACCCYGTCACTCTTGCTGGAAAGCTGCTTGGCACCCTTTGTATTATATGTGGGATATTAGTGGTGGCACTTCCAATCACCATTATTTTCAATAAGTTTTCTAAGTACTATCAAAAACAAAAAGATATTGATCCAGACCAGTGCAACAATGATCATAAAGAGAAATGTAATGACCTACCATATTTTAACATTAGGGATATTTATGCAAAAAAGATGCACTCCTTCATTTCTAGCCTTTCTTCTGTAGGAATTGTAGTCAGCGACCAAGATTCAACAGATGCCTCCAGCATCCAAGAAATGGAGGAAGTTTATAACACAACATCTGTAGAGAATGGCACAGGAAAATGAGTTGAATCACTTTCTCTTCCCTTTATTTCTGTTTTCTGATTCTTGGTTAATGTGGACTTCTAAACTTCAGTGAATTTATTAAGAGCAGTTAATTCTCAGGGTACTTAATTCTCAGCCATATTTGGACATTCTTTGCTCTGAGGATGCCATACAAGCTTCATTGTTTATATGAGGMTTTAAAATATGCCTCATATGTTAGTGAAGTTTTACACAACTAATGTTACGCATTTTGGGAGGAAAAAAATCAGGAAAATGATATTAAATGTTTTTTTTTTTTTTGTCTGAAGAAATCTGATGGCTCATACAGATTGTGCTGTTATTAATTTACTGCTGTTCAGGTAGAGATATATTACAAATATGTAAGAACTATGGCACAAGTCAGTGAAGTTTTTACCTGCAAATATATCTGAAAAAAATAAGGAATTATGTACACATAAAACTGTKCTCACTAACACCTATAAATAATCTTGGAGTTGGGAACCAGTTTCCTGAGTCTGGGCAGAAAATGTATTGGTACATACTGTTTTTATTCCATGGAAGCATAATATTTATGAATTTCTTTCCAAAAGCACAATGCATTTTTAATTTGTTAAAATAAATTAATCCCATTGTGCATGTATTTTTTTCCYGTGTCCCACGTCTAGCGTGGTCAGTTCCGTCAGTTCAAAAAGGGTCTAAACCACTAGTCACAGCACAAAGCCAAGAGCAGGGCAGGAGCTTGTGGTACCTTTTAGTCATCTTTTCTGCCATTGTGAATCTGAGCAATGCTAGTGCCTGGACTGGAGAGGAGCCTGCTCTGATTAAGTCCAGCTGCGTGGCCTGGCCAAAGGCTTTTTTTGTGTGTGTTGGGGGGAGGAACTGAATCAAACTTCTGCGGTCTCTAGAAGCTGTTGTTCCCTGCTGCCTGCTGCACTCCTTTGCTGGAGAGGACTCCTTTATGTACTCCTTTGTGGTAGAGGAGACGTGAGCCAGCACCTCAGCTGCTTCACTGGAGCAACAGGGATGCACGCACATGCTCTCTTCTGCCACATACTGCCCGTAGGCACGAGGGGGTAGAGCGGGCAGCCATACATCAAACTCTTGCAGCTACTTTTGCTAAAGCTGCTCTGCTGGTGATGGCAGCTTTCCTGATTTCTACTGTGGGCTGCAGCAGCGCTCATTGCCTAGCAGAGTGCTGCAGCTCTGTACATTCCTCCCCAGGGATTTCTTATGCAGCCAACTAATCCTGCTCTGGTTGAAACCGGACCTTCTTAGGGTTGTGTAAAAGGAAAGCCAACCCCGTTGCTTAGCATAGAGGAGTGCTGGAAAAACTTGAGGACCTTACTGAAGTCAGTTGTATTTTTGAACACATTTCTTTTTTCATATGTCTAGTGACTAAATTAGATGCTATGCAATGAAGAATCCAACCTACTGCAGTTTTGACTTTTTGCTCAAAGAGAGGTTTCTTCTTTTCCTTTTTCTTTTTCTTCTTTTCCTTTTCTTTTTTCTTTTTTCTTTTTTCTTTTTCTTTTCTTTTTCTTTTTCTTTTTCTTTTTCTTTTTCTTTTTCTTTTTCTTTTTCTTTTTCTTTTTCTTTTTCTTTTTCTTTTTCTTTTTCTTTTTCNTTTTCTTTTTCTTTTTCTTTTTCTTTTTCTTTTTCTTTTTCTTTTTCTTTTTCTTTTTCTTTTTCTTTTTCTTTTTCTTTTTCTTTTTCTTTTTCTTTTTTTCCTTTCTTTTCTTTTTCTTTTCCCTTTCTTTTCTTTTTCTTTCTTTCTTTTTTTTCTTTTTCTTTCTTCCCTTTCCCTTTCCCTTTCCCTTTCCCTTTCCCTTTCCCTTTCCCTTTCCCTTTCCCTTTCTCCTCCTCCTCCTCCTTCTACTTTTTCTTTTCTTCTTATCAGCCAGATCCTGAAGTTCTTACTCAGGCAGATCAAACTCAGTAGCAGTGACTTCAAGATTGAAAAAAAAAAAGAAGCAGACTATGGGAATCTATTTTAGCCTCTGCAAAAGTAACCCAGAGGGATGATTTTTCAGGTGTGTGCCAAGATTTGTATTGCAAAATACACCCAGTAGCTGTGGTAAACTTATCTACTGAGGCACAGAGACCTAACTTCTCTCCAAGAGAGTGAAGCAGAAAAGAAAGGAATGGATAAACCTATATTTAGAAAAGAGGTTTCCTCAGAACTACTGTGCACCAAAATAGTGATCTGAGACTTGAGGAGAATTTTTTTAAACTTTGGAGAAACTTTAGAATTTGGCTTGTTACTTCTTTAATGTCATAAATATACATAATGTTTTACAGCTAATTAAGGTTAATTCTTCTCATAGTTACAACAAGAAAACTAGAAGGGAAAGTTAGGCTATATGTTTTTTGTTCTTAGTGAACAATTAGCATTGCAAAGATACAATCATATAAAATATTAAATATATATATGCATATGAATACAATAGGAGCCAGCAGAATAGCAGTATAAAAATTACACTATGTTCAAAGAAACTGTCTTGGTAGCCTCCATGTAAAAGTAGATTATATTGCTATTGAAGTTCCAAAGCAAGGAAAAATATTGTAGTGCAACAAAAACTGTAAGAAATTTGTAGTAAATAGTTGAAAACAAGCTACTATTAAAAAATCTCATTTTACATTTAAAGCATTATCCAAGGATCCTAGTGTATGCAACTTTTTGTATTAAATTATATGGRGACAGTGGAAATTTATCATAAAATAGATAAGTTCTTGATCGATCACATGAACCATTCTTAAGGCTGTGATTTAAGTTCTTCTGACCTTCCTTATTCATAGATGGATCAAGTAGCAAAGTGGGGCATTTGTGGGGAACATATAAAGAGCATCTATATGTCATGCAGTATATGTTATTTGGTTTATTGCTTGTTTGGAACAGGATGTGAGCTCTATTTCATGCTAAAAGATACTCCCCTCAAGGCAGAACATCAGTCTAGTAACGTTCAGTGATACTAAAAATTGTCACAGGTCTTCAGTGACAAAGCAAAGTGTGTGAGAGCCAGTACTGAGACACTGCATGTTGTTTCTACTAATAATTTTTTTAGCAAAATATTTGATTAGTGAGAGGTAAGTGTAAGAGAGAATTATTTCCTATTTAATTTGTCTTTGCTTCTTCCTTGATCAGGAGCTACATATTATCAACATGTACTATTAGTATCTGTGAAGGGTAGATTGTCCTTACTGTTTCTGTATTCCYACACCATATATACTTCTCTTTAGAAATATTGCCTGAATTCTATCCATCCAATTCTATCCAGCTGCTCTACTTCAGATATCAAAGCACAGAAGAGGTTGTTGTTAGGATACGCATTCCATTTTGTATGGGAAAGATTTATGTGTCTTTATACAAAACTGCTTCCTGGCACATTATTAGCTTCTTTGTCTTGATGGCAAGCACTTTCCTTTCAATACCCGGTATTTACACAGTAGCGTCCATCTTTGCAGTGTTTTACCCCAGGATAGCATAGGAAGTGTGTTGCACTTCCCTGTTTTGACGAACCTCCAGTTGAAGGGTGTATCACCATGCTTTCCGCAGCACATGCCTTGCTGGGAACCATGCTGTGTTGCTGCTGCCATTTGGGTGTGTGTGTTAGGAGAAAGCAGATGCTAATATAGAAGACCAAGAAAAGGGAAATAGGTGATACAGGAGGCTGCTAATAGAAAAGGAATGGCAGAAAGGCCTGAGAGGGCTCTAGGAGAAAGGAAAAGAGCTAGAAGTTGGTGTTGTCTTCACTTTATTTCTTGCTTTTTGTGCCACGGCATTTTCTTCCCTCCTGCCTCTCATCTCCTCATRCCACCACTGCAGCCTCCCGTTCCGGTACAGTCTGGGATGCAGCAGTTCTACTTCTGTCCCAGAAAGACCCTTCCTGAATCCAGAAGGGCATATTTCTTTCACCTAGCTGGCAACAGGCAAAACTTARCTGGGAGGAAATTAGTGAGGAATCTTGCTGCGTACATAAAGAGTGATTAACGCTCGTACGGGTTGTGCTTTTTTTGTAGGAAAAAACACAATGTGGCAAAAATCCATGACTGAGCATAAACATGAACTTAATAAGTGGCACATCTGTGGCAGGCTTGTAAATGAAATATCACTTATTGGCTAGGTAGAAATTAGTGTCAGGCACCATAATGTGAAACATTACCATTTAAAAGCAGGCTCCATGCTGATTTCCATGTGAACAGCTTGCTGTCAGGGAATGCTGAAAGTATCAGGCAGATTTGACTGGTAAATACTGCAGACAAGCTTGCACTGCGCCAAGTACTCCTGACAGGATGTTGTGTATTAATACGTTTATTCATTTCCACGCTTTCCATAACAACTAGAGCAAGTGACAGAGATCTGTTAAGCTGTGGAGAGCTTCTCTAATATCTTTTGATTAACTGACAGTGTTTGTGAAGCTGTTAATGCTTCTTCATCCAAAAGGGGACATTTCTAAATCAAAATCAAAATGACTCTATGCTAGATGTGCAATTTGTGTCTGATAGCAGTAGCTTGGTCGCAGTTGGTAAATATTGCTGTCTGACTCTATAGCTGCACTGCTGTTGCTTATATTTCTTAAAGGTTTATGCTCTGTCAATCAAGAGACGTCCGATGTCATTAAAAACATTTCAGCACTTCCCTGCTCCACAATAATTGCAGCATCTTTTCCAAGCACAGAAAAATGTCATGATTGCTGAAACTTTTTTTTTTAATTTCTTGTGTAGTTGTGATTAATTTTTTGTGATGGGCCTGTGGTCCAAACACAGTCTAACAGAAGAAAAAGTCACTGTCCTATCTGACTGGCACAACTAAGGTCAAACAGAGAGTAGTAATTCATTCTGTTTTAAGCTGATAGCTGTTACAGATAGTTAGGGAGTAAAAGTCAGAGACACTGAAGAGGTATAATTTATATATAATTGCATATACGCCCTCTAGGCAGAGCTCATGGAGGGCTATAATATAATTAGATTGACAAACCACCTACATGTCATTGCTTCTTAATGAATATATTGGCTGGGGGCAGTCTTTGCTCGGGGCATTAGCAAAAAAGCATAATGTCAGAGAGTCTCAACATACCAGTGAGACAAAGAGACTTTGCAGCACACCAAACTTGCCCACAAACCTGTAGGACCAAGGGATGGGGCTCCCGAGTTAAGGGCTCTTCATGGAGCTGAGATGAAAAGAGTCTATCTGATTTCAGCTATGGCAATGTGGCTCTGAGAAAGAGGAAATCTTAACTGGTTTTGTGTTTTGTAGATTCAGACTAGCACCATGCATTTTCTTGTGATTTTTCAAAGTAATCTCTGACAGTTTCTTCAAAATTGTTTCAAGATAGAGACTAAGAAGACAGTGTATTACAATGGTTTAAACTTCAGTTAATGTTTTGCTGTTTAACAGCATATGTATTGTCTAGGTCACCAAATCTTTTATGCCATTCACTGCAATTTCTATTGAAAACCCTGATATAACTAGTGTATGACTATGTTAAAGATTTGTATGATCTAATTTAGTGTCATTGTCATAGGATCTCATTAATCAGTAGAGAGAGAAAGGTGCCCTGGGCAATATTCATCTCCCATAACTTCAGTTATTATATGGCTTGTCATTTGGTCTCTCTCTCTGCCAATGGAGGAAAAAAACAGATATCCTCTGAGAATGAGTGTCTTATCTGATGATGGAATGAGTATCTCTGTTGAATATAGAGAAAGCCTATATGAATTGCTTAGAATAAGTACCTGACATTTAGGTAGCTAAAGTAAGGCCTGATGAGTTCCAGAGGTAGGAACCTGATTATTCTCTGGTGATGCTGTCCTCTTCCCTGRACATTATATATGTAGGAAGAACTGTGTTTCTGACATAGGAGTCTCAGCTTGGGTGACACGGAGGTAGGCACAGGAATTTGTTCTGAAGGCTGAAGAATGCTGTGCTGAGCAGCGATAGTCACTGTGTAGGGACTGATCCAGGACAATATTACTAAAAATAGTTTCCTGTACAAGAAAATTTGGACTAACCCCAAAAGCCTTGCTAACTTTCTGTTAGAACTTGGAATAACCTGCAAATTGAAGTTCAGTCTCCTGAGGTAATCTGAAAGTACACGTAATAAATCACTGGATGGAGAAAACCAGTATTGGCAAAGAAACAGGCACAATATGCTGACAGTTCTTTTGTGTCCCAAATTTGCATTATTTCTTGTCTTCCTATAAGCAGGATAAAGTACTCTTACTGTGCCATATGCTGCAAAATCTGCCCCTGTGCATTAATATCAATATAATAATGGAGCCAAGTCCTGCTATTACAGTTGTGAAGCTGGARAAGGTTCTGAGCTTGGAGCAGACATGGAAATAGGCAACACTGCTTGGCTGCTACTGCAGGTTTAAGGTTGGAGGTGCGCTGGTGGGAACACAGGACTGTGCCTGGGCAGGGATGCGTGGGCTCCCCCTTCCCACACTCCAGCACTGAGGCAGTGCCAGAGCTCTTCTTGGCTGTGCACGCAGGTACCACTACGCACCCAAGGACTGCACCGAAAATCCTTCCTGGGGACCATTCTGCTTGTGGCCAGCCCTGCCTACGAGGGCATGGGGATGAATCAGAAAAGAGCGAGGCCTTTGGGGAGGTACAATATTAACATGGAATTTGGTGTCGCCGCCAAAGAGGAGAYGTGTCAGAGCATACGGAAAAGAGGATAAAGTTGTTCAAGGTTCAGATATGTGACTGTAGCCATTTGAAGGCTACTCTTGTGTTAGTCCAAATTCATTCACTGAATCATAGGCAGAGATTAGTATATAGCCTTGAACCAATACCATTAACTAGAATAGTATGTTTTCTCCCTGCAGGTTGCAGGTACAATATGTCCTGTTTTTTTAAGCTGGCATCTAGGTGCAATGATGCGATCTTTTCACACTGACTGGAGTTTGGATGTTATGAAGTGTTATGCGTCCCATAAATCATCCTTGCAGCTTCTATGCCAGTTCCTGGAAACTTGGAAACTGCAAATGTGAAAAGAGTTCAAACAATTTCTCTAGTCCAGTATTACTTTTGGACAGCATCAAATGTCATACATTTCAGAGAAAAGGATTCTCTCCGCTCCTGAATTTAGGTATTCTTTTTATCAGTTATTTGAAGAGCTGCTTAGACCGTGAGACAGGGAGATAGATATATTTGGTATTTTGTTCCAGATGATGTAATCCCAAATACACAAAATAAGTATTCATTTTTTCAGTTTCTGGAAAATGAGGTTGCAATCCTACATATTCTGATTGTGAACCTTTGACAAAAATATGATAAATAAATAAATCGGAGTTCTAAAAAGCCATTTTAATACTCTAAAAAACACAGAAATTCCATATGAACCAGACAAACGCTAGGGTATGAACGTCTGGACAGTATTGTAAGCTTTCTGGGTAGAAAATCACATCTTTGCTGTCATGATTGAGAGTGTTGAATGTAAAGAAGAGAACATTGAAGTTAAAGCTGTTTGACTTTTTTTCTGTAACATCCRTCCTCACCTACCATCTCTAACCTAGAGATATTTATTTTTCATGTTGTTCATCATTTTTTAAACACAAAAACATCACATGCAGAAATCTCAGCATTTTTTTCCCTAATGGATTKTTTTAAAAAAGTCTAGTAATAGGTGTAGAAGGAGAAATGGCTGAGGGGCTGCATGTGGGCAGTATTTTATTTTTTTATAATTTATTTTGTAATTCTGTTCTTATGCCTTTGGCACCACACACTTTTGCATTAGCATTTTTTTCTATTGACTGAAGAATCAAGTAATAGATAATTAATATCTATCTGGAGAATTTCTTAGCCAATAGAATCTGAAGGAAAAAATAGGGTATGCCATTTAATTCAGGAGMGATGTCATATATGTTGTCACAGCCTTTGAAAATTAATTACAAACTCATCATAAGCATTTCTTACCAACATATAGATTTATGCATAGATATGGCATAATCCATCTCAAGCATTAGTTTTGGCATCGTTCAGTGAATATAAGGTATATATAAAGTGGAAATTCAGATATGAATCTGGTTCTGTTCTTGTTTATAGCTTTTGGTGCAGTAAYGTGTTTTTGACTCTTAGATTGCCTCTCTAAATGGGAGGCTAGTGCTTTGGATATTATGTATAGCTACATGTATACATACTGACTGGACAGCTGTCAAAGCATTATTGTGTGGGCTTTTAAAAATCTGGCACCAAAGGTAACCTCTTTTAATCTACTGTGCTGGCTCTCGCAGAGGAGCTGCTGCATTACGCTGGTGTGTGGTGCATGCAAAGTGATCCTATTAGGCACTGCAGCGTGAGCATGCGGTGGAGAACATGAGTCCAGAAATCCTGCCCCATGTCTTTAAGCTTTGCTTGTCCTTGGCTCTATAGAAAAGCATCTTCCAAGGAAGAGAACTGTACTGTAGCACAACTTCAGCAAAGCTTTCCTGCAGTCATTTAATACTGGATGAAACAYTGCGTAGTGTGACGTGGGAGATGCCTTTGCTTCAGGAGGGCAATAGTCCAGCTCACWTTCTGGTCTTTCCTTTCCTTGTGATTCTGTACCTTGTAACGTCCAAGACGGCTTATCAACACTTAGTCCCCTTTTAGGCATACAGCATATGTTCAACTCGTCTCTTCAGTATTCCCAGCTACTCAACAAACTAAAAGAAAGGGTGAAGGGAGTGAGGTCAGGAAAAAATGCTTTGTATTGGCAAAATCTTGTCTTTGACATTTAATTTCATTTTCCAGGTCCTTTAAAATGGTGGTGAAATTCTCATCAGAAATCTAGTTTACCATACAAAACCACTTGCAATTTACCCTTGCTGGCCTGTTTGTTTATTTAGTTTTACAAGGAGGTGAACATTAAAATAAAAATACGTAGCTTTTCATACAGATAAAAATTTTTGAATAATAACTCTCATTGCCAAGTATTTCTATAGCTATCAGAATGACCATTGTTATATTAAATCACCTAAAATAAACTGTATATACCCACATGAAAAAAAATGAGAGAAAGGAAAAAATGCTGACTCTTTCCTATCTCTATCTACTTTCATGGTGATTGAGATACCTTCTTCTTGGCAGTGGGTCAGATGGTGACCCACTTGTTAATTAACTGGCCATAAAAAAAAGTAGCTGAGGAAGGATTTTGGGATCTGAGAAAGATCAATATGGAGAAAACCATCACTGTGATCAATCCTSTCCATTTTTGACACCTTAATTAATAGGTATCTTTGGCAGCATGAAGGAAGCCCAAGTGCTGGGGAAAGGTACAGCTAACCGTTTTGTTGTGGTCGTTTGGGAACAGCAGTACAAAGGGACTGGGACTCAATCCAGCTTCCACTGGGAACTGAAAATTGTATGTATTGCAATGCAAGTGGGCATGGATCAGAAGGGGCTGATGTGGGTTGGCTTAGAGGTATCTGCTATCGTGGTAGGAGCAATGGTTTTCGTCTCCGAAGAACTGGAATCTTCCCCTGTGGCTCTGAGTGATGTTCCCTGTGATCCTATGCCAGCTATTCTGCATCCAGTGCCTCTGGTTTCCATCACAGCTTTTGCCTCTCTTTCCTGACTTTTAATTTATGTTGTTCAGCAGTTGTCCTCTTCCCTGAAGAGGACTATGATGGTCAAAAATCGGGATGGTCTTGCAGAGGATCTCAGTTCACTGGGAGAATGATRGTTTCCTGAACTGTGGAGGAGTGGGAAAAAGTTAGGGTCCTGATGGAAAAGTTCCTGAATTTAATTTTGGCCAAACTGTTTAAAATGAGTTGCCTTTAATGAAATGCCTAAGGGGGAAGGAAAAGGGTAAAACTTACTGGTATGAGAGGGGGGAAAAATTGCCCTCCCTGTGCTGTCTTGCTATAGTTATGCAATAAATAATATATTTTATTAGAACAAATGATAGATTTTTCTATTTGGTTGGTGAACAAACTTTTTCAAAAAATCCATAGCTTAAGACTCCTGCTTTAACATTTTCATTTTATTTGACTCAATGTTTCTTTTGATTTTGAGAAATTAATTMTTTTGCTTCTGATTAAATTTAGGTCAGTTTTGAAATAAAAAATATGTTTCACAATGAAAAAGGATTTTTTTTGTTTAGGATATGTTGGAATGCAATATTTCAGCATCTTTGGTAAAAAGATTCTCTTAGAAAATTTCACAATGAAATATGCACTGTTCCCAAATCCCTCATGACTTTTTTTTGTTTTGATTTGGTTTGGTTTGTTTGTTTGATTTGTTTTGTGGGAAATTCCCAGCAAATGTGGGCTTGATTCAGAAATAAAATTGGTCTCCCTGTGACAGCCTTTTTCAATGAATTTGGTATTCACAAAAATTGTTTTCGTCTGAATTCAGTGGTAGTCTTTGGAAAACAATTGAACAATTGTGTTCCTTGAAGAATTTGGGATGAGCAAAAAAAAAAAAAAAAAAAAAAAAAACAAAAAACCCAAGTCACCTCCATGGTTTCTATGGCTGATCTGTTGCCTTCCCTTATTGTGTATATAATGGTTGGTTCCAAAACAGGGCTATAAAGAGAAATGAGCTTGTACAGCACAGAAATTGTTACAAGAAAATCACATCCCGAGAAAGGAAATGGACCCATCTTAACAAGTTTATGAGTGAGAACTTCATTGTGAAACCTACTTTAAAGCAAAAGAAAAAGCCCTCTTGAAAAGCCTGTTAGACACCATCAGTTCATATTATTCCTTTGACGGGAATCTGCAAGCGGATCAAAGGAGTAAATCGTTATTTCTTTTAAGTAGTAATTACAAATGGATATTTATTTTCCTCTGGAATAATTGGTGAATAYGTTTTGAAAGGAGCTCTTTCCAGTAAATAAACTAGCATAAATCAGTAACTGCTTAGTGGCTGGTAAGTAGAAGCAGAGTCCTAAAGTGGATAGGTAGGCTCAAGAGAGAGGTCATTATAGTACTATTATTTAATATTTATGCAGTKTAGTCTAGAGAAGAGAAGTCTTGGGGAGATATAACAATCTTAATACACATGAAAGGCTTTTGCAAAAGGATAAAGCATATGTTTCTGTGTATTATTTAGGCAATGAGGGAGTTGAACTCAAGCAAGGGAGAATGAAGGTGAAGCTGGTATAACTTAAGAGTTCCTCATGCTCCATTATGGCCTGTTGCCCAGCCTTCAGCAGGTTATCTCAGTTGTGTTGGCATAACTCTGTATAAAGACAGAGCAAGCTGCTGAAATGATCCAAGTTTAAGAAAAAAAATCATTTATGTCACCAAAATCCAGTGGGTGGAGGTGAGCTGTGACCTCCACCTTTCCCTGGACCTCTTGAAGGAGACCTGACTCTTCTTTTCAGTGAGTTTGTAGTTGCGGCAACAGTCTGACACATCATATAAATTGTTCATTTGCTGGAGATGTGAAAACATACTCCACTGAGGCTCTAACTCAGTGGCTTCAGTAAGGACTTTTCTGGGMTATGTTCTGTGGTCATGAAGGCCATCCCTATCCCAAGGCGGTTTTGAGCCTTGGGTGTGACATGGAAAAAATATCTGAATGTCTGTTGTAGCTCTATCTGAAACTTGAGAAGTTGAAGTTGCTGTTCTGTATGGTGTTAACTGACGTTTCCTATGCTCTCCCTAGTGTAAAAGGAGAAAGGCCCTTCGGAGATAAGGCCCAGGAATGTGTCGGTAGAGAGTGAAATATCTTCTTACTCAATAAACGGGTCCTTGGTAGCATGACTGTGATACAGTGACAGTCTGTCATCAGCAAAATGCCAAGGCTACTATCAGTCTTTGCCTTATTTGCCTAATCTTTCGGTAGAGCTCATTTTGGTATGTGAGCACTGTATAAATTTGATTTATCTTGCAAGCACCACCCTTGAAAGGAAGTGCTAATAATTCCATTTCACATCTGATTTTAAAGGCCAAAGTGCAAAGCTGAAATATTTAATTCTCTTATCTGTGGTCCATTTGATTTGTTATGTACAGAATTGCATAAAGTGCTGAAAAGTTATTTTTATGCATATTAAGTATACTCGTTATTTTATAGCTATTAGTATTTTCACTAAAAATAGAGGTGAGATCAATTTTTGAAATGAAATTCTGATTCTTACCTGCACAAAGCATTTTATATGTCAAAAGTAATGTATTTTGGTGGAACTACATTGACTTTTTTTGCCAGAAACGTTCTTCCAGAGGAAACTTCAAAATCCCACCCTTCCATTGTGGTTGGGAATGGTTTTGGTTTTGTTTCAATTTCCATGCCAATAAGAAATTTTGTTTTCTGACAGACTCTGCACACAAAAAATTAATTTCATTGGGCTCTTTTGAATACATCTGCTTGCATTTTTATCCCTGTTAGTATTTTGAACCTCCTTCCTTAACTCTTTAACTCCATTTATTTCAGTGGAATCCATTCTGTTTCTCCTTAGATGGGACAGCCAGATTTTTCATATTTTCTTATTTTTTTATGTATAAGTTAATTCAGTATGCTGATATTGTGAACATAAGCACAATTTATACCTTTAATGTAAATTCAGTTCTTTCCTTACGGGAGAATTATTACATTTTTGAGTGACTTTTGAGCAGAAAGCTTCTTCCAGATCTGGAATATATAATCTCCATTTGGTGGCATTTTTAAATCATGATCTCACTTCCTTAGTTATGTTTTGTTTGCACTTTTACATCTTAGTATGTTTGACCAGCTGATCAGCTAGTCCATGAGTGTGTTTGAAGAGTGCTTTATGAATAATGTAATGGCTACACAATCATTAAACTTTGTACTATGTCTCCTGCAATTTTGAACCAAATATTTCAATTAATTTCTGAACTGATGCCAGACTTCTCGATTCTGTGGTTTATAACACTTCATCATCTGTTATGTGAATGATGAATTCTCATAGTATTTAACACTGATCTCACCTGTGCCTTGGAATTGCTTATCGTAAATGCTATAAAGCTTGAAGATGCATAGGTTAAATTCAAGCAGCCACTTAAGTCCAAATGCAAAAAAAAAAAAAAAAGGTCAGAGGTATGGTATTCTTCTATGTAAGTCCCAGAAGCTTACCCTTCCCCTTGGTCCTTCGCCGTAAACCAAAGTAAGACAGTGCTCACAGTACCTGGTGGTGCATATCTGTAGTCCTTCCTCTCTTTGATTAAAGGAGAAAAGAAGGAGCCAGCCTGATGTGTGCGTGATTGGCAGCAGGATCAGGCCTGGGGTGAGTGAATGGGGCCATGCAAACCTGTGAACACTTCTTCACTGCCACAACAGTTCAASAACTTTACAAAAGACTTTAAAAAGCTGGCATTCTGGAAATAGCAACTTCTAATGGTAGTGTCTTCAGAGGAAAGCTGGTACCATCAATCGGTGCTTCCAGCTGCTTCCTAACCCTTTAGAGAATGTTCTGCTGGTAGAAGATAACTTTAATTTCATTAAAGCATTAATAACATTTAGCTTCCAGCACAGTCTATTTGGACACTTATCTGCAGTCTTTCTTATTTGTACRTTTCTTCTATATTTATCCAAGCCATTGATGTAGTAGCATCTCATTATTAATAGATATTAATATTATGTAGACTTTGTTGATATYGAAAAAATTGAGTTTTCAACTGATGTTGAGATCTGAGCTTAATTAGGACTCTGTACTCCTATCTGAAAGTCACAATAAAACTAATCTGCATTTTTTTTCTATCAGTGGAATATAGGCAACTTTTATTTGTTGCTAGCATAGGTATTGATATTTATATCTGTTTTTTTTTATAGTTACTAAAGCTCTTGTTGATTTTCTTGCATGAATTATTTTAGAAAACTGCATAGGCTCTAAATTGGGGGAAGATTCAATCCTCATATCTTAATGTGTATCAAGCAAGGCTATCATGTTGCTCAGCTGATTTGAGAGTTGTTTTGCTTTTAGATGAATATTTTTGAGACTGTATCTATTTATGGCTTTATCCCCTTGTGAATGGTTACTGCAGGTCATTTGTTGCTGGTTCAGAAGTATCAGTTAATCCTACAGGAAATGGAACATGTGTGAAACTCRATGATTTCTTCCTATGGGAAAATGAGCAATTTTGTTAATTATGAGCTCCAGTCAGCAGGAAGTAGTGAAACTAGATTCTAGTTTATGCCTTTGTATAGATTKGAAATAACTTTTTCTAAATTTTGAGGGTGTAAAGAAACAATTATTTTTGAGGCATTTATTCCAACTCAGTCAAAAAAACGTATCTCCTAAGAAATATGGGAAAGTTACATCCAGTATAAAATCAAATGTCAGCAAAAATATATTGYTCATGTTTGCTGGAGTACCTAATGACTTTTGATGCTTTATTTTCATGCCTTGACAATACAGGATCCTCAACTAATTCTTAAAACCAAGAATTTTTGCTGTGTCCCAGATTGAACATGCATCTTTAATGCATACTCTTGGCTTTAGAATAATTTGTATCAGAATATCCTCATTTATTCTGCACCCTTTCATAAAAATATTGTTGGAAACAGACTGGAAAGTGGTGATGCTCCTTTCTGAGCAAAATTTGGATGACATCATAYTTTGGCTTAATTTTGAGACAAAAGTTTTCAATCCTAAGGAAAAAGTACATGGCGCTGTGAGTAGATGGTCATTCAGTCTTTTCTACAAACCAATTGCAGGTACATTTAATAACAGCAAACAAGTGGAGGATTTTCCCAGCACACCCTGTGCTGATCAGCACATCATCTGACATGATCTTTGAATAATTAATTAACGTATTTCACTGAAAAGAAAAAGCTGAATTTAATACTACGTCCTGTATCTAGAGCTATATGGCTTGTTGATGCAACTGCCATTCTGGTAATGAAACTGTAAACTCGACTGTGTGCGCTAGCAGAAATTGTGATTGAAAATGTTTGAGGAATTTCGTATAGAACTGAAAGTCTTCAAAAATTTGTTCATCTGTTTGTTTTTGTTTTGCTCTCCCTGTGATAGGTTTGCTCTCAGAATTAGTAACATAATCCACTGGATTTCAAATTGCAATATAGTTTAAACCCAGTATAATGATTTGACAGCTAAATAATTAATCTTATTTTTCAAGTTGATATGTATTACATATTGCTATTATGGAATTTGGTTTCTTATAAATATTTTAAAATAAGCCCAATCAGAAATACAAAATATCATATTAACTGAGGCTACTTAGAAATGAGAAAAGATCTCTTGTTATCATTTCTTTTTCTGGCCTGCAAAATTTTAATTGAATATTTTTATTTTTAATACCTATGATTTTCTTGTTTAACCTTCCGATTCAGATTATCAGGAGTTAGTCCTGATATAAGACTATCTGCCATCTATATTCTCAGCTTGACAGAGTTATTTCACTTTTCATTTTCTGATATTTCTAGAAGCAAGCATCAGTTCTACTGTGTATGGTAAATAATTTTTTTTGAAAAGCAGGTATCCTTTTTTCTCATTAATCCTTTTCTACTAACTGTTGATAGCAAAGGAAGTATAAAAGTTTTCTGAAAGAAGATAATGAGATACTTATCTGATCTAGGAGAGCTCTTTCAGTGCCTGAGAAGCAACATGAAGGAAAACTAATGCTCTTTGCTCTTTGCAAGAATTTCAAGAAAGCAACACGGAAAGTTGCGCTGCTGTGGGAATTGCTAGGAGAAGTTTCGTGGGAAAAAYTGAATAGGCTACAACTCTGGTGGCTGTGAAGGATGGACGGATATGCTGCTATCAGCAACATGAGTCTATGGACCTGAAATGGGCTTGGGCTGGATCAAAGCCAGATTCTAGGACCCCGCTTGTGTCCTCAGACCAGGCAGGTGTATAGGAGCGAGGTGCAGGRCTCTTCTCCTCAGAGCCTGAAAAATAACTGTGTGCTTGTTCCTCAGAGGCTGCTGGCAAAAGGAGGCACTTGTGTGGTTCTCGGCCAGAGAGAGGTCTCTCCAGGAGCAGTGAGGTGACTTTTGAGTGAGACACGGGAGCCCGGGGGAAGCCATTGCCAGGCTTATGCTGGGGGGAAGGCAAAGAGCAAGAACCAAATACATGGGGCCAAAGGGGTGGAGGGAGTTTTGAAGCACTTTTTCTTCTGGGAATGATTTTTTTTTTTTTTTTTTTTTTTTTGGACTGGGAGGTGTAGTCTAGAGCCAAGCAGTGCCTTTCTGAGTTAATTTTCTCCACGGGCCAGAAAATAAGTTTGCAATAATTCTATGACTTGCACATTTTTGGAACTTCATTTGTTTACTGCCATTTACACCAGAAGAGTTTCTTGCTTTTCTCTTCAGTTGCAAAGATCCTCAGAGAGTGACAGAAGAAAGCAAAGGGGGCAAATGGTGGAAAAGTTATTCACATCTGTGCTCAGTGAGTTCTAATGATCTCCRTACCACAGGCCTCTCTAGTCCTTTTGTTTCTGCCCTTCATGGATGGGAGCTGTTAATAAACATGGTCTTGGAATGATCCTGTGTTGTAGGTTGTTATGACTCCTGCCACTTCTCTGGAAACCATGTCAGCCTGCAGAGCACATTGGCTTTTCCAGGAAAGCGGGGTGATGTAATATTCACAGACTGCCAGTAAAGCAGATCTACTGTGTGACTCTGTCTCTCGCTTCTACTGAAACATGTCTCCAAACCTATCTCCAAATCTTTTTTCTCCTTTTTTCCCCCTGAGACTGTATGGCATAGCAGCAATCAAATCAACTTTAGAAAGACTTTTCTTTTACTTTGTTACTTAGTGACTGCAGGCTTTCACAAAACCACAGATTCATTTTGTCTGGTCAGAAAATTATTCCGAATTTCTATCCATCTGCAGTCTCAAGAACCTGCCTGGGTCTTGGAAATGCATCTGGCCTCAGTTTCAGATTGCATTGTTTCATTTTTATTTCATAGGAGAAAGTGTAAGACTTTAAATCATAGTTCAATTTCTATGCATCACATTCCAAGAAGTAATTCTCACCCCTTGGCTCCTAATCCTCTCTCATTCCCAAAACAAACTTCGGTACCTCTATACTGTAACTGTGAGTCTAATTTTTCCAAAGGATATTTACAGACCTGAAGGACTGTGCAAGGGAGACATTTGYCTCCTGTGAACTTCTATTTGTAAGCACAAGCTTTCCTTATGAGTGCTGACGATAAATTTCACTGCCGATGTTGTCAGTGAAGCTCTCTTTAGGCCCAGTGATGACCATTCTTTGCAAGGTCCTTTAGCTGGGTTGATAACAGTAGGAGAATTAGAAAGTATTTGACAAGAGTTTGCTTTTTGGATCAGGCAGGCTTTTTCATTAGTTTACATTCATATTTGTGAGCTTCCCAAGAGTTTCTAAGCATCATCAAACTAAGTTGCAGAGTAAAGACTGGAAATACCTGTATTTGACATCTCTGTGAACACCAAAGATATTCCTGGTAGCACAGAGTCTAAATATAATTGTTGGTGACTGGGCTGAGGTCATTAGTCAGCCTTGTTGCAACCTAATTAGTTTCAATTAACTTTTGCCCTCAGTGCCCAGTGCAGAGTCCCAGCTAACCTCCACGGGAGGTCAGGGTAGGTTGGGACAAAGCAAAAGCAGTTGGTCACAGATATCAGYGAAACAAATGAAAACTGTGTTCTGTATTAGTCACAGTCTGAACTGTGAGGAGGCGGTGGCAGAGAAGGGATCACTGACCTCTCTGAAAWCTTTGTATCATGTCCTGGGCTTCTATCAGGGTAAAGTGTTTGCTTTAAATTATGCTTTAATGAGTGCTACTCCTTGTAGAGTGACTGCAAATCTGAGTGCATTAACTACTAAGCTAGCTTGGGAATGGCTTATTAACATAAGTATCAAATATGAGACTTTGCACTGACTAGAAACGATCCTTTTAACTCTCTTCAGTTTGAAAAACTGTCTATGACAAAGAGAGATAGATAGGAAAGAGGAAGAGTTAAGAGATCTAGTAACATCAATGATTACAAATGAATTGCATAAAAATACATGTATTATTTTTATTTGAAATAACTTGCAGCAACTGACATGTTCATGGCTTATCAATATAAGCTGCAAAATATATGGAGTCTTTGAGGCTTGGTGAAACAGATGTTCTAGTTTAACCACAGGTTGTTTGACTTATTAGTACCTACACATATAATAGAGTGGAATAAACTTTTTACTGCACTGTAGGACTTTCAGGTTGAAATTCTGTAACCTGCCTTTTCAGGGACAGTTGAGACTTGGTATCTATTAGCCTTACATTCTAACAGTTAATGGGATTTCTGCAAAAGATTTTGAGCTATCTCCAAACCGCATATGAAAGAGAACGGAATTATTTTTAAAACAAATATCTAAAGTGACTGAAATGTTTGCTTTTGATCTGAGGTATCCAGGTTTTTTAATAGCACTATTAAAATATTTTCACAAAGACACACCACTTCATGGTGCTGATTTCCCGCTCATCTCTAAGCAAAAGATGGTGTGAATCACACCAGTTAGAGCCTGCCCCAGAGGGACACTGTGTATCAGTAGGCAAAAAATAAATAAGAAGTGACTTCTTAATTATTTGAATGTTGTCTAATGTATCTCAAACTCATAGTGAATCTGTCACTGAACAAGAAACTCAACCACTTTCTTATGTTTTTCTTTAGATTACTGGATAGGGGCTGGACTTGCAGTGTTATCAGTTAAAAATGTGAACTAATAGCAGTTTGTATGAAAATAATGTTCTACAACAATATCTTCCCTTCTGTGGCCATAAGAGAGATTTTCCTGAGCAACCTRATGTATTAGTATTCATAACTGAAGTAGGTGATCATGATTGTTTCTTGGTGTTGAATGAAGCAAGAGATCATAAAATGAAGATGCAAAGCTTTTAGCTGTACTGTCAGTGACTTGGAAATCAGCRGCTCCCTAACTACACTGGATAGAAACTGGACAAAGTAACTAATTCATCTGACTTCAAAATTAGATAGATTCTCCCAGAAGATGGCAGTGCACCTATGAGAAGTGTTCTAACAGCTTTGCAAGTTATATCACTCATAGCTGTTTTTTTCAATACTATGTGCAAAAACAAAACAAGTAATAAAAGCACCTTCAGTTGGACATGGATGCAGATGGTACTTTTGATCTTCAAATCTGAAGCAAATATCAGTGTTCTACAAACATCACCTGTCCTACATGGACTGAACAGGTTTGGAAGGCTGGCAGCTTACTTAGCCTTTTAGTACATCTGCCATCAGGCTGACGATCTCTTTTCCATTGGATTCGTTCACATAATCCCTATGCAAAATCCGTTGACTAAATCTAGAGTTTTAAAATGTGTCTCAATTCTTACATTGTCAGAGGAACAGATCAATATATGGTAATGGTTGCTAAGAAATAGATGAAGTTATTTGATTTAAGAGTCTGACCATGTCATGTCTTTGCTCTGCTGTTTTCTTGCTGAAGAATTTCTTCATTCAGATGGAGATCAAAAGCAGATGTTCAGAAATACCAAAAAGTACTACTTCTGTATTAGTTCTAGTCTAGGAGCAATCAGTAATTGTTGCAAATTTGGGCATATTTCTAGTTCAGTTTCCAAAGCTGAGTTTGTCTGAGTATGGATTTTCAAATATATAATCAAACAGAACTACTTAACCTTTTAGAAATTGGTCCATTCCTTATCACTCTATTTATTTCAGAAATAGCAGTGGGGAATGTTAATTTTCCTTTTTGAAAGTCTATCTTAATCTGTAACTGTAATTTGCAAATAAAACCTGTTAGCTATTCTGCAATGCTAGTCTTTTGAACTGTTTGATATGCATATTTCCATGTACAAAGAAGCTCTTTTGTGTACATGAATGAAAAAATGTTTATGCAGAGGGGAGAGGGAAGAGAGAGGGGTTTTACACATGTAGCAACAATGCTTAGAGGTAAATTTTGGAACGGAACTTTGCTACTAAGGTTYTGACTTGACTAGGATTAGCACATTAGGTGAAGAATTCTTAAATATTTACGGTCTGTAACTTTGACTGGAAAAATAATTCTGTTATTCAAACATTTTCATTTGTAAACATTTATTTAGTTTTCAAAACAGCAAAAATGCATTGGCAGTAAAAAAAAAACACTAAAAATTGCAGTTGTTTCTTTAAGATAAAGRAGAGATGAAAAACGATTGTGTATTCTTGTTCTGCCGTCAATATAATTGCGTATTCTTGTCCTACTGCTTAGATATTATGGACACTAATTTTACTAAATTAACATGAGCAGCATCATTTCCTTTGCACAAAACACAAAAACACACAAGAAACTAAAAGCTGCCTATTTTTCCCCCTTAGTTTTTGCTTTCTTATTCCAGTAAGTCATATTTGACTGCATGATGTATTAGATTTGATTTTATTTTTTTAGATTTCTACCCTCCTTTTTAAAAGTGTATTTGTCTTCCTCATAGAACGAGCATCTTTAGTCTCTTTGAAGATCCGTCTGTGATTGGACCTGTGCTGGTTACTCATGACCATAAATAGGGTAAAATAGAGTCTTCCCTAGCACCCGAAGAGACACGGCAGCCCCTTCCCTTTCAGGCGGCTAACAGAACTGTCTAGCACATCCTGAACGGACAAAATTGCAATCAGTAAGAGGTCTAAATGGGGCTATAGTGACAAATTTGATCCTGTTGCACAGTCACATATAGAACCTATTACGAACACCTATTTCACCACCTAATAATCCACCTTTCACTACTGACAGACATCATTCTTTTTTGTCAGGAGGAGACTGACACTAAATCACATGCTCCCCCCCAATCCGGCATCACCTTTTCATCATGATTTCTCTGATCCCTTCATGATTCACACTGAAAGTGTGATGGAGCTTTTGGGTTCTGTGCAACTCTGCAGACTGCTCTGTATCGCAGTGGTTGACATCTGGTGCTGCCTATGTATAATACAAATATGTTGTGACGAATAAATGCTACTGCTTGCTGTTTCCTTGCTCCTACTGTGTAAAATCTCAATAAAAGTGAAATTTATCACTAGACAAACTGTGCAAATATCTCAGCTAACTTTCATAAGGCAAGCTACCTCAGCAACAATAAAATTTTGACATTGCACCTTTTTTGTGTGTTTTTTCCCTATATTTCTAAGTGAATGTTCCATCTTTAATCTCACTGCTTGAGATATAATCCACTTGSTAATTTGGTCTAGCACAGTGCTATCAAGGCCAAATTCTGAGACTATTATGCAAGCAAATGCTAYTTACATCAAAGGGAGTAGAGGCATTAGTGAAAATGAAGCAAAGATCACAATGTGTGGCCTTTTCACGATCATCTGTGTTCTCCTCATGCTCTATCCCAGTGCTGAGCAGGCCCAGGCATCCTACTGCAGACAATGTCCTACAAACCCATACTCTTACTACTGCTGAACTTCTGATGTCAGAYTGGGCAATCTGAAGGTCTTGTGAGGGAAACTAGGTCCTCACTTAACACAGATATCCTTCTCTCAGCATGCAAGAAACTCATTCTGGGAGCAATCTACTTGGAAATTTTGTGGATAAAGTGTTTTGCAAGTCCTGGGCTGCTACTTCAGGGTGTCAGAAGTAACAGCCCAGAAGCTGGCATTGTGCCTGTATGAGGTGTTCAGGATGGATGCCAAGGAGGTCTTGAGCACCTCCTAAACTGGATATCTTGAAGAAYAGTGGTCATCATCTGCAGTAGGCAGAAAATTCAGAGATTGGATTCAGGCTGGGAGGACCTCAGAAAGGCCTGCAAGAAAAGTGASTGGAATATTAATGAGTGTGAGTTTAAGCCTCTTGAAGTGCAGTAACATGAACCAGATACAAAATAAGACCTAAGGGAAAGAGCGTAGGCTCCCCGAGCCATGGGACTTGGCAGTCTTGATCCTAAACATGCACATACCTACTGAAGGCAATATGGGCTTAGGACTCAGTTGTGGGAACAAGTTCTCTTTGTGCAAAACCCATCAAGAGCTTATGTCAGAATATAGAGTGTATGTCCAAATGCAAAAATACTTACATAAAGAGAAAATTAGGAAAGAAGTATGGGAAATATAATTTTTTGGAAAGTCCTTTTTATTAATGAAAAGTTGGTACAGAGAGAGCTGCCTGGGCAGCTCTTCTGCTGTGCAGCTCTTCTGTGCTTCTGAAACACAAAGCACTTTAACCTGGGCCTGAAATGACCGTACGCATTTGTCTCCTTTTCTCATAGGCTAGATTTTATGATTCATCCTGCAGCTACCTAATCACCTTGTTAATAAATTGCAGGTGACCTCTATACATGTACATATGTATAGAGTGCACAGTTCTTAGTTTTTCTAAGAACTGTGCAACAAGATGTTAAGATGATGTAGAAATAGGAAATTCTGTGAAGCTTTTTTTATGCTGAAGAATAAATCTTGATGACTTTCATATAAATATGCTATCTGACTTGATAGTTTTAGCACAAATAGTATGGTAATAGTATTGAATTAATATATTGAATATTTTATTTAATTTCTCATCTCAAATTTTCTCCTCAGCACTAGGAATCAGAAGTAGATTGTAGAAGGAAGATCTCAATAATTAAAATAGTCATTGGTGTTTCAAGGAATACCCAACTAGGTAGGATCTCCTACTGAGGCTTTTAATACACTCACATTTCTCTATTGCTTTAGCCCTCTAAAAACTTACTATAGAAAGTCTTTTAAGAATTTCAAATTTAGTTGCATGTTCAGCAGTCTGGATTCATTCCTAGTTTCTTCTATTAGCCCAGTTTGTAGAGAAGCAGAATTTTCAAGATACTCRTGGAATTTGTATCAACGAAAGAGAAACCTATGGAATGTAAATGTTTCTAACTCAAGTGACTACAATGCAGTGTAGGCAATTAAATCCTTTTAATGGCTGTTTTACATTCTTAATATCACTTTAAATTGAACCTTAAAACTTCAGTGTAAATAATTCTCAAGTCAACATSATTTCTTATCTTTCTCCACCAAATTAACTTCAGGTTTGAATAATTTTAAGTGTAGTTATATTGGAGCTGGAAGGAATATTGATTTCTTGATAGAGGACATTTGGTCGGAATTTCTGTGTCACAGCCTTTATTAAATCATTGCTATGACAAAATACYAGTCCCAACTCTGGAACCAAAAGTGCTGCATAAGTTTTACAAATGAAAAGGAGTGTAGTTCCAGTTTTCTTCTTTGAGTTAAAAGCAGAGAGTTTTAAAAAGGCAGCATATCAGAATATTCTGATTGGAATATCCCCCTTAAAAGACAGGGCTGATTTTTACTAATAAAAGTCTATATGCTCATACATGCACACACAGACGCACACACACACATACATTTGTGTATATATATATATATATATATATATATATCTCCATATATTAAAAAGTATATATATTTATGAATATCAGTGTGCTTAATTAATTGACTTAGCACATGTGCATAGAATAAGCTTCTGTTAAGCACCATCCCTCATTTCTTTCAGTTTCATATTAATAGTTTGATAGCAGAAAGTTTTTGGAAATTCTTTGATTAAATATGAAAAGTAGAAAAAAAAATGGTTGTATCCACAATGGTCTTGTTTCACAATGTTAATGTATGTTCATTATGTGAGTTATTTGTTACATGTATTGTAGTAGTAATTGTAGRCGTTGGAATAAAAAGTAGTAATTATAGACACTGTGAAAATAATTGCCTTATACTGATTTTTTTTTTCAATTGATAGTAATATATTGATAGTTATGTACAAGAGATATTTGGGAAAGGAGGAATTAAGAGAGATTAATTTTCTTAATAGCCTGAAAGGAATTCTGTGGTAGAACTCAAAGTGAAGAGGGTGAGAGTTAGCTACCAAAACAGTTTTATAGATCTTCATTTCTTCCAAGTCTTTCTAGTGTTTTATATGTAATGAAATTCTTTTTATTATGGTTTGCATGCCTCCAGGAATGAGGAGAAAGAAGTCTCTTACATACATTTATCAAKGATACCTCAATATCCTAATCTATATTTTACAAGAAAAGTGAAACAATTATGCAATTTTAATCAATTATTTKATTAAAAAAGGAGTGGAGAAAGATACAAGTACAGCTGAGAACATCACCTTCATACAACTGGGCCATTAATACAGTGTTTGTGAATCAGGCTCTTTGGCCATAAGCCAAATTTTTCGTTTTCAAAAGGGGTGGTGATTAACATCACCATTCAAAGAAACATCTTGCCRGAGAGCCTTGGGTCATATCAGCCGTTGGTTCCTAGCAATGTTCAAAGGGTTTTATAAGCATCCAAAACTATTTTTATTACCTCATYCCT
Organism: Rhea americana; assembly: GCF_003343005.1. Taxonomy (NCBI): domain Eukaryota; kingdom Metazoa; phylum Chordata; class Aves; order Rheiformes; family Rheidae; genus Rhea; species Rhea americana. The sequence goes on from NW_028186269.1 coordinate 53,382, forward strand.
GGAAGGTAAAATGGGTGAGGGAGAGCAAATGAGATCCCTTTCTGAAACCCCATCTGTATCCAGTCCTATGAGGAAATCCATGGTACTAGGAGGATTACTGGCTAACTCTTATCAAGTATTTCCTGTCTGTGACCTKAGATAGCAGCTGGAAGATAAGAGCCTGATACTTTATGAGATGAGTCAAGCCAAATTTTCTGTCTTTTTCCTGAGAAGTTGTCTGGAAGGAGCTGTGGTGATAGCTAATGGCAGAAGATAAGAGAGTGACTGGCTAGTGTTTTCAGGAATAWTAAGAATGTAGAGGTGAAAGATTTTCCATCTCTCAAATGCTGCCAGCATTTCTTCATGGTAGTCACGAGTTGCAGAGAAGGACAAATGGGAAATGAACAGTGTTACTAGTCTTATAAAACTGGTTTCTGTAAARCAACCCTTACGTCTTGATTGAATATGTCCTAGCAGGTGGCATATTCCTCCTGGTGTTATGAGATTTGATGGACTAGGCACATTAATCATAAATTGCATGTTACACACTACCACCAAGTTACCTACTAGTTGAAGAATCATGCACTGGGAGATTGATGCACAAGTATCATGCACCAGTGGGGAGATTCTATGCACTGGTACAGATTGGGGATTGACCTGCTGGAAAGTAGCTCTGCAGAGAGGGACCTGGGAGTGCTGGTTGACAAGTTAACCATGAGCCAGCAATGTGCCCTTGTAGCAGAGAAGACCAGTGGTATCCTGGGGTGCATTAGGAAGCCTGTTGCCAGCAGGTGGAGGGAGGTGATCCTGCCCCTCTACTCAGCCCTGGGGAGGCCTCATCTCAAGTACTGTGTCTGGTTCTGGGCTCCCCAGGACAAGAGACATGGAGCTACAGGAGAGGAGTCCAGCGTAGGGCTACGAGGATGATCAGAGGACTGGAGCATTTCCCCTGTGAATCTGTGAGAGCAGGGCCTATTTAACCTGGAGAAGAGAAGACTTGGGGGGGGGGGGAAATCTTGTCAATGTCTATAAGTATCTGAAGGGAAGGTTTCAAGGGGATGGGGCTAAGCTCTTTTCAGTTGTCTAATGCAATAGGACAAGATGCAATGGRCACAAACTAAACACAGGAAGTTCCGCCTGAACATAAGGAAGAACTTCTTTACTGTGAGAGTGACAGAGCACTGGCACAGGTTGCCCAGARAGGTTGTGGAGTCTCCTTCTCTAGAGATATTCAAAACCTGCCTGGACATGATCCTGTCTAACATGCCCTAGGTGGCCCTACTTGAGCAGGGAGGTTGGGCTAGATGATCTCCAGAGGTCTCTTCCAACCTCAACCATTCCATGATTCTRTGATRATCTCCARGTAAGYGAAGGTGATTGCTGCATTCAACTAATACCTTTGGTAGATGTGGGCAAAGTGGAGGGGAAGTTGTCCATTCCTGTTGTATCACAAAAGTTGGCCTAATACAACACAATTCATTGCTCTTACCATTTTCCAAGAGCTATGCTGTGCGGTTCACCTATACATCCTACATTAGATGTGTTCCAGCTACTCCTTTCATAAGCATTTTGAAACTGCATAAATTTTGAGATAAATGATATCTGATATATAATAGCTATGTCTGTATAGTTAATGCATCTTAATTCCTTAGTGAGGCATTGGTTAACATGAGGGGACCACAGGATTTGTTAAGATGTAGCCATAACCTTCTCCTGTTAGCACTTGAAAGACCGCTTTCTGTGTTTCACAGGGTACAGTTCCCTTTTTGTACCACATCTTGCCTCTGTTAACACCATCCTTATTGACCCTTCATGTTAATGCACACTTGGCTAAGGCTGCTACTGAAAAGTGTCTACTGGTTTCAATAAAGATGCTACAAAAGAAAGTGTAAACATTTCTTAAATTGTTAATTAGCAATCTGCAGTGGAAATGTGCTTTTAGTAGTTAGTTCAGGGGCTGAATCTCATAGCCATTGGATGATATTTCTGACTTCTTTGATGAGTTACTCTTTGACAAACAATTAAAGCATCTGCAAAAAAACATCCAGCAGTGTTGCTCACTCTGCCTGTCTCTTGCATTCAGTGTGCTGTTTGAGCTGATGCGGGAGCCGGTGGATAATCTACAGCACAGCTAAAAAGAGACACYTATCTGACTTCCTTTGAAATCTGTAAAAAGACAGTAATATTTTCCTACCTCACTGTGGTCTAGAAGACAAAATTGATTAATTACTGCGGAAGATGCTGAGCTCCTCTGATTAAGAGTTCACTATATATGAAAGATAGTTAACTAGCTCTTATAAAGTGCTCTGAAATCTTAGAGTGATTCAGTGGAGGAATTTAGAACAACGTTTGCTGCTTTCTGCAGCTTTCTCCTCTATTGAAATGTTCCTGCAAATCTTTATGCACATGCTTAATTTTAGGTATATGATCTGTCCCTTTCAAGTCAATGGGACTATTTGTGTTTGTGAAAAATATAATCCCTTACAGTTATTAACTCTTTTTGTATATTCATAAAATAACATRTATTTATAAAATCACCTTAAATTTATACTATTTATTTACTTTATTACTTGAAACAAAACATATTTTAAGAATGTTCTTAATTATCATGGACATCATCTATGCATTTCCTCATGCACATATGAATTTTTAATAGAATGCTTTCACACAGGGGTTTTATTCCAAAACAAAAGCATTATTGATATTTGTTTATATTACAAAAGATCCAGGAGGTCCTACTCACAGACAAAAAGTCGTTTGCGCTTAACAATCCATAAAGACAGAATATGTTATAGTCTGTGCTTTCCAGTGCTTTACGGGCAAGTTGAAAACAACCGTATTCATCCTGAGCTCTTATTCAACAGGTGAAATGCAGGAAATAGAAAGAAATACAGAAGGTGAACAGTAAATAGGCTYGAGAGGTTATAAAGGAATTAAGACTGTTATCTGCTTTCAGTGACAAAGGGAAGTTTGCCAGTGATCATAGGACTGTTAGGATTTTATCTTTGAATTTAGGAAGAACTGAGCTCGACACATTCATGTGTTGTGTGCAAGAAGGACACAAAATCGTGTATCCCTTCTAAAAAACCTGAATTTTATCATTTTGGGGTAAATCTTTATGAGGTCATGTGCAGGGTCATTACTGTGGCTGCGTTGCTCCTTRTGCTGGTCCTGTACCCATAGATACTGTGCAAGTATGTCAACATTTGTTAATGGTGCAGTGTAGAGAGAGAAGGATCGGGGCACAGTTTGGTGTGACCTCAGMCAGTACAGCCACACTCCTCTACAAGAAAACGATGTTTGCATCCAGTTTGTGTCCAGACTGAGCCATGCATCGTGTCCCATAGATGCTGCAAGGCAGATTTCTCCACGGCCGTCTCGAGGCTGCCTTGCCTTTTCATGYGCACACACACAGGAAAGTGTGGGAGGGCTTTGCAGCCCCATGGCAAGGGGACATCGAAGGAATAGGGCTGTGGTGGCAACTTTGGTTCCTCTGGGAGGGAAACCACCTCAAGACACATACTGGAAGACACCTAATACAATGGTATAGACTCTAAACAAGGAGGCTGTTGGCCATCTTTCAGCACAGAGAGAATAGCAGACCATCTACATACTTCCCTGCAGATACCACTTTAATTATCTGCTTAGGCTTTCATAGTCTGTAGTAATATAAGGAAATCTGAATAATTTTGTTATAAAAGTAACCATGGAATTACTTTAGCAGGATAATACCATATTTTAAGATGATGGTATTCACCACCAGCTGTAAACTTCAACATATTTTCAAATTGCACATCAACAATGTCAATGGTTTTTTTTTTCCTTCTTCTTCTTCTTTTTTTCTTTTTTTTTTTTAACAATGGAAGGCGAGTTTTCTCTTTTTCTTTTCCCTCTCTTTTTTAAATAATATTTCAACTTTAAAAAGAGCACTAGAACCATAGAACCATCTGGCTTATAAACAATAGGCAAATAACATTTCTTCATGATTGATTACGCAACATAACCTCAGGTAARTGTAGCATGACCAGTTAATTGAAAATTGCTTTCCTTTTAGAATTTGCTGTGTGCTAGCCAAAGATAAATAATTATTTCATCTGGCTCATTTCACTTTATACACTTTAAACACTCAAGCCCCTCACTGACTTTAAAAAACAAAGCTATTATTCTMTATTCCACAACTTTTCAAAGCTCTTTTTTGTTTAATTCTCCAATTTTATAGTGGTACTTTTACTTCTGAATTGAACTTATTCAGACAGATGGGGAAGACAGCCTGTTTTATCTATGCTTCATTATTTCCCTAAAGATTATTCTTTATTTGAAAAATATTAAGTGAACGGAGAGAACCATTTGCTTTCACTATTGTGGAGAAGGTGCTATAATCTGCAAGGTACATTGTGTTTTCAGAAGAACTTAAATGACCATGTTAGGGCCTGGGAACAGAGAACAATGAACTGTGCAGAACAATCTACTTGAGTAAYGGAAATGTTGTAAAATTTGCATATGTTTTATTATCAACTACAAATACTTCATGGTGTCCTAGAGCAATTTTCARGTCAACTGAGGCCAGATTATAGTCAGACAAAATTCCCATTCTGAAACCAGAAAACATAATTCTTCAGATTGCGGTTCATTTTGAGATGATGGAGGTGCCTGATCCAATGACAAAGCTATAGGTGATGTTTAAGTATTTATGTTATTGAAATAGTTTTACTTCTCATTTTGTCTAACTTTCATTCATCTTCAAGCAGTGTAAGCACGTTAGTGGCATTCCAAGTATGCTTTCAACATGCATTTATTTTGTATGTGGTTTTATGGGCACTGCTACAATTTTTAACAATAATAGGTATTCTAATATGGAGATATTGATTTTGTTTTACATTCAACTTATTGCTGACAACTGGCAGATCAGTATGCAAAATAAGAGACTCAGCCTGAGTACTTGATTTAGGCTGAGTTGAATTTATGTCATGAGATTAGTGAAAAGAAATAAAATCTAAAATTCAGATTCCTTAAACTGTCTCAGACGATTTACCGCAGTATATATATAAAAAAAGAGAGACAGAAAATCATAATATGGTTAGTGATTTGCATTTGATGGAAAGACATAATAGCTGAAGAGCTCTATGGAGTGATATCACATCAGTCAATATGTCTCTTTCTCACCCAGTGTAATCAAAGCCCTATGTAAAGTGGCTCATCACTGTGAATGTCATGGCATTAAACAGTGAGAAAAAAGACTGTTAAATCTACTTTTTCAGATATGAAATACTTCTGATTTTGAGCAAAACATTTAGGTTTACTTTTTTAATGAGGTACATTGCCAAGTTTGTCTCCCATACAGATACGTGAGCTTCAGGTAGGTGGAACAGAGAAAAAAATCTCACTGATAAATGTTTTAAATTATGGAAGATGAACATTTAATCATCTTCCATAGGCAAATCTCATGTAGTTGAGGCTGAGCTTTTACAGGAAACATTGAAAGTCTACACTAGGCATCAGATTCTCTGTACTGTTGTACCTGTCATAAACTAAGGGAAACTTCTATAAAAGGACTTGAGCCATCAGAGAATCAGGGACCATTCACATTGCTAGGAGTATTTCTCTACGTGATAACAGCAATGATTTAATTAGAGAAAGAGGACTACCATAATTTTTGTTTCTAGTTTTATTTTCATACTAAGAGGACAAAGTACTTTTTCRGTATTTATGACCTAGATTATATACTGAAAAAGCACTTCTATGTCTACAAGTTTTAATCTCTGACTACATAGGAAAAGTCCTGGGACAGATGTCATTATGATAAGAATCATCATCTTGAAGATATACTGACTCCAGCAAATGGAATACAAATAGTACAGTGCAAATTGGTATATAAAATGTATGAAAAATATGTGAAATAATTAGCAAATATTCGAGTAGAAATGCATTCYTCCTTACTTCTACCAATTGCTAGTACCAATAAAAAGTACCATCTCAGCAATATTCCATATTTCCTGTTAATCTTACCATTCCTACACTGAGAAAATAATAATGTTCTAACAGGCCTGAGCAGGGTTCATACTAATTCCTACTATAAACATGTTTTTATCCAAGTAAACTAGATATTCCCAATGTTTTTTTCAGTTATTGGTGAAATACTCTGCCCATTAAAAACTGAGAAAGAATGTGGAAGGCTAGTATTTTTAACATAAATCTTTTCTCATATCTGACTGCATACAATAATTATGTTTCATGTTAAATCTACAGAGAGATTTAAGGAGAAAGAAGCACAGCCAAATGCCTATTGATATTTCAGCAGTAGATGAATTCCCTATTGCATAACCTGGATTGACCTGTATTAATGCTTATAAATACAGAAGACTCAGCTAGATGCAGGCAGATGATGAGTAGTTATACATTTACTTATCTGTGTAAGCAACAAGACTTCAGAACTGCAGTTTCTTAACCATGGTTAAGTGTTCTGGCAAAGAATAGCTTTGATGGGAATTTTGCAGCAGTGTAAGAGTGTTTGTATATGCGAAATACGAAGGATACTGAGAAATATCAAGAATACTAATAGGAAAACTTAATAACTGGATGATGAAAGCTGGTAGTGTTGCCTAATCAGAGATTAATTTTCTCAATAATGAAATGGAGATAATACTTAACCAAGAGTGACTGGAGACAAATAACTATATCCCTAGGATCATGAAGCAACTGATGATGACCTCTTCCAAATCTTGCCTAACATTATCCAAGAAGTCTTCTGAAGTGTGGTCTGGATATTCAGTGTCATACATTTTATCTGGACCTGTCAAGAAAAAGCAGTTCTCCTTTAGGACTTAGGATGTAAGGCCTAAAGATGGAGTAAAGAGGACTCTTGATGGAGGGTGCATGACCTCTGAGCTCTGTTTGGTTACTGAATTGTCTTGGGGAAGACACTTCACATCCGCTTCCCTGCCACTTTCTGTGCTGCTCTGTTTCCCTCCTCCCTTATCTATTTAGATTGCAAACATTTTGCTTCAGAGACAGTTGTTAGCTTATTACAAGCAATATTTTCTTAGAGGCCTTGGTTTTATTCTGCCACATACTATGTGGRTGACCATAGCAAGTCATTTCCACTGTTGGATCTCATTATTTGTAAAATGGAGATGATGATACCAGTTCTCCCTATACAGTGTTTTGAGACTTGTAATTTGTGTATTGGTGTATTACTTCACTATTAGCATAGAAGAACTCTCTTGTTTTTATATGCTGTATATTTTAGCTATTTGACTATCTGTCTTCTGGAGCTTTTAGCTTACCTCCGATAAAAGATACTCCAGACATCATAGTGCAGATATGACTAAAGGATARGTCAAGCATCACAAGTACTTGGAAAGAGCTCGAAAGGAAGCCTGATGATAAATTTTTTGTCCAACTTAGTAAACATTTTGAGCAGCCCATACTTCTTGCTCAGTCTATCCTATGAGATTGTGGTTAACTGGTAGCAGAACAAGTGTTCCTAGATTAACAGTCTCCAATTTCAGACTGCAGTCACACTTACTGGATTCACAAATGCAACCATCACTGAGGAAAACAACAATGAAAGATCGGGGTTTTAAGAAGAAATCACTCTGATGCTGACATGAAAACCTGGAGAAGGGTAGACAGATACACAATGACCTGTGTCCAAGTTTGAAAATAAACTGCAAAGACTTAAAAAGAGTTGGCAGATTTAAAGGACAAATTGCAATTCCAACTGAAATAGATAAGTTAGAACACATAAATAATGTCAAAATGGCAAGCAGAATTTCAGAGTATCATAAAAATGACTTCTGGGCAGTGAGTCTTTAAAATATACTTCAACCTCCTTCGCACATTTGTGACAGAGTACCAGTGCAATTCATTCAAACGTTGCTACTACACTATTGAAGTTGGCAATAAAATAAATGAAAGCAACTTGACTTCCTGAATAATTTCAAGGTACTAAAGTGAAYGTGATTCTTCCCAGTAGTTTCAGTRGGGACTTAGGTCCTTGAACAAGCTGTAGGCAAGACTCATAAATCATCCTGTTMCCCAGAGCTCTGGAACACTTTGCAGATCTAAACATTTTGGTCACATAGACTAAAGGMCAGCAAAAGAAAAGAAAAGAAAACAAAACAAAACAAACTTTGATTCAGTTTAATAATAATAATAATAAAAATCTCCTGTGTTCTGGAGAACTTAATCTCAAATCAAAACCCAAGGAAGATATGTATTTACTCAGCAACCAGCAATCCATTTTAACTTATTTGCATTTGTAGAGAGCATTAAAAGAGTGTCATTCTAACAATATTCTCATTATTCAAGTTGTATTCACTATGCAGGATTGACTATTTCTCTGCATTTATAGTCAGGAAGAAGAGCCAAATGAGTAGCATTCATAATCAAATATTATATACAGAGAGTYCTATCTGATCATTATTTTATTGTAAACATTATTTGCACACAAATATTGGATAAAATACATCTTCCCAGTCCAGTATCTTAAATAAGGATAGGTTTAAATGAGGAGGGACATTTTATTTTACCTCTGGCATTTCATTCCTAATCATATAGCTGCTCTTATGTTTATTAAAAAAACAAATAGTGCAATGACATATAATGTAAAAATTAGGATCTCAGACCTCAAAATGTGGGACATTCATTACTGATTATTTTAATTTAGTTTCTCTCTCTTAACAGAATCTTGAGGAGAAAGTAGGAAACGACGAATCCCCAAATCTGGTTCCTCTAGCTCATAGCCATAAAGAACTTATTTGTCATATGATATTTCATCTGGCATATGGGGTGGCTGGAAGTGCTGTAGAAACAACTGATAATCTTGTTGGTCTCTGACTTTTCAACCTTGCTTGCGTAGCTGTTTGTTTATTCAGCTATTTATATCTTAAATGCTGCTTGGAATATGCTCAAAATATGGCAGAAATTCTCAGTAAAATAACTTACATCAGATGGACTGTCTTCCAGTCTTCTTTACTTAAAAAGGGGAAAGAATTGCACAAGTAATGTAACTCAGCAAAGCTCATGTCTTAATTTTGCCCACAGTAGAACACTTTAGTCTAACTTTAACCTCTTTAACCAAAACGATGCCTGTCTGAGTGTTCAGTTAGGAAGCCCCATGCTCCGAAGGAGTCTGTTTCATTTAGGGGACCTGTGAATTACATTGTTTCCTRAAGAATCTTAAAGCTCCACAGTGGAACTGCTTAGGGAGTTTAAACCTTTTAAAAAAGATCAGGTTCTAAAGGCATGAAAGAAGCAAAATATTGGTCTAACTCTAGGTTAGAACAGGACTAAACTCTCCAGCTCAAAGTATAGTTTAGAAGATAAGATTTCTTCAGACCATTATTCTTATAATTCCACAAGGCAGACATTTCCCAAGATTTTTTTAAAGATAGGATCTAACCCTACTTCTTAAATTTAAATCMTTTACTGAGAAATAGTAAAATCTGTTTTCTGTACAATCTATGTTTATTTGGTCATCAGACCAGAACAAGCTTGAAGAATTTGTCTTTGGATAATTTCAGTATATTGCCAATGCTAAATATTGAGATCTTGTGAGAGTGGTCTCTTGTTGAGGGATGCTACTCTTGTTTTTTTAGCTTAACCAAAACATTCACAATATGCACACTGTGGATTTTTAATCTTGTATCATTTCCATTCATCATTTCAATGCAATTGTTGGAATAAGTGGTTATACTTTCAGTTGAAATTAAGGCTCCACTTTAAGTAACACCATGCAAAGATAAGTTTTGCATGAAACTCATTCTTTGCATCTGTTTAAATCAAGTGTTACAATAAAAAGATATTACTTGAGTCAGGATATGTGCTTCTGGGGATCAAAGACAAAGCTGACCTTTTCCACTTYCTCCTTTACAGTGGTCTTCTACATTCTTCCTTCTCCTTTGCTATATTTTCTAGCTTGCTTCCTTCCTATTTGAGAGACAATTCCATTCTGAGACTCCCTTCAGGGCTCTATGATGAAAATGATATAATTTACCAGAATTTCCAGTACAGTGTGGGGCTTTGGAGGTCTTGGAGAAAACTGCATGCAAGGCTACCTTTAACATAGTAGAATAAAATTGCCTAGTTTTCAGCAGCTGTACTCGAAACTCTACCTATGAGCAGGGAAATATGTTACTCATAGACAACTTAAAAAACTGAGACAGAGAAACATGGGATCACTGAAGTATATAGGAGCCTCAAGTGAATTTTTAAAGCTGTCAGAATTTAGAATGAGGAAGTTTAAATGTAAAGAGGAAAAAATTTGAAAATCTCAGTTCTGTGGACATCTTATTATCATCGGAGAAATTGCAAAGGTATCTAAAGTTCTGCCCTGCAAATGCTCTTTCCTGCAACCGGGTGTCTTGCCTAGGTCCAGATCAGGATCATTTAATTCACTTTGCTACCTTGAAAGAACTAAAGAAGAAAGAACAGAAATGTAAAGCATATGTATGGTGTACTGTGGGAATGACCACAACAACATCAGTTACTTTTATCAGACTTACTAATTAACTAAGTAATTTGAAAGAGTAGGATAAATCACTTAATTTATAGCCCCCATGGAGAGAGTGTCAGGCACAGTTCACTCTGGTTAGAGGCAACCCACCCTCCATGAGCTCCTTATGCTGACGTTCAAAACTCGTCATCAGGAGACTATTCAAATTAKAGATGATCTTAGAGTCTTTTGGATGTTTCCTCTTTTCTCTGAAGCGTGTTTGTTGTGCAGCAAAGAACTGACGATAGAAAATGCAAGAACAAGCACAAGTCTTTAACTGTGTTATCAGGAATCTTGCCTAAAAAGGGGGAGTTGCAGATTCCTGTTCTTGTCCTAAGCAGTGTTTATGTACTCATATTAAACAGTCAGTGAATAAAATGAATAAACATGCTTCAGAGCTGGAACTGAAACCTGGGACTTAATCTCCACAGCAGAGAGTTTTACTGTCATTTGCTGGCCTATTTAATCTTAAGCCCTTTTCTGCAGAGCAGAAATTCAGGACACCTTTATACAGAAATGATTTCTAGCCTGCTGTTTGAGACTCTCTGCTGCGAAATGGGTAATCTGGCRATATCTCAGGCCAATAACTCTCCCCTAGCATGTTATAAGATGTTTGTATGCCCAGCTCAAAGCTGTAGCTTGCACTTAGAGCSAAGGACCTACACTTGTCCTCCTGTGTGCCAATGGCTATATCTATACTTGRTGTTAAGTGCGGCCAGAGCTGCTTTTTGGCACTGAGGCCAACTGTCACAGTACAGTCTACTTCAATACCATTAAGTACTTTTACTTTTCAAGACAAGGTACCTACATAAAATCTGGCTGTTGGAAATGGTCCCAGGCTGACGCTATCTTCCAAAGTGTGCTCAGTAGTCATCTGGGCGACTCTGACGTCAGTTTGGGTCATTCTGACAGTTTAGCAGTGAGAGAGTTGAGTTCCTGTGCATGGGAACATACCCTCACACTGTTTAATTCACTCTTTTAAACATAGGCAAYGTGATTTGTTAAAGTCATGCAGGAAGTAACTTAGAAATTTTGCTAATGTGGGTTTAATTCACTACGTGATAGCTAGGGCTACAAGCAGTGGTCCTGCCCTCCCCGCAGGGATAGCTTTGCATTTCATGGGGCATGTGCTAGATACTCCATCTTACATCCCCATGCTCCACGGCACACAGGTGCAGCTCAAAGTGCAGCAACCACCTCACGGTCAGCTGAATCCTCCTCAGGAAGAATGAAAACCTTTGAGAGAAAGAGTGAGAGGGATGACTGYGAGGTAAACTGTGTGTGTCATGCACATCACTGAGGTGTAAAGCATCCTTGGTAATGAATCAGAAAATTTTTTTTATCTTGCCATTGTTTGTTTGATAAAAGTGTCATCTGCTGTACCTTCCACTCTGGATCTCTGATTGCTCACGTTGTGATTGCTTCATGCATAGAAGCAGCACTGACCATTCTAACTTGCTTCTGGTTCCATCTGTGAGTGGAAAGGATCTGCTTAGGCCTTCTCAGGGCCTCTGCTCATTCTAGGTTGCATGAAATCTGTTTTAAYAGAACCTTAATTAACCTGGGAGGTTGAACCAAAGTATCTTCAGAGATCCCTTCCAATCTCAACTATTCTCTGATTCTGTGATTTTCACCAACTCGCATAAGCAAATTGAAGTATTCTGAAATGGCATTTTTAGCTTTAGATGCCAAAATATACCCATAAATGTCCCTTAACTTATTTGGAGCTGCTTCATGCAAAAGCACCATAGAATATTAGGCTATTTAGTTAGAATTCATGCATATGTTTAAGTACTTCAGGCACTAATATTTTGAAATTTTGGCCCTGATGTATCAATGCAACAGCTTACCCGTTGCATGCCATGCTGCAACATTATATAGCGGTACAGCAGCRTCAGGAACAAAGTGAAAATTCACCCTTTGCTGTTCTTAGCTGGATAGCACTGGATTAACAGCAGGACCTAATGAGCCATGTGCTGGTGGTGTGTGTGCATGCATGAGTTACAGTGAGATAGGACATTCTGGTCCAGCTTTGACTGTCGCCACTAGCCTGCTGTCAGTGCTCTAAATCAAAGCAATATTACTTTATGGCTTTTAATGAATATTAATGCTCACTGAATCAGCTATAAGAGGTGTGTTTAGCTGGCATGCTGCAGAATTGTCAGATGTTCTAAACAGCAAATGTAACATATATCTTTTTTAAGTTTGCCTGGAAAATCTGAGAGAAAATAAAACTCTTATATTGACATTTATGTGGATGTTATGTATAAGAAGAAAACATCTGTCAGGGAACAGAAGTGATTAACAGCTTTGTGCACCTCTGTATCTCAGCCACCGTATCTTACTCCTTAGAGGACATATACAGCTTATATGTGAGTCATGGATCATCTGGAAGAGGGTGTGGCTTGAGGTAAGTTTGTAAATTCTTTAGAATTACTTGGGCTAAATGATTTACATAAAGAACATTTTCCATTCTTTGGCCATACACTATAGATTCCAGATAGCAGCTGGACTTCCCATTGGGATCTACTGGACTATAGAAACTGCATCAAACATGAACTGTCTACTTGTGAAAAAAGAAAAAAAAACACATAGCATTTGGGAATTTACCTTAAAGTGAAATTAGGACTATATCTATCACTTGTATACCTACTAATGACAGCAACACAACCCCAAGCTTGAAGAGGTCTTGCCGTTCTTCCCAGCAGGGCTTGTTGTGGGTGCTGGGGCTGTCGGATGGGAAGCCCTTAGCACTGTTGATCTGGCAGGTAGCTGCTGCCTCAGACTGGCCAGTGGTCTTAGTTATCACCAGCTTTCTCTCAGCTACTTCTCCCTCAGAGGGACTAATACAGYTGGATCACACCTTTTTGTACTTTGCTGCTGGTTTTCATGACATTTTAAAAAAATATCACAATTTTGACTTTTCCCCAGCAGGAATGCATCCTGGTGGAAAAAACGGGTTTGCATAAAACATGTTTCCTTAGGAAACTGGGAACTACTGCTTTCTYCCTTCCCCTTAAACTGTCCTAACACTGCTCCCTTTTAAAGTATCTTTTGATCTAAAGGTGCAGAGTAGACAAGAAGTGAGTACTGAAAAAAGTGCAATTGCTTGTGTTTTGCAGTATGATTTATTTTATCCTGGTAACATTGTATTTTTCCAGAAGCAGACCCAGTAAAGAAGCCCCATGACCAATTTTCTTGTTAAGCCAAAAGTAAATTAGATAAAACATATATTTTTAAGACAGAAGTCCTATATATTTATGGCAAAGAGAAAGGATATATCCAGTATTAAATGATACAAAACTTAATGTTTACTAAAAAGACCTAACATAGTTCTCTGACCATTCTCCTAGTGCTGCTTATAGCTAAGAAAAGTAATGCAATCCACTACTTTGTTCACTTATAATTGAATATCTGAATCAATCACAACTGCTCAGGAAATCATTCTGGGTATTTTTTCCATTTTTTTTACAAAAGTCAGAATATTTTGTTTCAGTTTCCCTTTTGACTGTATATGACCAGATATTTTGTTTCAAAATTTACTTAAGTGAAAGTATTTAAAAAATAAATAACACAGAAATTATGTTTTGTCTACTTGACCTTTTGTGATTTAAAATCTTTTTCATATGAAAATCAATTCCGCRGCTTAGTTGATAGGAAATGAAAAATTATACACACCACAGAAGCAATATATGTTTCTATGTTTCTTTTCTCAACATGCAGTTGCACTGAAAGCAAGTCAACATTATTGATATAGTAACAAAAACTGCCTGAACTACAGTGTAATAACTTCTTCCACGTTCTTCAAGCTACTGGATTTTTGCCTGTGATTTTGGCATACTTTTTGGRCACACTTCATGTCTGCTACTATGGCTCCACAGGCGTTAATAGTTTCTTATAGACATTTCTGACGTAGATGTTATATCACTTTTCTTCTCCATAAGAGCATTGCATTGTGACTCCTAAATCTTTTCCATCCTATAAGTTATTTATTGTGGCTAATTCTTCTAAGGATTTAACAGTTCTTTTGAATAGCACAAAATACTTTTTAACTTCAATGTTGTTATCTACATCACCCAAGATCAAGAGCTGAATTTTAAACTCATATAAAGAAAGACGGATGATGAATTATGAAGTTCGCTTCCTATTATAAAACATATTTAAATGCAGAGATAGAGCTTGAATTTACTAGCTATGGAAATTACAGCATAGCTATAAACTAATTCTCTTGTATAGTACTTTATAACTTTGGAAAATCATGCAAGATACCAAGGAAATTAGTCATTTCTGACATTCAGAACAGATCTCTTTTTTTTTGAAAGATTTTTTATTCTGTGTATATTGTCATAGATGTGCAAGGTGTTTGATAAGTAGTTTGAAGGCAACTGGCCAAGTTCTGCTTATATAACCRGAGGAAGACCATATCAAATTTGTGGATGAAACCATTTCTTATTTATTAGTGTTGTCTCAAATCTGCCTGATGGTTTATGTCAAAATGAAACCTGAATTAGTTTGAGATAAAAGGTTTTGTTTACAACTTCAATTTAATATTACCATTTAAGATTAAAATTAGTTTGTTGAATAGCTTAAATATATTCCTTCCTAATATAAATATAAAAGTATTATAAAACTTTAAAAAACATAAACTAGAAGGAGATGGATTTGTTTTCTTTAGAGAAAAGAATGTTCTTGGCATTTTCCATGTCTGGAAAAACTAGTTACAAAGGAAACGATGATAGATTATTTTTTATGTCTCCTGCTGCTAGGGAAAAAAAAAAAGAAAAAAAAAGAAAGAAAAGAAAAGAAAAGANGAAAAGAAAAGAAAAGAAAAGAAAAGAAAAGAAAAGAAAAGAAAAGAAAAGAAAAGAAAAGAAAAGAAAAGAAAAGAAAAGAAAAGAAAAGAAAAAACAGGAACTGGTTTATTTTCAGAAAGATCTATGTTAGGTATTAACAAACTTACTTTTCCCCTAGCTTTTCAGAGGAGCAGTGGTAGAGCAGCTAACTAGAAAGGTTGTGGTACCCATTTCATAGGACATGTTTAAGTGATTAACCTAAATATGTGGGAACAGCAATTCACCATACTGCAATGTAAGATGAGGGCAGGGCTATGAACATCTTCTTGGGAGACAGACAGAGAGGCACTTCTCTGCAAAGCAGCAACTTGCAGTTTTGCTGAATGTAGAGGTAAAATAGAGTAGATGAGATGGTCAGGGTCCTCTCCTGCTGTGTGTGTGTGCAAGACTGACTGCGAGAATGAGTCTGGGATTGGGGTCAGAGGAAATTGGATAAATGACCAAAATCAAAGCGAGCTGAGGAGAGAGAGAGAGAAAATTAGCATCCAAAAATTGTGTGTCACCTTGAGCAAGCCATAGCTGATTTTATAAGCAGTTAGCCAATGAACCAGCAAATAGGACCCTCATGAGATTTTCAAAAGCACTTATACACAAAGTGTCTAATTTTTTAACTAAAATTAGAGGCAGAGGTGATTTAAAAATCTCACTAGAGGCTATACATGTCTATAGTCAAAGCAATACCTTAAAAATATGGCCTCTCTGCAGCCCACTTCCCACCTTTTAAAACTGAAATAATAGCAATAATAACAGTATCATTCTCCTGGAGGATGGCTCTGAGGACTATTATGTTAAAAAAGGGGCTTTGGGATTCTCAGTTACTGGGAAATGAAAACTTAGCATGTTGCAAAAAATTTGCTCTCCTTGATGATGTTTGAGTTCAAGTACGGACTCCAAAACTCAGCTTCACTTCCAGCAAGCAGTGAACCTCATGGGACACAGTCAGTAAAGGTGACTGTGTTACCACTACACAAGAAACCCCACCACAAATGAGTGAATGTGTGTTTGCATTTCTTTGCCATCTCAGTAAATGATTGCCTTCCCCATCAGCAGGGTTAAATCAATCAAAATGCAAAGGGCATTTCAGCAGGAGGAATCAATAGCCATTGCTACTGCTGACCCCAACTTATTTAAAACTGAATCTGAGACGCAGTTCTTGTTATGACCTCTATTACTGTTCTGATCAAAAATTGGGGTGGGCTTTAACCTCATTTTAGCATATCTGACTCCAGGTGTTTTACATATTTACATACATGCTTGAGAGCTAGTGTGGAGCAGTCAYTGGAGATATAGCTAATATTGTCAGTGGAGCCCAGAGGCCTGTGCAGAACATTGCATCTTCTGGATACCCACACAGTACCTCAAATGAGCTAGTCAGCTATGACTAAGCAACTGAGTCCCATCCTTGTTCTTGGTCAGATGAATACATTCCTAGAGTACAGTGACCGTCCTGGGAGCTTAAGTATCTCTTGATATGAGAAAACTCCTATGCAGACAATGAATTTAAATGTCTTATTCTGGCATGGACTCCTAGCCATGGTCTGGTAGAAGATATTATATCTCATAATTATGGTTACATACATCATGGTTTCAGCTACAGCACTTCCTACCGATCTACAGTTTTCAGCACCATGTAATAAAAATGTGCCATTTCTTCTCTGAAGACAGTTTTCTTAGCCCATGCATGAATACTTATTACAGTTTGTTTTGGCTTCTTTCCATAGCTATCAGGAGATAAAATGACTAGCAACCCTTTTCCGCCTTACGAATCTCCAGTGTCCCTCTGGTCACTACAATGTACTTCCTTGTCATCCCCTGCATATTATCAGCCCCATTATACTGAGAGCACAATCCAATCTGTAACTATGTTGAAAAATTGAATGTAATTGCTGGTTGTCAAGACTTTGCAAACTGATGACCTTTACCGTGACCTATGCTCCTCATAGAAGCAATTAAAATGTTATATATACATATACATACATATATATATACACACACATATATAATGACAATTACTCATATTTTTTCCTTTTCTCCACATTATTTTCTTTGCTGATATAACCTAGTTTCTAGGGACTAGAATGCATGGAGATTTTAACTGAAATAAACATCTTACAGCATGAGTTAGTGAGTAGTTCATTACAGGCTTTACGTTCTTTGTTTTCCCCTTCATGACAGAAATACCTGGAATCTCGAGCAAATATACTCTTTTTAGCTCCCAGACCAGCACAAACCCGGGTTCACRTATGGAAAGCAAGCTGTGCTATCTTGATTCACTTCTGCAAAGCTGTAGGGAAACCTTTTGATGCTTAACAGGCCCATCACTCTGAATAACCCAGCAGTCCTCATTCTTGAGCCTCTTAGTATCCACAAAGGTTTCTCTTGGGCAGCACAAGCAATAGTCAGCTGGGATTGGGTGTATGCGCAGCTATCAGAGATCCTGCACACAGAGATGCTCAGRAAGATATCCTCTTGTTTGACCCTTTTTTTGGTCTTCATTTGTATTATAGAGCATGCTATATTCCGAGATACTTGATCAGTAAATCAGAAAGTTCCAGCATCTGWTTTTCTTAAACCTCTTTTCGTTATAGCTCTGTTTTTCTTAGCCTTTTTCCAGGCTAAGACATTTCCAGTCGCATTTGTTCCTGCTACTAATGAAAGATGTACATACCAGACTGACATACTTGGTGGTGGTAACCGGTGGTTGATTAATTTGTGTACTGTAGAACAAGTTTATTTTGGATATGCTGCATTTTTGCTCTCTTAGTTTTCCCAAGGGAAAGGAAGGAAGGAATAGGGAGGAAAGAAGTGGCAAAAAATAGTGTGGGAACACTAGTAGACCAAAATCCTTGTTGCAATGAGCCACCAGCACTCCCACCTGTTGGCATGCTGTSTTAAAGTTTTTGGGAACTCCAGCAAAAGATGTAGGAGCATGGGGAGGCTGATGGTGGGCACAGATTGCATACCGGGGGTCATAAACATGGACAGCACTTGAGATGTTTATTCACGTGGGACTTGGCAGATGTTTGTTTTGCACATAACATGCCTGCACCTACATGGAGCAGGACTGGCTTATAGTAGCTTGTTTCTAGGCACAAATCCTAGATCCATGGTCAAAACAGCTTACAGAAGATTTGGTTGAAGATGCATAGGAGGACTAGAAAGCAGGAGTTATTTTAGAGTGTATTTCCAGTGATTAGCAGAGCCTTTTGTAAAGCCTTAACTAAGTAGTGAGTGATATTTTCCTTGTAGGTAAAGCTGTTATTTTTTGGTAGAACCCAAGACACACTTGTGTATAGGGAAGGGTACAGTCGTTGGCAGATAGCTGATGCATTATATACTGAGGTGTTCAGAAGGAACACTATAGTCAGGGATTTTTGAACAAACGCCAGCTTAAGAATGGAAGTATTGTTGGAAATTTAATAATGCTGTGGAAGAGATAACATCATAGTCTCATCAAAAGATCTCTACAGAAAGGTCCACTCAACAAAACTATGTTGAACCCTGTGTGAACTTCTTTGCATTCACCTGCACCTTTTCTGGAATTTTAATTTTGCAGAGCCCCTGATTCAGCACTGCAGTTAAAGAGCCTTTCTCATTTTGTTCTCTGTTTGTAGATCTGTGAGGGACTTCTAATTTTGCTATCACGGTATCTTCTTCAATCTCTTGATATTAAAGAGCAAAGGCCATTTAAATAACAGGACTAGTAGATAATAAATATGGCTTTTAACACCATCAATAACATATCACAAGTGTTTGAGCGGGTTGTTTCAGCCTGCTCTGTTTGTTCAGTGYTTTCCAAGGCATCTAGCATGCACAAAAGTGAACACTAAACCCACTTGTGTTGGAGTGGACAGTCTGAAATAAATTTCAGTCAAGTGCTATGATTTTAAATTTGTTTCTAAAAGGAGAAAAAGAATAAAGAAAGTTTTCCTGAGCAAACATTTTTTAGAAATGTTTCTTTGGAGAATATTAAAATAAAAACCCCTCCACACATAGGAGAGTGTGATGCTATAATGCCAACTTCTACTGCTGATTTTAGGCTGATACCATAGCTTCTTGTGGCAAAAAAACAACGTTCTGTGTTTTGTAAGTTCCATCCCCTACCCAATGAGATTTTCAATCAGTTAACTAAAGAAATACACAAAATAAAAATCCAAAGTACCCACCCTGGATTCTGTTTGAGGGAAAGTCACCTGAAAACGTGGTACCACAACACAACATGCAAGTATCTTTATGGAACCATGCCCCATATCTCTCGATTTTTGGCTCTAGACTGTGAAGTCTGTTACCAAAGTAATTGATCTCAAAATCAATTGTTTTAAGTTAAAGAGCTGTTCTAAGTCAGGCATTCAGTCTGAGCTATATATGCACCTCTACAAGGTAACAGAGTACCCCAGCTAGCGCAAGTGTGTTGGGAAGGGATGCATTGTTCTCTGGAGTTTCTGATCTACCTTTATTAGCTCTAGAGAGAACCTGGATCATACTAGATGCCTAACTTTGCATAGTGAAGGCAGGTAGAGGAATCCCATTCAAATATTATGTGGAATTATGTGGAACTTCAGTATCATTTTTCAAATTTAATCTACTTTGGTAAGCTGGTATGTATTAAAACTCATGAAAACTGGTGTCAGCTTTACTTTCATATGCTAAACCCATCCTGGGCAGTGACCTCTGCCATATCTCATAATCCTGATYTGTAGTTTTCAAGTATCTTGAGCCTGAATAGATATCACAGCTTCTTCTAGAGCAACTACTGCTTGTAAATCTTGCATGATTTGCGATAGTAAACTGCATGATGSAGCACCTTTAATCCAGGATCTTTCAGAAAATATGAATGTTAGAAGGCAGACAAATTGCATGGAAACAGCAGAGAATTCTGACCTGTCATTAGTTTCAGGGAGATTCAGTAAGCGATTCATGAATGTTCAAAGAAGAAAAGATTTATGCCATGGAGTAGTGGGATGGGACAGAACGTATCCATTAGTCATTTTATTGGGGAAGGGGTTTACAGTCTGTGGAGAATAGCCTGAGTGAAGGAGAAGCTGGACATCTAACAACTCTGACTTCAGTGGAGGGAAATCAAAAGCAAAGACATTTTTGCTCTTCAAGGATATTTTAGAAGGTTATTCAGTAGCTTGCAATGGAATAGAAGCAGCTAGTGAGAAAGATACCAGTGAAAAATCAGGAGACTAAAGATGCTTTAAAACRCTAAATGAAACACATGTATTTAAAGTAATGTGGATTTTATGATGAGAGGTTTCACCACTGTCAATTTAAGGGCTTTAAAATATTAAAATGCAATGAGACTAGGAAGGACAAAAGTATTTTAAATTTGAAGCTATTGATTATAAACATAAATGCAGAGGTACTCTGCAGTAGGTTCAGAGGCAGAAAAAGGTAGAGAAAAAAAGCATAGTCAGAGGTCTTTAAAATGACTGCTTTTGATCTAAGCACTTAACCAAAAATACGGGAACTTGTAGGCTGTTTCAGTTGTTCAGGATGATTCTTTGATGTTCACTGGGAAAATATACAAAATCACCCCTTTTCTGARCATAGAATGAATCAAACAATAAGCAGCATCTTTACTCTTACTAAGGATTTTTTAGTCAGGACTAGTCTCCAAATTTCCCCTGTCTTTTCTCAGAGCCACTTGCTCAGATTTGTTCAGGTAGTGATTTGATCCTTCTTTATTCCTCTCTGGTGTTTGCTATAGTAGATTGKGAAGTACTGAAGTGAAGGAGTACAGAATTCATCAGTTTGAAAGAATTTTTACCAACCCATCAGGCTCTTGTAAACTTTGTACATGATGGACTATTTTAGTGGAGTAGCTCATTCCTACTTTCCTACTGCCTGTAAGACTTTTTYCCCCCCTTTTCCTCCTAGAAGTACATCACTCTAAATCAGTAAAAAAAAATGAAAATGTGAAACCTTCTTGACTGATAGATGAATGATAGACTTCTCAAGGACATATAGAAGCTTTTTATTTCAGTGCCAAACACCAGACCTGCAGCACAGTAAATCTCAGGAAGTAGCAAGTAAAATTTAACCATGTGCTTAAAGGCAAGCACATAGYTGAATGCTTTGCTAAATCAGAGCTCAAGATATTTGCAGAGTAAAACATGCTGTGCTTAAAGGAAAGGAATAGACCATTTGTATTCTGAATGTTTGTACTGTTTGAAAAGTGTTATTGCATTAGCCTTGTCAGCATGACTTACTTTACTGGCTGGTCCTTTATATATTGCTTTTGCTGTTGTTTCCAGCCTTTTCATGCYCTACAAGAAATTACTTACAGAGCATATCTTACACTAATTTATGCCATCATATGGTTCTATGCACTTGCTTGGTTTCTAAGTAGTTTTTAGGTAAGTATCAGATTTTCACTTTTCCTAATTTATCTGATTAATGCTCATTTGCCYCACTCAGCATCTTATAGGCTTTTTGTGCTAAAGCAAGACAAAACTTCGGTTCATCATGATATACAAAGACTGTAACAGGAAGGGTGAAATTCAACCTTGTGCTGCAAGCCTTTTCCCAGAAGTTATATTTCTTCTTGTATGCGGTGTCACGAGCCCTGTGTTGGTTAAAGTTCAGCAGATGTGTCTCACTGCCTTTCCGCTTGTTCACGTCCTTAGCTATGCAACTTGGCACCATTCCCATTGTGTGCAAGGATGACACCAGAGTGTCACCAACCACTATCCACTATTGTGTCCTCATTTATCCYGGAAGGAAACCTGGATGTATGTGCTGGGAGAAGGCTATGGACTTTTCTAGAAAGTCTCTGGGTCGGTATATCCATGGACCATGACTAYGCTGTGGAACGTACTTGGCCAGTGGTACAGATGTGTTGTCTGAAGCCTGTAGGAATTGTACCATTGTCTTCAATGGGAACATTAGATACAATGTGCAAACTATAACTGTATGGACATTTGCTACCTTTCCAAGGAAATTTTGGCACATCAAAGGCATATTCATTCAGGCAGCTTCAGGCTGTGCAGGAGTAGATAGTGATAGGTATAATAAACATTGGTGGAAGATTGCTGAGCCACTGCCACTCATGCTGGCACAGTGGAGCAATGTGTGAGGAAGCTAGAAAGGCTCATGGACAGCAGAGCCATGTCAGTGCCTGGGTGGGTGGTCCTTACAAGCTCTGGTTACATGAGGTGCAGCATGGGCTGAACCAGCTTCATTGATTAGGGTTGTGGAGATAGYGCTCTTTTTGATATTTCTATGTTGTTTAGATAGCTCCCCAACTTAAGCGCTAGATCAGGCACATGTTATGGGTGTCCTGAAATCAACTCTGGTTGTAAAACCTACCTTGCCTACTCTGATCTACTGCAAATTAGCTAACAGCTGAACAGTCCAAGGTGGGTCAGACAAAGCTGACTTGGGTGTAACTATACAAAACTGCAGTCAAAGAACGTAGACCTGGTTGTAGTATCTAGGCTTGAAGACCTAGAGTAATGTCCTGATTCTATAAAAACCACTGAGATTTTGCCACTAACTTATTTTGATCTTCYTAGCCACAAAGGTTCATAGTTTTTTTCTTACTGACATTGTTAGTCTTTCCAGATTTCAATAGAAGCAAAAAATTTAAGAGATATTACCTGATTGCAGCACTAAGTTAAACCTCCTGCACTATTTTATTTATTTCTTCATTGATGATTTTACAGGTGCTTTTTAAATCATGCCCATCATTTTGAATGTATTATTTGAATATAATGAAAGGTGCTAGAAAAGTAATTTAAATGTATTTAGTGTTTTTCTTTCTCTTTAGAAATTTTCCGATAAAAGAACTGGCTAACCAAAAATCATTACCTGATTCTTCAGTAACTAATGTAATATTATCCACAAGAGGGAGAATTTCTTGAACAGAATTTAAAGCTTATAAGCATATAAATTATTTAGTTACATTTTTTTTGCAAAAARGTTCCACAGGACATTAATCAGTTTGTTGAAATAGTGTTTCATTTTATGAACAATAAATGTCTCAGACACTAATCTTCCATAGACTGCTATATATCTGATGTTAACATTTCTTGTGAGGCTGGAAAAATGGAGCTGCTCACTCAGCTTTCTAGTTAGATAACCTGTCCTTATAAGACAGTTCATTTTGAAAGCTGAGTATTTTCCTTGTGGTCAAAATCATAGGATAACACTCCCATTCAGGCTTTTACAGTGAATGCCAAATTACCTTGCAAATGTAAATTCCGTACTTGCAGACCAGCATCTTSTTTGACTACAAGAAGGATGGAAATGTATGAAGCCTCTGTTTCTGACTTGCCTGGTGATCTGATTTGGTTATCTTGTCAACAGTGTTTTAAATGAAGAATAAAGAAGCAAAAATTCTTGTTTCAAGCCTACAGCACCAGAGAGTCCGTCATTCACATCACCCTGCAATGGCAGCAGCATGACTAAGCAGCGGAGTGTGTTGGACGCTCAGTCAAAGTAAACGGTAACCTGAGACCTATGATCACAGCTCTCATTTTTTTCAKTTTGGCCCTTATAAACTCATCCTTTATCTTTTAAAGCCTCTTCTGTGTTTGAATGCTTTGTGGGATCAATAATTTCTATTTGTCCTTTGAGCAATTATTTCTTTCCCCATGGAAAATTCTCGCTTTGAAAGAGAAATATTGAATAGAATTCAGTCAGATCAATCTTAGGGTTTTTTTATTATTATTATTTGATCAAATACTAGTTAAAGATAGTTACAGTGCATATACATTAAGTCTTGCTTCCATCTTTGCAGTCAAAACTTTCTTAAAAAGAGTTCCAGCTTCAGGGATACAAACTCATTTCTGTTTATGCTTTATCTTGAGTCTCAAATGAAAGATAAACAGAGTAATGGCTTGCTTAGGAAGAAAATGAAATCCATGTATTAAGCAGTAATGTTCATATTCTACAAGATAATTCCCATTCTCATATCTAAGATAAATATTTGCTCATGTCATCTTCCATAAGAATAGAAGACAAAATGCCACCAAGCTCAAAACTATTTTATAATCATATACTGAACTCAAGTAATTTAATAATCAAATTCCAAAAGAATATTTTTAAGGAAGTTATTTCACATTGGGATCTGCAACCATACTGGTATTTATATATTATTATAATATAAAAAAAATATTATCAGGAATGAAATTCTTCTTTATATTACTTACATCTGAATCCAGCTACTCTTCTACTAATAGGGGGCGCTTCCAGGTACAATAGGAGTCTTGGGAACTATGTTACAAAGGGAATTTTAGCACTATAGTAGTAAGGCCTTGTCARACATCACTGGAGTGGCCCATGTGGCCATGTAATTACAATCATGAAGATGGAGAGTATGGAGGAAAACAGTCACCTGCTTTACGGTAGAGCCCCATCTCCACTCACCCTGCTCTGCTGAAGCGARCTGTTATTACAGGTGGTCATTTATTCTCTCCTAGATCAATTTCCGGTGTCTTTTGGAAAAATCTAAATTTCCTGTCAGCAAATCTACATTTTGCAGGACTAATTCATCTTTCTTTTGAGTAAGTCAAAAATGGAAGCCCTCTGGCTATTAGCGTCTGTTCAGCACTTTCCTCCGGACTGATGTTCTCTTCTCTTCAGTGCATACGATGYGGAGGAAGGCAATTGCTACTATATAATACCCACTCTACAAGAAGCGACTTACAGGACTCTGAGTTCTACACTCAGAGCAATAATATAACCAGAAGAATAGGGAACACATTTTGCCTGCAGAAGGATGAGATGTACCACTTTCAGTGAGGTCGCTGGGAATTACCTCTGTTTTATACCGCACTGAATCAATTCTCAGGTCTGTAACATGAACAAAATCAGTATTATCCTCTCTCTAAAGAGGTATTTATCAGGATTATTTTGTGCTTTAGCCAGACTCCTGTCTCCAGTTTCTTCCAAATGCTTGAATTAGAGGTACTTGTAGGTTCTGAAACTCAGAGTAGTTTTAATAGATTTCCTCAATGTCCAACACAATTCTTCCAGCAGTTTCCTGAGCTAACTCTGTACAGAAATGGTGAGAGGAAAAGCTAAGATCTTATGGTCCTACATTGCACTTTTTTGTTTGTTTTTTTTCGTTTTAAAGGTACTGATCCATGGTGTTTTGTGGAGCAAATTCCAAGGATCACATTAGACAATGTAACTGTCTCCAGAAAGAGATTTACCCATTTCTGAGTTTCTGTTCACCTGTATCTAAAGCACATTTCAAAATACAAGCCCTAGTTTGATTCAACAGTGTCCGTTGAATCACAAAATATTTCTTACTGCTTCAAGAATATGCCTTATATTTATTTTTCTTTTTTTTTTTTTTTTGACAGTTGTCTTCTTCCAATTTCTCTTTATTGTATTTTAAATGACTGGTAAGGGTGCATATTGAAAAGCCATAGCAAAGAGTTAGTATTTCCTCTATTTTAAAATATTATTCTATAAGTATTGGAAGTATTTTAAAATAAAATTACTGTTGCAAACTGGAGAAATCAAACAAAATTTTTGCTCAATGTTCCTGTCCATCAAAAAGTAAAGCCAGAATTCTCAGTGAAATATTGTTCATATTTTAATAAATTCTAGTACAACTAATATTTCTCTTTAGCATCACACAATCTAAACATGGATTTCAGATTTTTTTTTCTTTTTCATTTTCAATGCACACTCTAAAATGTGTAGAGTTTTAGGCTCTCTTTCTCTAAAATTTTAGGCTATAATTATAAGAATTTTGAAAGGAACTTCTAATTCATTTGAAGTACAAAATCTAAATTGAAATTACCTATGAATTTCTAGGTGAGGAAAATGTTAGACTTTCTGAGTAGAGCATTGTGCAGAAAGATTTACTGGATGTTAATTTAAAATCAGAAGTTGAGATCACAAAACAAGACTTTCTAAATATTCATTAYGGCCTTCTAAATTTCACTCCTTCCATCAAGGTTACACAGTTTATTAAATATTCATAAAATAGAGTACCAAAAAAAAATTCTAATTGCAAATAAGTGCAATTGATGTAGATTGCATTATTTATGATTCCATTTGTTAAACTAAGACAATAGAAATTGATGAAAGACATTAAGTGAACCAAAAATTAAGGTAAATTTAGCACACAATCATTTTCTTCTCTCTCTCTTTCTTGATGGATAGAACTTTTTAGCTTTTATAAGGTGTGCCAAAAAGATTGATTATTTCTGTCTGTCTTAATGAAATCATCATTTCTATATAATAGACTGGCATCATAAATACACAATAATTTGTGATTAATTATTATTAATTTTTAGATGTCAGTGCAAAACACTAATAAATGGTCTTCTAGTATTATAAGGAGGAGTKGTGAGCATCAGACAACAAAGAGTTTGCTACACTGAAGAGCAGAGTTTGAGCAGCTGATTGTAACTGGTACCTCTGCTCGGCGCAGCGGAAAGGAAGGGAGCGTCCTCTGCACTGAGGGTCAGATCTGTTGGTTAGGTGCCCAAGCAATCTCAAACTAACAACAACTTAATATCACCTGGTAATAATGCTGCAGGGAATAACAGCTCATTTCACACGGTTAAACTAAACCAGAACCAAAAAGTTTATTAATTTATTAACAACACTTAATTGACTAGCAGTTGGTGAACCATACATATTGGATTAATATCAGCAACTCAACAAGCTACTATGCTAGACACTTACAAAACGTTAATGAACACCTTCAGATTTCAAAGCACTCTGCTCTGTGAGCTTGYGTCGCTCCCTGCAAACCACTGCTCCGCAGCAGGAGAGAGCCCCCGCAAGGTCACACGGCCACCGGGTCCCCACTTGCCCTCGYTCTCTCTCTCTCTCCCCCCAACTCTTACAAATTTTTATGCTTCTTTAACAACTTTTTTCCAAGCTTTTGCTTCAGAAATCTCTTTGCAGTTGCCTGATTAGTATTTAATAGGATGACAGTCATCTTCCTCTTTAACAGGATTGGTTTTGGGCAAGTGTCCTTTTGTGTGGTTTTGGGTGCTTTGTTCCTAGGTAGTGAATACACCCRCACTCCTGCCCTGCTGCTGTGATATCTTGGTAATTTTACTATGGGTGGGCTGTGTGAGCRCCCACAAATAACACAGAGAAAAAGAAAATAATCAAGTGGCCACATGATATCTGAAATCAAGCAGTGAAATGTATCTGCCTCCCTTTTCTTTAAAATATGTATTCATGTGCTTTAATTACTAGAAGTACTGGAAAGCCTGCATGAGAGTGAACCACAACCATCTATGCTGCAAACCTAGACGATGCAAGGAGTCTTGACTTCCTCTGATGTGAACAAAAAAGTACAGATATTTCCAGATATAATATCTCCACAATGACTGCCACTTATCTTAGACCCTTAATAATGGCAGGGCGAATTTCACTCCGAAGGTGCCTTTCTGTTTCTTATGAGTATGGAGAGAGCTCAGATGAATTACTCAGACCTGCAATTGTGTTGTTTTGAGATGACTGAAGCTAGAYGAGATGAACCCTGACCTTCAGCACATTGTAATAAACCCTGCCTAAATTAAAGAGGAATAAATTTAGGACAAGCTTATGCAYACACATTGCATCAAGAAAATGTAGCTGCACAAACAACTGCTACAGATGAACAGTCTGTTTGTACTTATTTCTTTGTAGCTTTTACATCAGGAGGTGCATTTGCAACAGAAATTTATAGTTTTGGCTATTTTCTAATAGCTTTTCTATCTCTWCTCACTATTAAAATGTTAAAAATGTTAATGGGAAACTGGGAGTTGAGGGCGTAGGGGGGATTAATAAGAAAATTTTATTTTTGCCCCTCAAATTTTACTATGAGCTTTCATGGCTAAAGATTCAAATCCATCATTTTTGTTGAGATTACAGGGGGTAGAACCTGAGGAGGAGAAGARCAGCAAGGAAGGCAAAGGAAAGATGGTAAGAAAGTAGGGACTAGATTTCATATGCTACACTGAACTGATGACACAGTCATGACCCAGCTGATATGGGTCATGATGGGTTATGTTGTTGACTATGAGAGGTCCAACATTTCACCACACCACCACTATTTGGAGCTTCTTGACCCTATTCATTGCTCTCACAATGGCTGCATTCAGTTCCTTATTACAGTTTTTCATATGAATAGAAAGATTCTCAATTATTTCAGCAAACTTTATATCATTCATGGTCCCATTGAGTGATTTAAAATCCATTCTCTTGTACTCTGAAATTTTCCTTCCATATTTATTCTTAGTGTAGTTCTGAGCTTCCTGGATAATATGGTACATCTGAGACATGACTACCAAACTAATGCACACCTCCCTGTGGTTTATTCCTAGTTTAAGACTATAACTTCCAGTTTCCTGTTCCAGYCAAGAGTTGTTCTCAAATTGTGTAAATCTGGTGTTAAAATTAATAGTACAGTACTTCTTGTGATATCCGCAAATTCCCATGACTAAAAAGTTTAAGAGTTTGTAATTAAGAAAGATAATATACTTATTGAGACTAATAAGAAATGCTCCCAAGGACTGATAAAGAGATAGCACTTGAACTAAAAGTTTAAAAGAATTTTGATTTATCCTGTGATATTAAGATTGAAGGTTTATATCCCAGAGCTTTTTATTGACTGGTGAAATTACTAAAGAGGGTGTTGAGATTATCACATGAGCCTGAATCTTCTGCATTTCCTCACACTGGGTGGTAGGCTCTAGACAGAAGACTCCATTTAATACTAGCATTTAATAAAACAAAAGCTGATCTTTGCCCCTCACTTTTGCTATTGATCATACAAGTGTTGACACAACTAGAAATTAATTCCAGTGAGGTTACTACAATCCCCTTGTACGTGGGCCAGGACTGAGTTGCAAGGGTGCACAACAACTGAATTGAGATGACATTGTACGTCATGTCTAGGAGAGTCCGCAATACGGTGCAAAACTGGAAAGACTACAGCACATGTAAGGACTTGGGAATCTGTTAGCAGCAAAGTACCTCAAAATTAGATGCTGAGATGCAAAGTCCCATTACGGCTATGCAGATATTTTAGAAAAATACCAGCTGAGAATACTTCACTTAGAATCTGCGGCGTAATAACCTCCTGTGGCTCTGTAATACAGAAAAACGCTAGTCAGTCATCAATGAAGAGACATCTCTTCCCTCATGGCAGTTAACGGAGTCAACTTCAGTGGATCCACAGCTAGGCACCTTCTTTACTTAAATTCTGGGACAAGACAAATTTGCTTTAAAAGATTTATCCAGTGTAAGGCCTCGAATCCTTTTTCCAAGATGAGTTCTAGGTGAACCAGGATTTCATTCCCTTTATCTTCACAAGTTTACAGCATATACAGCATATTACAAAAAGAGTTATTACTCCTTATACTGATTTAGGTTTTTTAGACTTTTTTCCCTTACACTTATGATATTCCAAAATTACTTCTAAAATCATTTCATTGCAGTTTTAAATCATGTGAATGTAGAATAACATTTTTAAGATAGCTCCGAGGTAACTAAATTATAGAAGAGTGCAGCTATAGCCAGTCCTATCTGGGATAAGTATGGAACAATACTGAATCAGACTAAATATTGAACTAAATATTGAATATTGGTGGCAAGGGGCTCTCTAAAGAATAGCTGAAGCTTGGGGAAAGTAAATGTTTTCATTTAGGGGAAATCAATGTCTGTATGTATTTTTAATTGTGACTATAGCTGGTAGAAAATTATYGACTTTTATAGTGCCAGCAAAAAAGTATTTAGTCAGGCACACCTAAGTTTGGGCTGTCATTGTCAATTATCTAAAACGGAGATATGAGCACTTAAACAGAACCACGTTTCATCTCCAGTATAATCAAAACATAAGAGATGCATGAGGTCTTCCTCATTACCTTTCCTTTTCCCTCCAAGAACGGAGCTCCCTGTCTCCTACCAGTATAATTAGAGGCAATACGTGCTTCATCTGATATGAAGGGGGAAACCCGTWCTACTCTGAAATGTATCCACAATCCTATTGAAGGCACAGCTACGTCCACCTCTGAATAACACTCATYTGCATTTTTCCCAACAATTTTTTAAGGCTTCTGCAATTTAAAAATAGTAGATTGGTGATAGAGTTCAAAAACATACACCCCTCTCCCCAAACTGTCATTTTTCTTGACAAGATTTTTTCTGAAAGTGTTACTGAAAAAGAGGAAATTTTGAGTATGCCAACAAGGGCTGAGTTTCTTTGTGTACCTGTTAAAAACATTAGAAATTTGGACATTGTTAAAATGCTAAAAATAAGTTATAATAATAATATGTCAAATTGTTAATAAGCACAAGAATTATCCAGATTTCTACCAAATTTGCAGATGCTCTAAATTTTAGTATTCATTATATTTTACCTATAATGCAAATGGAAATCATGAAGACTGGAATTTTTATTGTATCTTGCAGTAATTGAAGATAAAGTGACTTGAAATGTATGGCATGACATTCTGAGTCAAACTGTAACCTTCTAAGGTTTCTAAGGAGAAAACCAGAAATTACTCTCTAAAAGCTTCTAGAAAATCTGGGAACTTACCATCTTTGAATTAAAYTTAGACTCAAAAGTATGCCTTGTATTAATGCCATCAACCTCATTTTATGATTACATGAAGTCTATACTTTGTTCCATTTTGATAACTCACTCTACTTCCTGAATTTAATTGTGTTACATCTTCTTGACATGTTAAAGTATTAGTTGCATGTTGAACCAACTAAACTACAGAAGTTTGTTTCTGAATTATTTTTTGGGGAATGTYATTTACCTTTTTAAAGTTCAGATTGGCTTCATAGAAGTTCAGTAATCCTGCAGCAGACAGTAAATACAAATAATTTACAGATTTTTTTCTAAGGAATTCTTTTACTACAATAAACACCATTTTCCAGTTGTATAATGCTCCTCATATATACCAACAATAGCTGGCAAAAATAAAGATGAAACCCTAGCCTCCCACAGTGGGCTTAAAGATGAAAACTCTAATGCTTTCAGTTTAGCTTAGATTTCATTCCCAGTCCTCTGTTTGGTGAACTACTGCTTTGACATCTTCTTTATATAATCTATATGTAGATGCTTATATATACAACAAAAGGATGTCTTCTGCAAGTTTTTCTGGAAAAACAGCACCTCCTAAAAGTTTCTCCGAATGACTTCTCACCCCCAGAGTTACCCAGTGGGGTAAACTCTACACCACTTAAGGTTACATCTACGCTGCTTTTGGCAAGGGCGTAACAGCTTTTCTGTCTCTAGAAAGAAAATACTGGAGCAACACCAAACCTGCACTGCCCCTCTCAGGCAGAGCTTGCCAGTAATGAGTTAAAGCACTTTCTAGAGGCTTTACTTTTACCTTTCAAAGACAATGAAAAAGACTTTTTGGTTTAGTGTGGAATTGGAATAGGGTGAAGAAAGGCATTGTCAGCCCTAGAGTACTGCTTGTTGCTTAGACTTAACTAATGCATGATAAAATTGCAGGTTGAGATGCAAATTTAGTGTGATGAACACCCAGTACGGCAAACATAGTGCCTGGTTTTTTGAAGGGATGTCTATGGGGCCTGACTTTCTTTCCTCCCAGTGACTCTGAACAGTATCTAATTCAATTAAAACATCTGGTTACCTATTTACAAAGTTTTTTAGGTACCTAAATAGCATTGTAGATGTAAGCGAAACATCCAGCCTCAGGAAGATTTGTTTGACTTGAAACTTGGCTGAGCACCTTCAACTACTCATGAAACATCCTATTCTTTGATAAGTTGGATATCTAAGCATCTTTCCCCTGTCTGTTGGTGTTTTGGATTTAGATAAGGGGTGTATTGACTCCTGAGTCCTCAGAAGAGTTTACTTTTCTGCGCAAGCTCAGCAGACAGCTGCACTGGCTACTACACTTGACCAAGAAGCCAAAGACATGGATCTGAGCTCCTGAAAAACACGAAACTCAGGGTATTTCAAGAAATACATTCTCAGAGTTTACTTTTGAAACTTTAGTAAAGGATGGAAGGTTTATAGAACTAGAAGATAACAGGTAGGAAGATACCTCACTTTGTGTCAGGCATTAGAGCATTCAGTATGGAAGGAAGGAAAATAGCGCTCTTGTCTATTTGATATGATTTTTTTTTCTTAATACAAAATATCAAATCAATCCAGGGAGTAAGACCCTGAACTCTTATGTAAGCAACTTACCAGCTCAAGTACAGAATAAGACACTGAGCCCTCTGTTCAGTAACTGCTGTAATGCTGGCTACACAGCAGCTTGCCTTCTGGATGAATGGAGACCACTCCCATATAATATATGAAAAGACTGAGAATTAAGATGCTCATTAGTGAGAGGTGAGGTGGTTTCAAATCTCAAGAGGTTGATTAAAATCCTGGAAACAAGCTCCTATCTTCCTGAAGGAGTTCTCTAAAAACTCTGAAACAGAATCTAAGTGAAAGACATGGTTAATGCCTTCAAACCCTGAGTCTCCAAGAGGATGTCTCAGGACACAGAACCATTCTTCTGCTGGCTTAATGCTAAAGAATTAATTGTTAATATGAAGCTACCTTTTGTATGAGAGCAACTGTGAGGAGCAACTCTCATCATTTACTACGGCATGACACAAATTCTAAGTGAGTCCTGGTTACAGATTCACAGAATGTTTGAGGTTGGAAGGGACCTCTGGAGATCATCTAGTCCAACCCACCTACTCAAACAGGGTCACCTAGAGCATGTTAGACAGCATCACGTCCAGGCAGGTTTTGAATATCTCCAGAGAAGGAGACTCCACAGCCTCTCTGGGCAACCTGTGCCAGTGCTCTGTCAGCCTCACAGTAAAATTTTTCTTTATATTCAAATGGAACTTCCTGTGTTTCAGTTTGTGCCTGTTGCATGCTGTCTTGTTGTTTGGCACTACTGAAAAAAGTACAGCCCCATCCTCTTGGCATCCTCCCTTAAGGTATTTGTAGACATTGATAAGATCCCCCCTCAGTCTTCTCCAGGTTAAACAGGCCCAGCTCTCGCAGCCGTTCCTCATAGGGCAGGTGCTCCAGCCCTCTGATCATCTTTGTAGCCCTACGCTGGACTCCCTCCAGTAGCTCCATGTCTCTCTTGTCCTGGGGAGCCCAGAACYRGACAYAGGACTCGAGATGAGGCCTCCCCAGGGCTGAGGAGAGGGCAGGATCACCTCCCTCAACCTGCTGGCAACTCTCTTCCCAATGCACCCCAGGAGACCATTGGTCTTCCTGGCCACAAGGGCATTGCTGGCTCATGGTCAACTTGTTGTCCACCAGCACTCCCAGGTCCTTCTCTACAGAGCTGCTTTCCAGAAGGTCAGCCCCCAGCTTGTACTGGTGCATGGAGTTATTCCTGCCTAGGTGCAAGATCCTTTGCTTGCCCTTGTTGAACCTCAGGAGATTCCTCTCCGCCCAACTCTCCAGCCTGTCCAGGTCTCTTTGAATGGCAGCACAGCCCTCAGCTGTATCAGCCACTCCTCCCAGCTTGGTGTCATCAGCAAACATCAACTGAGGAGACACTCTGTCCCTTTGTCCAGGTCATTGATGAATAAGTTGTACAAGATTGGACCCACTACTGACTCCCTGGGGGACAGTGCTAGCTACAGGCCTCCAACTCACTGCTGAGCTCTGCCTTTTGGACAGTTCTCAATCCATCTCACTCTCCCCTCATCTAACCCACACTTCCTGAGCTTACCTAGGAGGATGTTATGAGAGAGAGAGTGTTGAAAACCTTGCTGAAGTCAAGGCACACAACATCCACTGCTCTCCCCTCATCTACCCCACCAGTCATTCCATCATAGAAGGCTATCAGACTGGTTAGGCAGGATTTCCCCTTCCTGAATCCATGCTGGCTACTCCTGATCACCTTCTTTTCCTCTTTGTACCCAGAGATGATGTCCAGGATGAGCTGTTTCATCATCTTTCTTGAGATGGAGGTGAGGCTGACTGACCTGGAATATCAATCTTTTTGTAGTAGTTTTTTTGCCCCTTTACTGTCCAGAAAGGGTTGTGTGATTATGTTGTTTTTTTTTTTTTTAGTTCCTTTTTTTTTTCTACTGCCTTTCTTTTGAAGGTGTCAGTTTGTGTAGCCACTACTGAAATTCTGGGAAACTGCTTTGTGACTTGATAAGAAAGTCTTTAAAGGAGGGTAGTAGCTGAAGTAATTTTATTCCTTTTCAATACTTGAAATATGGCTTTGGAGGGAATTATGAGTCAGGGGATGGCAGGTAAAGGGGGAAGCACTTGGAATTCTGTCTGTGCATGAATGAGAATAAATTTCTAGAATTTCCATTTTTCTCTGTTGCATGTCAATAAATTGTACTCCCAATGTAACTGTCAAAGCAGATATTGCACATGATAATTCTCTCTCTCCAGGCATAAACTGTGCTTTTTTTTACAGGAGCACCAAACCTAGTTCAATTATTGTGATTATTGTTATAAAGCTTATTATTACTTTTGCTGAAAACATATTGGACTGAAAACTGTAGTGTTACTGAATTTGAAATATGTTACTGAAATCAAAGTTTCCAAAATGAGGTTTATGAGACACAGATTACACTGTTTTACATTTTGCAAAGAGAGTAGGAAACAAATTCTGAAATCTTTACTTTGCCACAAAAGAGATTTGCCAGCCCTTTTGGTGCTCTGTGAACTACTCTGTTGAGTTGGTCTGTTTGCCACCTTGTGGTAGAAGAAGATCATTAATCTACAAAATCTTAATACATAACAAATCACTTTTTTTTTTTTTAAATCAGGAAGTCAGCGTGGGAGTATGTGTGTTGTATGTGTGATGAGGATAGAGGGACACTTTTTTGATTTTATCTCTTTTTCTTTCTGTCTTGATGAGCAGAAATATTTCGTACTAATAGATTTCTTTTTTTGATGAACCTCTTCTTACCTGTCTTATTAGTAACCTTCTTTTTCTAAGGAAAGTTATGTAAACTTTCAATGACAAAAAAGTCTACGACTGTCATTTTGATTCATCCTGTAGCTAAAAATATAACAATGGAGCTGGAAGAAACATATTCAAATGGAGCATTTTGGCCCCCAAAATGTACTTTGTCAAAATCTAAATTTACCATGTGAGCATGTTCATTTTGTTCAAACAAGAAGAGGCAAAAAGTATTTTTAATATATGAAGCAGCTTATTTCACTTTTTAAAGGGTTTTCATTCAAATTTAAAAACACTGAAATGAGAACATTTTTTCCTTGATCTGAACAATTCCTTTTTTATTTTTAAATGTAATGGCTTGGCATACTAAACGTTTTATGCTCTTACTGTGGCTTAGAATAAAAGATAATTTTGGAATTTCCTGCAGAATGAGTTTTCTGAAGTCTGAGCACCTCTGTATCATTGAGGGTATCCTTGCTGCAYGTTCCTGGGCCTGACAAGCTAAGGTTGTGCAACACCTCTTTTCCCGGGAGATTACACTGCTGGAATTACTGACTTGGGTAAATGTTTACAGTGCAAATAAGGATTGCACAGCGGTAGTCTTTTGTGTATTTTCCATTCAGAGTCAATTGAATTAGAATATAACTTCCTAATTCTTTGTACATGACAGAATTGCATGAGACTTATTTACATAAACTGTTTTCCATGGGGATAATTGTTGAGGTATAATTAGAAGAAAATCAGATGTAAGCTGTCAATTCCCTGTACCCTATGCCCTATATCCTGGTGATGCATTGGGGTATGTTACATTAGTCTTGATTTTAAAATATAAATGAATTTTTTTGGAAGTGACCTGAAATGGTAAAGGCACAAATTCTAGTAACTTTACTGCTATGTTGTGAATGTTCCCAGGGATCAAAATATTGGTCAGAATTATTTTTAAAAATACTGTTTTTTTCTTTCTATTGTCTTCTTTTTCCCCACTATATTATATTTGGTTTATCAATTTAGTTTATACATTGTTACTTTGTTTTTCCTCAAATCAATGCATTTGTAAATAAATGTTAAGAAATTTCTTTTGAAAGAATGGAAATGATAATGCTAAGCATTTTTCTGGGAGCAGGCCAACAATTAATTTCATTTGGRTAGTGTTAATGAGCCTTTAGAAAGGAACTACACCTCTATAGATGCATAGATCTAAACTTATAAGCCAATCCAGATAGATAAACTGTTTTACTGTATTTCATGGGCCTTGATGAAAGACACAGAGACTATGTGCAAAACAGGCTTACCACAGAGCAGTAGTATGTGTCCATGAGCAAATACATCAGTGGTGCGTTAGTATGTGCTGGTGTAATTGCAGCATAGAGGCTTTATATTACGATTTTTTGCTGCTGAAATGGGCAGTCCTCAGTGGTGAGAGCCACCAGTCAGATTCAGCACGCGGGTCGTGTATTCACAATACCCTTAAACTGGCTGAAGCCACCTAAAACACAAGCTGACCTGACTCATCACGTGCTCACACAGTAGCTGTATCTGACGCAGTGAAAAGAAGACGAACGCAAAGCAGAGGACGGATCAGGCATCGCCCCTTAGCAGCAACATGTGGAAAGTCAGATGGAGCATTTCACAAGGTGGTGCCAATACATGCTGCACCATCATGCGTGGGACTTGTAAAGCTTGGGGCAGCTTGACCTGGTGGACATTTCTGAAGTTTGCTCATGTCCACAAATTCAATTAAACATTTATATTATTGCATCTCACTTTCAAATTGAATTAGATTGATAGAGAAACTGAGCAAAATCTTTTGCAGCTGATTCTAAAGCTTTCTAAATTTCAGTAATCACCCTGAATGGAAAATGTGTTTTCATACATGCTCAGGTTGCAAAATCTCCTTGCTGAGGATTGCTTTGTTCTGCAAGGATCTGATTTATTCTATCATCATCTATACAGCAATAATCCATGTTCAAATATGAAGAGGATGTTGTTGCAACTGAAGACTCTTTTCACAGCATTCAAAAAATCCTGCTTTGTTTGTTAAAACCTTTATTCTTTGCAGTGGATGTGCCATGTCTTTCAACAGTCTGCTATAAAACACTGCTGCCATCTGATGAGGTGCTTTAGGGAGTCTGAGAAGAGGATGATTGTTTTACTCAGACCGATATTTTAAAAGCCAGGAAGTCAAATTACACCTGCAATTGCAGATTGCAAATCAAAGCCAAAATTCAGTCCAGTGTTCTGTATGATAAATTGACTCTAGCGTTCCAAAGACTCCTTTTCATCGTATAAGGTAAAAAGGAGAAAGGCAATCCAAATCTGTTTTAACTCAAATATTTTAATATGAAGGAATAGAAGTAGCACAACTATATTTAATAGCACATACAGTTTATTTGCAGTGTGTAGATATTATTTTTTCTGCTCTTGACAAAGTATCAGTAGAACTGAAGCTTTGCAGTCATAAAGTCTCAGGAGTGATGAACAGTGGAACAATGTAATGTGATATGTTAGCTCATCTAAACAGAAAAACAACATCATTCTCACATTCAGTTGTTGATCTTAATAAAAACAATGGAAACACAGAGGGAAGCATAAGCCAGAGAAGGGGAATTGGTTACAGCAGGAGTTGTTAGGGCTGACATAGTGCTTCTGATTTCAAGGGCCATTAACTTACTATCGAATATACTATGGCACCTGCCTTGACATCTGGCTTTTCAAATCTATCTCTAATGACCAGGGAAATTGAATTTAAATTCTGCAGCTACTGACAGGTGCTTTTGTTGAGGGATATGCCTCAAGGATATTCATCATAAGGGTAAGAAAAAAAAACAGAAAATGAAAAAGAAAAAAGCTGCATTTTMTTGAACTTAGAACTTCAC
The DNA here is from genome assembly GCF_003343005.1 of Rhea americana. Lineage (NCBI taxonomy): Eukaryota > Metazoa > Chordata > Aves > Rheiformes > Rheidae > Rhea > Rhea americana. The sequence goes on from NW_028186269.1 coordinate 91,429, forward strand.
TGCTTATAAAAACCTGATTTTTCAAAACACTTGTAATTTGCTGTGCCTATTAGATTTTTTTTTTCAGATTGAAATTAAAGACCTTTTGCACAGGGCATAGCACTTTTTTCTCTTTTTCTCTTTTTTTCCTTTTTTGATTCCATTTTGTGAAGAATGTGGCTGTTAGGAATAGATTTTGCAGTGGAGCATAGCCAATATTCATTATTTTGTTACTTTATACAAAATTTCATATCTAATCTGTGTAAGTTACTATTGCCCTAGCGTTCTAATTGCAYGGTCCACTGGGCACTGGACTGCAATATCCTACAACACGGAGTATAAGATATCATGACAAAAAAAAAATATGTTCAGCTGCACGATGTAAAAATAAGAATACAATTAAAAGGTGCTCTCCCTGCAAATGGATGAATGGGAGATTTTACAGTTAACTGTAATGTTTCTTTGAGAGCTATGTGGCATAGGTAGAAAGAACATGCTATTCTATACGGAAGATCCTTTCTGTGGTTTAATGTACTGAGAATAATGCCATTTTATTATGAAAATAAAGCATCTTTTTCTCTTCTGAAGGATCTAGGCTTTTCAGATTAATACCTGCCTGCRTAGAGACAGACTACTGCATCCTTCACATCTTGCTTATAGCAGAGTGATTAAATTCCATAGAATGCATATTGCACTACATCTGATAGCTGTCAAATTGCATAAAGCACAATTTTTTYGATAGTTGCAGTTCTGGCCTAATACTTCTTCCACTGGATTTTGTGTTATGACTCCAGCTRATTTTTGAGGGAGGGAAGTTAGATCAGGGTTGAAAGCATTTCCAAAACTCATCTGAAAGACAAAACTCATTTACTCACTTTTGATGATAACTGTCTATGCTTGAGTTTGTCAGCCTTTATACACTGTAAACATCATCCTTTCATACATCACAGGCACCTAGAGACAGGCAAGCAAACTTTACCCCCCAAAAAAACTGCAAGCCTAAGAAGGACAAGAACTTGTTCCACATTAGCATTCTCAGGCTGAAGTTATCAGAGATTGCATCCTACAAAATAGCAACTGGATGAACTAATTTTTACATATGGCTTGAAATATTTTGCCAGTATCTTTGGATCCACTAAAATCATGGAGAAAGTTCATAGAACACAGCTTTGTCAGAAATTCTCTTCGCTTACAGCTATTCAGACTGCTTTGTACTTCGCTAGACTAGTTTAGGAGAGTTGAAGATCTCATGGCATGCCAGAAAACTGTCAGATTCAGCTATATTCAAGCTGACTCTGCTCAAGCCAAGTTGGAAGAGAAACGTGAGCAAGTGCAGAGCAAAGGTACCTTGGCTCCATGAAAGCTGGTCTGAAGCTGGAAGGATTATTTTCATATTCTAGCTCAGGAATGGATCAGCATGTTTTTATGCTACTTCTGAACTTGACTGGTCCTCATTGTTCTSTCCTGGTGTATTTGAATCTCTTCTGTGTTGAGAATTTCTGCATTATCAGATCCAAAAGGTCTCTGATAGGTTGACAGATGAGGGGGTGTCCTAAATTCATTCATAGTTTTTGCATGGCATAGACATCCTAGGTTCACTCTATCCCCATTCTCTACCAATTTTTACATATTTTAGACTTTATTCTATATAAATGCCTACAAGACATTTACATTCATTTATATTTCCTTTATCCATATACAGAAATTACTAATTCAAAACTTRGTTGAAGTATGTATGATAAGAAAGAAGTTATGCAAGCATAAGRGAAGATAYAAAAAAAAAWWMMRRRRAAAAAAAATCTCCTGAATATCTCTTTGAAGAACYGTTGAATTTCTTCAGCTGCCATGAGTTCACTGGCATATAGAAATTACCACATCTTTTCCTGTGTATTAATACCTATGCATGATTGGGTCCATGGCTGATGATGAAATCACACAGTCTGATTTGCATTCAGTCTATATTTAAGAATAGGAGAGGGCAGCTACTGCATGTCCAATTAATGAGGTTCAAGAAAAGATATTACCAGGGAAAGGTTGACCCAGGCCAGATCAGGCAAAAAGTTAAGACTGTGGTGCTCTATTGCTTAACTTTTACTTGCTTGCTGTAGACTCTGCAAGTCAGTTCTGGTTGTTACAGTATCAAGTCTGTGTTATTAAGGTTGTTTATTTTAYCTGTGAATCTAGAAATTTTGTTTTTATTCTGAGACCTCTTCTATAGTTTCTGTGTCACTTCTAGTTGTGCAAGAGCARTGTTGCTAAAAGCAGCCACCTTGCAAAAAATAAAACAAACAAGCAAACATCGTCTCCTTTCCCCAAACCAAAAGTGAAGAACAACAATTAGTACAGATCATTTTTTCCAGTTGGGGTTACCGTGAGGCTGTGAAAATATTCATACTGACAGAAAGGAAAGGCCAGTGAGGTGGCCAAGCAGCTGCTGTTGGTGACAGTTTATGCTAGTTTGAAGGGACAACAATTATGGCCTTGGCATTTAGGTGACTGCAGGAAAGACTGTATTGGGTTCAAGTTAATTTTGTCTAATTTTTGGGGATATTCAAAGAGCTCCATAAAATCATATACATTTTTAAATGAGATTTGTGTTCCTAAATCTGTACAGTGCTCCTGATACTTTCTCTKTTGATAGCATTTACAATTACACAAATGTTTAAGCATTCTTCTGGAAAAAAAGGATGTAACGTTTTGCTGCAGATTTTCATGAGTTTGGAGTCCTAGGACTGCAAAGATTTTTTTTTTTTTTTCCCAGAGGAAATGATTTCTCTTGTCATCTTGTAATTATCTGCAAGAAATAAGAGATACAATTAGCCAAGCATAGGGAAAATTAGATTGCCATAATCAGAAATCAATCCTGAATGTCACACATGTTGCAGACAGCAATCAAAATGAGCAAGAAGGGGAGAGATAAAAGCCACAAAATTCAAAAGGAGAAACAGTAAATTAAATCAGGTGACATTGTCAGTTACTGACTTCAACTGTGCCAACCAGCTATGCATTCTTCTTTGATTTTTCTTGTATTTTGCTTGTTACTGATTATTAGAATAACTGAAGATGAACATTTTGTATGTATGAATGCACRGATATCTGATCAGTTTTAATGACTTCTGTTTGAGCTATAAGGCTTARCAATTTCAATTTGAGTAAGAAGGTATTGCTCAGTACCTACATTGCATGCTCTGCATGCTTTGCTCAATTCAGGGGAAAAAAAAAAAAAAAGCTTTGTTTTACTCGCTTGTATTTGAGATTTAAGCCAAAGACCTGGTTAATTTCTGAAAGCAAGATGCTCATTTCAGAAAGGAAATTAAAGAGGAAAATAAATTTTACTCAGGCAAATTATCAAGGCTGAGGTCCRTCTTGAAGAGAGAGAGAAGTTACTCTGTAGGTCCAAAACTAAAGAAGTCATATCTCAGGTTCTTAGTTTCCAAAGAAGGCAAGAGATTTCCTAGTGGAAAAGAAAGCTGCCAAGAAGCATTCCTTATTCTTTTCAATGTAACATATAGACATCTTCAGACTGTGAATGCCAGCAGCTCTTAYGTTCTATGCAGTTTTTTGAGCTTCTTGTGGAAATTGTCAAAGATTCCTAAATTTAGCAGTTAGGCGTATGACTTTCCTACAGCACAGCTGTTATATAGACAAGAGATGCTCTTTTCTACCAGTAAGGCTACCAGAGTGTTGTAAGAGAGCTGAGAAAWCTCCGCTTTTCCCTATAGACATGCAAGTTCTTGGGAATCCCCATTCAAGCCAAATCCCCAAAGCGGCATTCCCTTGAYTCACTTTTTCTCATCCCATACATATCCTCAGAGCAAATACAACCCACAGAAACAGMAGTTTAGCCTGCTGGAAGCTGCCATTATCTGGGCAGCTGGAAATCTTTATTTAAAATCATTGCTGTGGACAAGATGAAGCAGAGTTCAGCCTGGCTTTCCCATATTCTAATTTATGTGAAATGTCATCACAGGCTATCAACTCTTTTGGGACGTTTCTCCATTAGTCTCCGCTTTTCTATTTTCCTTAAGTACTTGCTAGACTATTAAGTCAGAAGGTAACATTTAACATGTGGTCTGCGTGATCTTTCCTTCACRTCTCCACAGTATCTGTTCATGCTGTGTGGGACCTAAGGAAATGATAGTTCAGCAGCTTTGGTGCTCACTCTGGATGTGGAATACCCAGGATCAGAGAGTTTCACCATGCAAAATGCACGATTCACTTCAAAATAAAGTGTGAATCTTTAAAGCAATCTGCCTCCCTGATTTCTGCAAGGGTACACTTCTTCTTAAACCACATCTAACAGAATATAAGCAGAAAGAGTTTTTGAAAACATTTGATTCCTCTGCCATTTACTCTACTTTTTTATTTTTTGAGTAAATTCTCTTCCCTGCCCCATAAGATGATGGTAAGGCTGTGGGAGTGTAGGTAGATTTTAGGTACATAAAGGAACCATGATAATCATCTTTCTTCACCTTCTGCATAATGTGGGCAATACTTTTGAGTTCCCTGGATTGAATTCTTTTTAAAATCAAATAGATGTGACTGAAATGGAGCATATTCAGAAAACTACATCCAATCTTAGCTTACTTTTCAGGAGAATAAACCCACTATGATTCTTAATAATTCTAATTCTCACTCCTAAAATATCATGCTCCAATTTGCCCAGCTTCCGCCTAGCGCCTTCACTAGGTTTTGCTAGGTATTTTCTGGAAAGGAGGGTCTTCAGTCACTACATTTCCTCTCTTGGAACTTTTACACCTCAGTGATCCTAGACTCTTTTCTAAACCTTCTGAAATTTTTCAACTTTCTTCTTGAATTGCAGAGGTAAGATTTAAAGCAAATAATTCAACCATAGCTSTGTCTGTGTAAACACAGACAGGGAAAGTTTGGGAAATGCTGTACTTGCTGCTTCCCTCCCTATTTTCCTGCATATACTTGCAAGGCTGTATTAGCTCTTTTGCAAATAGTTAAGGCTCACCCAAGCCTTAATGAGAGAGAGAGATCCACGCTGTCAGCAAAATCTAAATGAGATGTGCCTTGACACAAGACTTCATTTTTGGCCTTTTTAAAATCTGACTCTGAAACAATCAACCTGTCTTTTACATTATTTACTTTTGTCTATCTCCCATACCTTATCAGTAACGATTTTTAAAATTTCTTCCAGRTTAATGGCAAAAACAAGAAATCAGTTTAGGTCAAGATCCTGTCCTCATGGGAAAGTGCTAGAAATGCATCTAGCTGTGGGCAATTCCATTGACGATTTTGTAATGGAAAGCCTTTTTAACTAAATTTTAATATGCATAAAATTGATTTTATATTGCTTTATTTTAAACTCAGAAAACTGTGTGCTAACAAAGCCCTATATGTTGGTAAACAACAATTTTAAATACTTCTTTGAACTTTTGTTCAAGAAATCTGCAACGCATACAAGTCGTTCTATCAGGCTTTCTGCCAAAAGGCTCTCGAGGCACTCTTCTGTTCTCCTGTCGATGTTAGTGAAATAATATTTTAAGCATACTAATAACCCTTCAGTGTGAGCYATTTGCTACATGCATGATATCTATCTAAATGTTTGACTGCCTGTTTTTTAAGGACTATATCTTCAAACTGTAAAKGGACTGAACTATATCTTGCTGAGTAGCAGCTTTTACATAAGCAGCTTTCAGGTAACCAACTCTTGGTTTRCAGTTCACCAACTTGTATTTAACCAGGGAGCTTTGGGTAAACAAAAAGCTGATAGGTACAGGCACACTGAGACCAGCCAGTAGGAAACAGAAGAAGACTGAATTCGAAACTATGAATAGTTGTGGTTACATATGTTATATAGTATTACATTTATGTTTTGTTTGTTAATTCTGTGCTTTAGTCCTCCCTTTGGCACATAAGAGAATTTTACCTTTTTCTTTCAATATCACTCTCCTGGCAATGAAATACCAAGGAGAGCAAYTTCTGAGTAAGTGAAAGGCTTGTTTTTGTGTCACTGCTTACCATAACGGCGTTTGGTTCTTCAGTTGCCACCACTGCTGTTGAGTGGAAGAAGGGCCTAAGTCTGGGATAGGATGGGGCAGGGATGTCCTTCACCTGTCCAAAAGTTGTRCAAGTCTGCACATTTCTCAGGCCCTGTAAGCAAGAGAAAATATGACTGTAACTCTGTAAGGTGTGCATGCACAAAAGGAGTGGTATCTAGTTTCTAATTTTTACATATTTGACATTACAGATTCTCTCAATAACAAAACCAAGGAAAGTAAGCATCTGTTATCTAGACCTGGTTCATTTTCTCCAATGATCCAGTTCAGGTGAGTCTTCTGTGAAGTTGAGTCACTTCTGTGCTTTCACAGAAATATACCTGTGCCTGTCCCACATCTAGACCTATAGTCCCAGCTATTTCTTGGTATGGCTTAACATTAATATTGCTTCGTAGAGCCCTGAGAAAAGTTTTAAGTGAGCAAAATGAAAGATAGAAAGGATTTAACAGCACACTCATTGCCAAAATTTTAGCTTCAAGGACAAAAATATCAAAAACTTGGAGTGTCCATGGTGGCAGAGGCTTTAAGACATATTCTCTGTCTTATTTCGTGAGGAAAGAACAACAGTACTGAATCTGTTAGTTGTCTGTCCTCTCTCTGACACAGGTAATGAAGGCAGGAAGAGTGATGATTCATCTGACATGCCCTTCCAGCTTCTGGAACTCAACAGTCAACAGATTTCTTGGGCTGGAGATTGTATCTGACTTAATGTGTTTAACAGCAATCAGCATCCCTGTCTTCTGTAAACCCATCTAATTTCTTAGGAATCCACTTAAACTTTTTAGCCTTCACATTGTCTGGCAGCCATAAATTCCTAAAATTATTTGCTATATATAAATACAGACATACACATCCTGGTATTTATTTGACTGATACATTTCATCTTTAATATTGCTCAGATACTACAAAGGGATCTGTAATCACACACAGTAGCCTGCACTGTTTATGGTAGATGTTATATATATATGTGTGTGTGTGTGTGTGTGTGTGTGTGTGTGTGTGTATATGTATATGTATAGATGTATAGATGTGTATAATATTGTAATCAAACTAATTAGGAATTTTTCAACTGTATTTATAAAATTTTTAACTAATTAAAACTGAAACTTTTGAAAGAAATATATCTGTCCAGTCTAGCCTTTCCTGGGGAATTTTTCTAAAGCCCAGATGGACTTTCCAGTTAAAAGATGAGAGCCAAGGACCATTCCCCAAATTCTTGATATGTATTCGGTCCTGGACTAAGTGGATACAGATTGAGTGAGCTGTTGTGCCTGCTTTACCTGCTCCAGTGGAGGTATTTGAAGGTGGTGCTGCGGTGGGTGATGCCGAGCCGCAGTGTCCTTTCCTGTTCCCAGGGCACAGAGCAGTGAGGCTGGAGAGAGGGGCGCCCTGTTCTCCCTGCTGCTGGTGGCTCTGGGACCATCTCTTCACGTCCTTCGCTAACGTTAGTCACATATGTGGCCTTAGGTTAGCAGTGCTTCCGCATTCTGCTTAGACGAAACTCAGTGAATCTTTGATTTTGGTAGGAGTCTTTAGTTGTTACTTTGAACCAAGAAAAAGAGAACAGTAATATGATCTAAATGTATTTKCTCCATGTAAACTTTCTTGTGAAATATGTGATGTGAAAAGATTATATCCAGAACTTCTTTATAAACAGTGCAAAAGACAACTTGGTGATAAGCTTCACTGACGGTTTTTTGAAAGGCTGCTGTGACATGAGCATCAGCTCATACAAATTTTATGAACACAAGACTTTACATTTCATTCTCTAATTTTCTAGTGTTTTGTGGTCACKAAAACATGTGATTTCGTTTCAGGACATGAAAGTATGCTATTGTTCCCAAAACTTTGTTGTGTAARTTGTGCATTGTTAATCTCTGGCCTGAAAAAGCTGCAAGTAGCTTACTTTCCATTCCGCTTCGTTTTGTGTCTGGTTTTTATTGTTGTTGTTTTTCTCTCTTCTGATGTCCCCAGGGGAATCCTTTCACTTGAATCGTTTGAGGTAAAGCAAAACTCAATAGCTCACATTACAAGTAATGAGAGCCATTGATTTAGTTATATAATTTATAAACTGAATCAGCAACTAARCAGAAACATCCCTGGCACAGGGACACAGGTGAGTGTATAACTCACTGAGGCAGAGAATATGCCAAATGCATGATGCCCTGCAGTTCCCCAAGAGGCGACACAGCTCAGAGATGGATATTTCTCTCCTGAATTCCTCTTCTTCCTCACTCTCAGGCAAGGCTGAGGATAGTCTGTCCCAGAAAGGATACCCCGATAGTCGAAATGTCAAAGATGGTGATCAAATATCCAGCTAAAGAAACAAAGTTGTTCATTTATTAATTGCATCTCAAGCAATGCAGCTTTCTGTCAGTTATCTAGGTCTAGCACAAAAAGAACATTAATGACTCATTTTTGACAATATGCAGCATAATGCAGATATTGTACAATGTAAGCAGCGTTATATGGTGGTTTTCTCAGTCCGTATGAAGAGAGAGATTTTGACTTTTGCTACGTAAAATGTAGTTAATTAGTCTGAGCAAGTCCTTTAGACTCACTCTATCATTAACAGTGAGAGACAGACATTTCTGGAGAGTAATTCTTCTGATCTCAAATTTGTTGTTTTAAGGTAGGATAAATCACTGTGTAATCTACTTCTCTTCATTGACTACAGAGGAAATTTAGATGATTAGATTAAATTCTTACCATTGAATGTTCCTACTTCGCATCCTTTTTTCTAGGTTCAAAATACATGGTTATCCTATAGTGTTCTTCTACATTTCTGTATCAAAAACAGTAATGAAAAATGTTTAAGATCTTTATTTCCTTATTCTTCAGATTCCTTCTTATTCCTAATTTCAATTTTATAATTTGTCTGTCATTTGCTAGAGTTGCTTTTCCAGTTCTTTCTCTAGTAAGGATACCTGTTTAGCTTGAGGACTTTTTGGTATTTGAAGTCAAATTGTCCTTCCTCTCCCCACTTTTGTTCTTTTTCCTCTCCTTTGTCAAATAGGGAGTTTTCCTAGCTGTGCTGTTTTGGAGATTGAATAAAACAGTTACTTGTTCATCTGCTCTGTTTATGCACCAGAACTTAAAAAGTTTTCTCAAGTTTTCTATAAATTAAAGAATATATGATTCAAAAACGATGATTTTGTACTAAAACTGCCTAAGGCCTTTATTCCAAGGCTTTATAAGAGAATACAAATTTAAAACAAACAAAAACCCCACCAATTGCCACAGTGAACATAGCAGGTTTTTCTGAAGATATTTTTGCATTCTCAATGAAATTTGTCTTTCTGATATAATTTGTGAAATCACTCCAGCTAATTTCACTCAATGTCTTCTTCATAACATTTCCCATTTGTGGAATAAAGGGTTTTCTTCATAAGTGATCTAATAAAGCTCTCAGAGATGGAATACTTTGCTTTTACATTTTATTCTTTGTTTACTAAACAAATTCCATCTCTCCCAATTCTTCCTCAGGACCCACTTTTCCCTTAATACCTTCCTGCGCTTATGTCAAGCTCAGAAAGACACCTTGTATCTTCTCACAGCTGCATTGTTTTCCATCCATCCCGGATGTCTGAGCTCCRCTATAAGCTCACCATCGAGCTTCATTGCGTGTCGCATCCTTCCACTACTGAAAAYAATGGAGATGTCTAGACTGAGGTGAGCTGGGTGTCTGCAGTTCATATATGCATTCCCCGAGTAATCAGCTCAAGTATGAAGTACCACAGAGGTGCTGCAGAATCCCAMTGTTCAAAAGAAACCCTGAGAGCCTGCATGTGATATGGCTGTGTCACCACACCATGAATGAACTGCTTTCAGAGCTGAAGCAGGCTGGATATCACRGATATGTCCACAAGTGTTAGTCACACCTGTAACTTCAGTGGCAAAACTACTCTTAACTTGAGTGGAACCAAGATTTATTTTCCTGTGCAACTTCTGTAGAACGCAGTGTACATTTATGGTATTTTATAGCAAATTCTAACTGAGAGGCCATATCTGTGAGTCTATTGTACTTATAAAGACAGTTACTCTTGCTGTGATAKTTGGCTCAACTTTGAACTGCAAACTCTCTTGGAGGAAATCAGGAACAAGCCCTTGCACCTTCAGACTCACCAAACTGGTTCTATGATACATTCTTTATTTTTTTCACCTATTCTTAGGGTTTTTTGAAAACAACATCCTGACTATACCTAGCTACAACATAATGTAGTACAAGTCACAGTATGGCACTATTAATTTGCACTTTCATAAGTATATCAATGATTATAGACTTTTTTATTAATAATAGAACTTTTGTTGCTTATAAATTAAAAGCTTCTGTCACAGCTTCCCTATCTGCCAGCAAAATGGTCACRATATTGAAGAATAAGGAAACTGTGATATTATTACAGATGCTCAGAAATTTCAAGACAAATAAGTCTGATCAGAAAATATTAATTTACTGATATCAAATGTATAACCACAAAAAGGCATGTTTTAACATTTTTTTTTCAATTCAATGAATAGAATATTTTGTTCCTGTTTCTAATTAGCTGCATCTATAGTCTAGGTAAATCTACACTAATTAATTAACAGAGCCCAAGAAGGGTCTGCATCTAATATAATATAGTCTATCCTGTTAAATTGTTACCATGGATGCTGGCAAGCTTTTGGTCCATGCAAACTAGCATTCTCCCTGATAATCATAGACTTGTAAATGATTTAGATTGGGAGAGGTCTCTGGAGGTCATGTGACACMATTTGCTTCTCAAAGTGTTGCTCAGCACCCTGTCCACAGATAATCCTCAGACACGGTTTGGATGGTAGAATGATCTGCAATTGAGATAGTCTGTTTGGCCAGGAAGGCCTGTTTAGAAGGCAAGAGGGTTAATAGTACAGATACAAGCCACCCATACTAGATTGCTTCAGAGCCAAAGGTAGTCCTTAGGCACTTCCATTTACATAGTCTCACCTAAGTTCTTTCTATCTTCAATAAAAATGATGGAAAAATGCAGAAGGTAGTTCATCTCACCTGTCTTAGGCATATATCTTAGAACATTTTCTGCCTTGTCTTTCCTCCCCTCTGTGGTATCATGCTGGTTTGATTTCAATGCTAGGAAAGTAAAGGGTAGATTCAGTGGGGAAGCTGCCTCTTCTTGATGTGYGTGTTCATATTTTATTGATCATTGGCACTTCACTGTAATCAGCAATATCAGCCAAGAAGAGTAGAGCTTCTGGAGTGGTCTCTGTTAGGCCCTATCTAATCCAGATGTTGAGAAGAAAACTCACCAGACTAAATCCTGCAAACTTTCACTTCAGAAAGTACATTTTACAACTTCACAAATATGTCTAAGAAAGCTTTTGCAATCTTAAGACTGTCCAGAGGCTTGATTTTCCCAGTATAGAGTTTTTCATTGTCATAGATTAACAGAAATATAATGCTGCTTTCAGTTTCAACTGAATCTTTCAAATTTTCTTCTTTTATAGTCTATTTGTCTTTCAGCAAAATCCCATTGTGTCAAAAATATGAAAGAGGARAAAAGCTCACAGATCAGCAAATTACCCAAAGATAAAACTACCTCTTTATATAACTAATCAACAAACATGCCATGAATCTATTGTTCTGTTCTTACTGGACTATAAAAATAAATCATATTTCTTTCAGTATTGAAAAAAAACTATAAAAAATAAAGCACATTTTGTAAAGTGAAATTCTTTAGGAGAGCATCATTAAAAGTTTACATCAAGAAATGGAATAAAATGATTACATTAAAATTGTCAAGATAGATAATATATTTTCCTGACATTTTGAAAATACTGGTATTATTATAGGTATATAGTAAAGGAAAAAAAATGCTACCATACTCTTAAGCCTAGGTATTCAGAATGTAAAAGAGYCTGAAATCCCCAAACCTAAGCTACAACAGCCAAGCTATAGAGTTCAAGTGTTTTAATCATAGGTTTTTAAATTTGCCACAACATTGATAAATGTTCATGAAATAATGAAAATGAATGTATGACTTCTTTCTCAATCCATATTTGCAACCYAGTCATTCACCTCTCACACACTTTTCACACAATATATAGTTAAATAGTGGAACATATTGCCATGGGATTTTATGGAAGCTGAAAGTATAATGGATTATAGAACAGGAGTTAAACCAATTTAAGGAGGAGAAATCCTTCAAAAAATAGTCTAAGTGTCATATCCACCTCAGGAAATCCGTAAATCAATGGTTTCTAGAAATTGAAAGATATATACTGAAGGAAAAAATTACTCTATAGCCTACTATGCTTTCTCTCTAGGCATCCTTAAATCACTAATTTACAAGGGAATCTCAGTTAGATGTATATTTGGTGTTGCCAGCTATAGCAGTTTTATGTTCTTATACTTCTGTGTTCAGATGATAGTCTCTCATTCCAGATTGTTGGGAATTCATCTCAAGAAAGAAGAGCCAGGAAACCATGCTACTCTAATTTGTATTGATTTGGTGGTTTGATTTCCTCTCAGGTTAAAAGTATATTGGTAGTGAGTTGCTACCTCAAAATGTTATCTAGAGGTAGTACTACCTAAAAGTGGTGGAAGTTTGAGATTTATCTTTGGCTGGGATTATTATWCTTGGAAAATCTCAAGCCAATAGAGAAGTTCTGCTCATTCTAACCCATATCTTCRGGGTTCTAAATTAGGCTCGTGCTTTTTAATGTACTTACCTTGTCCCTGAAAGCACAAACTTTATGTGAAAGCTGGAAGTTGACAATGCATTATAGCTACTTCTATAATGGTAAACCCAGCAGTGTTAGAAGTAGCTTTTTTGTCATTATCTGGCTATGTCTAGGGTACAAAACTGGGTTGCTGAATGTGGACTTCTTATTGGGATGATTCCTGGCCTGTGTTCACCCTGAGCCTGGAGCATGGGAGTTGTTCTAGCTGAAGGAGCACTGCGGTCACTCCACCAAAGTAGCAGCATCAGCACTAGCTTTAGTGTCTGTGGCTGCACTCTTTCACTATTTCGTGTAATCCTACAGAGAAGCCTTTGTAGACATCTGCAGGTCTATCACATTTGGGAAGGCCTGAAAGCAGAAATACTGTTTTGCCACTGAAGTATATAGATCTGTGCATTAAGGACAGTTTCAAAACCAAAGTTAATATGAAAAATACAGATTACATATTGACCTTTTTAAGTGCTCTGTGGATAGGATGATCACATGTCAATCTTTTCATTTTACTCTAATTTTTATTATGGAAAGCTGTAGTTAAGCAGTTCCTTGACTATCAATTATAATAATGACATAAGAAGATGAGCAAGATAATTGAATATACATTATTAGAGAGGTTGAACTATATTGTGGTCGCCACAGTGGGCTGATTCTGTAGGTTAAATTACTTGGTAGCATTTTACAAGCAATGATTAATAATARTAGCCTTTTACAGGATTTCATTTGTGGAAGCATTAGCGGCTGTTATGTGTTAGCAATACTCAAAGTTGTTCCTGCAATGCAGTGGTTGAGAATTCTTACAGGAAATGTCTAAATAATTTCCCTTGCTCGGTGCTACTAGTGCACAGTAATTGTTCTGCAAGCAGTTCAAAACAATCTACAGTTCTAAATTTGCCTTTTTGCTCCTGCAGAAATTGATTCCAAACTATAATTTATTTAACTCCTTATGCTTTTATGCATTTAATGATTTGTTATAATTTAACAAGCAATTTATAGTTTCTGATTTGCTTCTTACCTGCAAAGGAGAATGCCAGCACAGGAGCAGGGAAATAATCAGAGTTCATCTTTGTGCCTTGGCACTGCAGCTATGAGTAAGTAGATTTGCTGCTAAGCAGCAAAGGAAAGCACAGAGATCTCACAACTCTCATAGAAGCTGTTCCTAAAGGCCAAGCAAAGCAGGAGATGATTGAMACAGCAGCATCCTCATGGCTATGGCTGGTTCAAACTCAGGAATAAATCATCAAGATCAATCTTATATGCATTTTTCAATTACAATCACTTATGGAGGTTAGTCTCTAAAGGCTTGAAGCCATGTATTTTAGCAGCATTCTTGGAATTTTAAGGTCAAGAAAGACAAATGCCGCTCCTAATATACATGACCAAACAAATTTTTGTGATATTCAAAATGCAGTATCAAAGAACATTTAAGAAAATTCCTGCAAAATGACTGCAGACATTGTAGTGTCTGACAATAAATTGTGCTAAGAGAAATTAAGAAACAGATCCAGTAAGTATATTCTTAAAAATAAAACATACAAAATAGCTTCTGTGCAAGCTAAAGGTACTTCCGGACCAAACACTTGATTCACGTACATTAAAGAACAGATTTTGTTCTGACTACAGCTTTTTAGGGGACATAGAGCTTCAACAAAGATTACATTTGAGTTGTGAGCTGGTTTTTAGTAAATTTGATTTGCTGCATCTTTCCCTCCAGACTGATCCATCTTGCTGAATAGAGTTGCACAACTGTTTAACAGTCTGACTGGAAAAGAGGGATGAGCAGATTGTGACTGTTTCTTATTTACTAGAAGAAGATATGGTTATCTTGGCATCAGTGAGAGTTTCCTATTCACCCGCTGCATGTGATTGAATAGAGTATGTTTGCAGATACAACCTGCACCATATGTCAGAAGTATTCCCTACTGAAATGAGTGGAGCAACTAATACAAAATAGAACTGCTAAGTTTTAAAATATTGTCTGCAGGGTAGATCTATATTGCAGTCAGTGTTGTGGCTGTAAGTGAGGTAGACATACCTGTACTAGCTTTACTCTAGCAAGCGCCAGTAACAACCGCAATAAATATGAAGTGATATGAATTTTAAGACAGCTCAGAAACCTGCTCATACTCAGGATCCCTCATAATGCTACTGACTTTTTGTTATTCTCAGTCAAGTTGATTAAGGTATAGCAACCATAGAAACCCTATCATCACATCTGTAGATGTAGTTATCTAAAGCATGAGCATCTCTTTCAAAGGTTACAATTTCTGAGTGTGTGAGGGAAGGGAAAGCGTCTCCAACCATCTCCATTTCTTTATGGATAACTATAAATATTTCCCTTTTCTTTACGACAAGGGGCAAAAAAATGTTACGTTGAAACATTGGATCTGAATACAGCAAAGCTAACACTCTAAAGCAATTGGCAGTTTCCTAAGGGTCATCACAGGACGTATTGYATTAACAGCTGCAAAGCACTTGCTGAATTGAACTCCCTAAGTCTGTAAATTTCTACAATCTATTTCCTAAGAGCTGACTTAACATTTTCTCTAATATCCAGTTGTATAGCCCTACAGGATGTTTGCTGAACAGTAGCAAAAATCTGAAGTGCATTCATGCTCTGCATAATAAATCTGCCTATTCACTGCAGAATAATAACATTCTGGTTGTGCATTTCAGTGCYTTCTAGAAGAGGAAGTAATGAACTGAATGTCTGATAATCAACCAGGAACTGAAGCTTGTAGTTTTGCATTCATCTGCTGCCAGTGACACAGTGATTAGGGTTAGAGTGGGATATCTACGCTGCACTAGCAACCGCAGCCTGTAAGCAGGACTGAAATGCTGTAAGGCTAAATATTGAACCTATATGTATGTATGTATGTATATTTATACTTACACATATACACACACATACATATTTTTTGTAACTATATGTGTGTGTGTGTGTGCACACACAGGTATGTATGTATACATGCATATTTACATATGCATTTACACGTGCGCACACACACACATTCATATTTTTTTCCTAAAAGAAGTATAACATTGCCTGCTGGCAGATATCATAGCAYGCCTTATGAACCAGAGCTATGTTGCTATGTTTGAGATGTTTTGGTTTGCTTTGGTAAAAACAGATCTTAAAATGATAATTAGAGTCTGATCCACTGTTAAAAATTGTCTCCAGCCACCTTTCTCCTTGTCATTGCTGCCTTGTCTGCTTACGACCCGTATTGCCTACGACTAGCTCTGTGGCCAGCTCCTCTCCCTCCTCTCCCCACCGAGCTATCCCGACTCTCCCTGACTGTAGCTGAGGCAGACCTGAAGGCTCTTCCTGTCTTCAGTCAGGCCCTTTTGGTGCCACAGCTCCGATGTGACTTTGGGAAAAGRCAGACATTTTGTCTGTATAGTGAAGTGGGAAACCTGTCTTCAGATGTCCTCAAGCGTTTGAAATGGAGCAGCTATGTCAGACAGAGAGAGATGAGTAMTGCTTCTGAAAGCCTAAATAAGCTGAAGACCATTGACATCAGGCTAAGATTGCATTCTGGGCATGATTATCATTTATGCRTTGAGCATCCACGATCTGCTTTGCTCTGTAAGGTAAAACAGCTACGGGCATCTGTAGATATTTTTTTTCTTTTTTTTTTTCATTCGTTTCAATGGATACTGGTTTTTGATAGCAAGAACTGCTTCAGTGCAGGATGTGAGGAGGGATATTCAGAAGAGTAAACAGTGGTAGTACTTTCAGTTTGATTMTGAAATGTGAGAGTCTTAAGTGAAGAAAAAGGGTTTAGAAATCAGAGAGGGATGGAATGCTAAGTACACTAAGCTATAAAAAATATTCRTTGCCTGAGGTGGGAGATTGAAGGTGTAAGAACAGAGAATATGGTTCTTCGTACAAAGGACCATAATCAGTACTAAGGTAAAAAAACTGCTACCATTTTTCATTTCATCATATGAGGGAAGACAAAGGAAAAAACTAGAGACCTTTTTCTATTATTCATAGCTAATTTAAAAATATATATATTTTGTGGCTTCTTATGGCTCACAAACAATGATTTGTGCATTTTAAAGCAAGAAATAACACCAGAACAGTAACTGTTCTATTTTATCCAAGTCTCAGTGACAGAAAGACACCAATATAATATAAAAGCCAGGTGATTATTCCTGGAAAAAAATGATGAAAGTATCAAACCCACGTATCTGTACTTGATGATTTTAACTTGCACAACATACAGTAATCATCTGAAGTATGTGAACTTAATTAGCAAGTCTATTTGAAATGAAACTAGAGGACTTTAAAAATGATTTCATTCCTTCTCTATGTATTTTTAAAATTWAAAAAAATCAGAATTATTATGATAATCTATGTAATTGAGCGTCAGTTTGCATTGTTTTCTCCAGTTACACTATTACTAACACTTTGAACATGTTTTCTCAATGTGATAAGTATTGTACAGTTACAAAATATTATGGAAATATAAAACCACACAGAACTTACTACAGCTGCTTCTTTTGCTTGGATATTTCAAGGAAAGGTACTGCTATACTACTTTTTTTGGGGGGGTGGGAAAGGACAGTGGATACTTTTAAACTTTAAATTTAATACTGGCCTACTCTAAAATGGGAACCATGGTCATCATCATCAATCTTAAATAAATCTGTGCAATAGTTCTCTGATATTGTCACTGAGGCAAGTCACTTACCCTGCCCAGCAGGAATAGGTTGTAGTTACTGATCATTTGGGAAAATGCAGATGTGCTATCTGTTCTGTGTACCTACTGCATCCACCGTGTCCTCAAAGGAACAGACATCCTCTGAGTTGGAATGACCATAGCTGCATAGCACTCAAATAGCCAGACATAAAATGGGTAATCTGAAAGAATGTTTTTGCTTACAGTAGTCTTGAAATGCAACCTRTGCCTCAACAGCAGTGTTTTGTAACATCCTTGATGCAGGGAAGGTCTCTTGATCTGTGTTTTTATAGATTTCAGTAGGTTCAGAATCTTGACCAGGATTTTTCATGTCAGTATAAAAGTACAAATTTGTAGTCAGAAAGTAACCACAAAAACACTACAGAGCTTCTCTTTGGTTACTGTACACAGCAGATCTTGACTGCTGAAACTGCAGAAACAACACATTACGGCTGGGAATGGACTGACAGATTTGTGCAAGAAGTTTCTACTCTTGTAGGCTTTGAACCTGGTGTTAGGTATTGCTGAGCTACACCCTTCCTCCCCTGCTGCTTCTTCTCTCTGACTCTGGAAAACCTGGAAGAATTCTCTTTTTTCTTGTTCTCCTCAAAGGTCAGCACACTTGCTTGTAAAAGCCTTCTGCTGCCTGTGGGGATTTGAAGCCATATCACTCACACCTCGGGAGAGCAGCAATAAGGGCCGTGTGCATTTCTAGAAACAACTGCTCTCGCCCTCCCTGCAGGGCAAGGCTCCACATGCCGTAAATCAGCAAGTGCTCCCTGGAGCACCAGGCTGCACTCGCGGTCTGTCCCCAGGGGTAAAGTCTGAACTATCAAACTCTCTCTCATTCACTATTACTTATGTATTTTGCAAAGTGTGGAAGCAAGCAGTCTAGTGGAATTCTGGGTGCAGAAAGTGTTCTCCCAATAAAACTTYTGTGAATCTTGCATTTTGTGTTTTGAACAAGAAGTTTCCATTCAAACATAAGCGTACTGTCTCTGACTGATGAAATCACTGAGCCCTTGCTTGCTGGAAGGTGGGAGGGCATACTGGTGACATTTCAATGTCTTATTGTCCCTTCATACACTTTGAAACCCTTGGTCACGCTTATAAACATGATATTGAGCTTGAGCCTTGGTTCTTAGGAAGTATTTCATTTTGTCACACAATTGTTTGYGATGAAATGAATGTTTTTTCAAGGCTATATTTGAGAATTTGGCCCATATAAGAGTATCAGATTTAAACAGTATGCTCTGAATGGATTTAGTACTTTTTGAGGAAGAGAGTACAGCCTGTATACACACAGAATTACCAGCTCTTGCTCATTCATACCACTGTTAKTGGTAATCTACTGCTGCATCATTTTGGTAGTATATACACTTAGCTTCTAGATGTTTGATAATCGGGGCTGGATACCTGGAAGCCTTACATGAAACAGTATTGTGCATGTGCAAAGCATTTCTACGGTATCATATTCAGTGTATCTAGTGTATCCTGGGCACGCTAGACTCATTATGCATAACGTTGCATTCATTTGCATGTTTAGAAAACATGATGGTGCCCCGACACATGAAATGAATGGATCATTTGGGCAAGCAAAATAGATCTCAARTGTAGGATGCACATGAGGCAATGCTATTTGGACCTCCCTGTGTTTATATACACAACCAGCTTTCAAATTGAAAGAYACAGTTAAATACATTCATCAGTGATGAAGGTGGCATGAAAAGGGTGAAGGACTAACACATCTTTACCCCGTGGCCACTAGTTTGTGCTGTGTAATGAATGTTTGCTCTTCAGAAATTCATTATAGATAGCGATCAGAAGAGTGAAAGTAATGCAAAACAAGCTAATTAGACACTCATGATTAATTTCACCTAACTTTACCTGTCTTACAGTTAASCACCTAGTCTAAGCTCTCTAGTTCATTGAGAAACCTTGATATCACTGAAGGGAATTGTATTTTTTCATAAAATAAGGGTATCATGCAGCTAAAATGGAGCACACTGTCAATTTTTATTTCTGTCTACTTACTAGGTAAGAARCCTTAACAGCTCCTTTGACAATCACATTTTCTGATACATTTTCAGATGGTAAATGAATTTTGTTCTAAGTCAAAAATAACTTGATTAGCAGTTTCAAAAGAGGCCCATACTTTCCACAAATATATTTTCTGCATGCATCCAAACTATAATAACTATAAGAGATATTAAAAGCCCATTCAGAATGGAGCTTCCTGACTACAATACTTTGACATGAATTAACTCTGTCAAAATGCAAAAGATTTTTTTTTTTTTTTTTTAATTTAGAAAATATGCTTTGGCACGTCACTGGCATTTTGTGACTACACTATAACAATTTGCAATTAATGATAAAATCTAGAGTTTTTATGTTAAGGATGATAATATTTGAGCTAATTAGGACATTTTTTCCAGTAGCATGCAGTAATAATGAATGTTTAATCATTTTTATTTGCACTTTTTCTTCCATTTCCACTTTCCTTCTCTATGTTGTTAAAAAGGGATTTTTCTCAACCAAATATAAATAAATGTAGTGAGTTTTTTAACAGATTATTTACCAGTTTTATTTTATGGGGACCATGAATCAATAGGAAAACGTGTTTATACAGTGCTTTGTAAATTAATCTATATGAATTCTAAATACCATCTTACATTTATAACCCTCCTCTCATATGGGGCTTTTCAAAGGTTTAGTAAACTACAACTAATCATTGTGCATTGCCTGGTATTGAATACAGTTCACTCACACTTCAGTATATACAAAGCTAACTTTGGGACTGAAGAACAAATTCTGTGACTTCAGTATGCCAGTTATGAATTAAACAAACAAGCTGTTTCTCAGCAATTAGTGAGAACAGGTGCAGTCACTGTTCRTTTGCACTTCATGCCGTTATTATTTTTAATGTATTTTTCTCTAGTTATATATTTCTGGAAGCAACAGTGAATGTAAAATAAACACCTACAATTTAGTGATTTCACTGTGATAGGTAGTTTATTATTGTTATTATTGTACTGAGGGGGCAAGTTTGCTACAGGAAACAGTAATTTTTCAGTGAGTTTTCCCCTTGTTTGTGCATGTTTGACTTTGTCACACTACAGGCTGGATTGGTAGGAGAAGGGACTCTCAGCACCTTCAAGCAAATCAGACACTTTTTCCTTGCTTGGGAAACTGGAAGGCTCATCCTTCCTCTTCCCTTTTTCTATAACACTACAGTCAATGTTATTGCTTCTTAGAAACAGAAGCCTGTATGTTTGTACTCAGTTTTTTTCTTYGTCAGCACAGAGAAAGCCACCACATCTTTCAGGCTGCTTCTGTGCTATACCCCCTATCCCGCCCTGTGCTTTAAAATGCTTCAAAATAAAAATCTTTGCTTTACAAGGGAACCCAGCTTTCAGGGAATCCCAGCCTAGTAAATGCAATTAAAAACCACGGGTGATCCTCCAGGTATGCTGGGAATAAATGTTTAAAATAAGCACGACAGCACAGAGTACAACTTCAGTGYGATCAGACACTTTGGGTACCAGGCGTGCACTGCACTGGGCTCAGACATCCTGTTAAAGCTGTTGCCAGGACATGAGAAGAGCCCAAGTAACTGTGAAAATGGTGGAAATTGCCACGAAGCTTTGAGAAAAAAATTCTGGTTTCTGCTTGGCTTTCTAATTAGAGCACCAGACCAGGAAGGGAATTACTGCACTCATGTTATGGGGGACCTCGTGAAGCTGGGGCAGTAAATGTGATCCCCTCATGCCACAACAGTCCCACAATGTACTGGGTGTGTTCACTTCTAAAATATTGCCTTTTTTTCCTCTTTTCAGTTGACCACACCAAATGGAGGTAAAATGTTTGATGCATTCACACATTTTAGTTTGCTTGGAAATATATATATATATGTGTGTGTGTGTGTGTGTGTATATATATATATATATATTTAATGAAATAGCATTTACTTCTATGTCAGGCAGGATGTGTTAGCAGAAAAAAAAATGAGGCTTCCTTAAAGATACATCCAAGACACTGTGACATTTTAGTTCTAAGAGATTGGTTAAGGAGAAGCAAATTTCTAAAACAAGATGAAATCTAGACTTTCTCTGTTTCTCTCTGAAAGGTGTCATGATGCGTACAGCGTGTGGTCTTTGTTAATTCCCAGAGGGAAAGGAGTTGTTACTTACTTCTGTTGCAGGATACGACCCAAAGGTACAATACAACAGCTATTGCAAAGTGGGCTGCTTCACACAATCCTAGAGATGCTGGAGGGGTTACTCTATAAACAGCTGTTCTTGAGCGTGAGAATAAGGTTTGTTCACAAATCTAACAGTAACATACTACCTGAACCGTTACGACCCTATCAATGATGTTTCCATTTGAGTTCATGCCTTCCTGGAGCCCTAATGCAATTTAAAAGGATGCTTTGGGATRAAAATTTGACAGAAGCATCTTCACTTCTTACTGCGAGGTATTAAATCTCTGTTGGTATGAACTGGCAAAAATCCATTACTTGGATGGAATTGCACCAAGTGACCGAAGCGGAGAATTTGGACCGTTCTATGCACTTGTTCTGTGCATAACATAYGCTGTTCTTAGGAAACTCGTAGCACGTGCTTTACGGGTGGGTCAGCAAGTTGTGAGCTAAGACTGATACGCTCCGTAGTCTAAAAAAGGATAAAAAATATTCACAGTGGCTGCTTTGTAGCAGTGCTTTTTAACTGGATATTTTGGCTGTTTAGTTCTATCTTAAAAAATCCTGAAAGGCTTAGCCCATATTAGTAACAGTTTATCTACAATGTTTCAGTTTCAGAGAGAAAGCCAAGTTTTAGCCGGAAGAATAAAAAAGGTTCTCATAAATTACCAAAAAAAGACAAATATTTCTTTTCCATCACAGGGATAAAAAGTGAATTAAGAGACTTTGACAACTTGTATATCAAGTTTCAAGCTGATGTAGTCTTAAATGGCTGAGTTATTGACCTCTGAAAAATGGACTTTGTAATGGAAATACTGACAGACTATAAACTATATCTTTGCTACCGGGGAGGGGATGAAAGGAGAATACTGTAATTACCACTACATAAATATTGCTCTACTATTGSCTTAGCAGATCAAAACCAAACAAAGGAAATACAAACTTGTCATTTTAAAACCCAAAGCTCCCGTCAATCTGGTGGATACTGTATGATGAATCTTTTTATCTTTGCTTTGTTCCCTTTCTTGTCTGAAAAGACAAGTGTCTTCCCTTAAATCCATAAGTGGAGTGCATCAAACTACAGATATTTAAAGCACTATGGTTCATCCAATGCTATATTTGGCTCCCCTAAAATTGGATGGCAATGACTAAAGGGGACAGAGAAAAAAGACAGGAATTCAGCAAACGGGAAAGGAAAATGTAACAGGGAGGAACGGGCAAGAGAAGCAGTTCGGTGTGGGGAGYGATAAGAGAAAGGGGAGAGGGAAGTTTTTCTTTATGTGAGGAAGAGAAAGGAAGCGATGGAGAGGATCAGGACAGTGAGCTGATGGAGGCGAATAAGAGGGACTGGCCTTGTTGGTAGACAGCAAAAGGTGGAAGAGTCTCAAAAGTGACCGAACTTGAATTATTACTTCGCTCCATGTTCTGTGAATGAATAAGGACAATMAAATACTAAAGGGACCCCTTCTACCCAGAACTGCTTCCTCCCATTGAGGACAATATTGCCCTCATGCTCCCCTTGAAATCTAGAACTCATCAGAATCAGGGGTAAAAGCTACAATATGTTGTGAACGCTAACGAGACCTGTAAGATTTAATATGCACAATATGACAGAGCTACTTATGGGAGGCATCTTAAAAGCAGTCACGTGAACATGATGAAAAGTGAATGAATTGAGGAATTGCTTTTCAGAGAGAAAAGACCTATTATGCCTCTGAAACCTAACTSTTTATTATTTAGTGCATGCTCTTGATTCTAAGCTTAAGGAAAACATCAAAAAARAAATCTAAGTTCTGAGTTTAAAAATATATTTCACTTGACCTGTAATGGAAAGTTGCTTGTTTTGATTATGTGCCGTTTTAATGGAATTTAAATATAAAAAAATCTTCCCMAAAAAAAGGTCATTTCTGATTGAAAATTTGTTTGAAATCCCAATATGGATCATTTATAAAATGATGAAATTAAATCTTTTGGGCTCTTCTCTGTTCTTAGGTAAGTAATGAAAGCAAAAACAATATGAAATTCACAAAAATCATGAATAATTTCAGCAGTATTAAGTCTGTACCTTTTGCAATTAAAATTTGATCAACTGATTTCACAAAACTCTATTTCTAGTATCTCTACAACCCCAGCATTTATAATACAAATACGTCATCTCTGTCTCAAGAAGTCCTTAACACACAAACCATTGTAACAGTAAAACATAYTATCTAAAGGAATATATGCCCTATTCTTGCACTTTCAGTTAAGTTTCTCTTGCTGGGCTAGGTGGTCTCAGCTGGACCAAACATAGCTTATTCTTGTGTTGCTGTGCTAAGCTGCTTCAAAAAAGCAGGTTTGATTATTTTGACTCTTGGCTGCAGATAGAATATTGTCTTCTCTATTACACTGTTAAAAGATTTTGAGGAAAAAGTACTAAATTAGAAACAATATAATAGCAAGCACTAGTATGCTAGCAGCAACTGAGGTAGTAAAAGAGGATGAGGAGGACATAGGTAGGTCCACAAGTAATTTTGAACATTGGGCATTGACTCTAGGTAAGCTCACATTCACCTATATTCAGTCACTTTTATTTGCCCACAAAGAATTCTACTCAAAGATGTGAGCTACAGAGCTTTTTCCTCTCCTTTTGTCAGTCTTGGACATATAGTGCAAAACAGGATTTTCTTGCTGGAAAAGTCTATGATGCCTTTCTGAGTTTCATATGCATTACAGTCTCTTCGTGTCTGTTTTTGGATGCTGAGAATGTACTGCGATATAATGTGAACTGCTCTGCTATCTCTGCTCGATTAGGCTAGATTCTCAGCATTATGAATGTAGCATCACAACAAGTATTACCACCTTCAGCTTCAGTTGAATTTTGCCTTGCTCAAAGAGTCACATTTTTATTGGAATAAAAAAAGTTTAGAAAATCTGGTGATTCAATTTTTTTTTCCATTCATAGAATTGCATTTCCTATAGTGAATTTACTTAATCAAACCACAGTTTTGCATAGAAAAATGGTTGTTTATAAAAATGGAAAACAATCAGTCAACAAATTTTGAGCATATCAGCAATTATATCTGCTCAGCTGAGCCAGAACAATAAGAGAATTATTCGTATCTTTACAGAACTGAAGATTTTGTGGATAGATTATATTCTGAATATACCTACAGCCAGATAGTAATGCTAGAATTATATTCAGATAATAATGCTAGAATTATATTCAACAGAGGTCCCCTGATATCCAACGAAATGAAAGGAGCAGGTTGCTTAGTCAGGCCAATCCTGTTCTCAGATCACTCCTGTGCTTTATACATCACATAGAAACTGTACGGAAACTTGAAACAAGCTAAATATTCATCTTAAAAGATGTTTATATCTTCAGTATTTCTCAGGCTATATTTAAAGTTAAGGAATCCCGAAGCAAATAAAATAACTTGAATCGTAAAGCCAATGAGTTTTTCTACTTTTCAGAAAAGGGGAAGATGCTTAAGTCCAGCAGGCAAGGCTATTTTTAACAGTTGCAAATGCAAGTGCTATCAAATGCTGCTCCCTGCCCCCCACCAAAAAAATCAAAACACAATCCYTCCAAAATATATTCATTATATTAAATATTGTGCAAAGCTTTATTATAATTCTGAATTTCTGAACATATTCCACAAGCATTCGTTAACTATTTAAAATGTGAATCTACGTTCCAGTCACTTGTCTGTATAAACCTTCTAAAGAAAATGATTTTTATAGTCACATTTCAACAATGTATTATAGATATAAGTATTTTTAGGAGGCCTTATGTATATGAAGAGACAGTTCTTCCTTCTGAGTTGTAAAGCTCCATATGTCCTTTATTATAGCTTACTAAAGATGACTAACTGTTGTTTAGTTATCATGTGGCTCCAAGGGGACATTTACTTGGGATTCCATTCCAGTTAAACACTCTTGTCTGTGTGATGGTTCATAGCTTTTAAAATTCTGTAAACTTCATTACGTGTAAGAACTTCATATATGTGTAAGGAAAAGAGAAAAGAAGTCAGACTTCAAATGGACTTAAGACATATTTATATTTTTCATTTTGTTTTCTGAACTCCAGAGCTGTAATGGTGATGAAATAAAATGAAGAAATTTAATTTCAGAAAAATCATATCTCCCAGAAATCATGAATACTTTAAATATCTTCCCAAAGATCTTTCTTCTGTCAGGATGGACTGATTATCCTTAGCAAGTACTTGAGACAGCCTGTGAGAAAGATAAAAACAACAACAACAACAACAACAACAAAAATATTGTGAGTTGAGTATTATAAAAAGATAATTTTAAAAAAAAAGCAATGTGAGAAGGAAAAGAATAAATTTAATTATACAGGTGGACTTTCTCTGCTTTGTCTCTCTCTACAGATATTTGCTTCTTGTGTCCCTGCRGATTATATTACTCAGCTTTACTGCGTAACTCTCTCAACTCCATGCTCCATCCTGCACAAACGCCTGCCTGCCTTCCTTCCTCAGGCTTATTAAGTCATGACAATTTTCCCTGCCAAACTGCAGAAATTCAGGCTGTGAAACACCCAGCTCAGCGTGGTCGATATTGATGGACAGGGCATAAGGCAGCGCCTGCATGAACGGTGCCTGTGCCAGCCCTGGTAGTTTGCAGTCTGATGGTGAGAAGACTGGACCTCTCGTTTCTCCAATGAGGAAACCTGTATAGGAGCAGGGGAAATTACGGAGAGGAGGAAGAGACAGACCAGACAACAAGACTAACACTGCGTAAGGTTAAAAAGGTGAACAAAACAGGCAGCTTGAAAATCTTTCTGCAGGAGAAAACATAAACTAAGAGAAAAATGAACCAGAGGTCAAACTATTTTGCACTATATGGTGTAAGGTTAATTAAAGAGCTGCAGGTTAAATATCAATGTTTTAAGAGGACAGGTGTGGACAAGAATGAGTAGTTCTTTTAGTATCYAGAGTCTCTGAATCCAGAGTGGAGATTTAGACTGGTCAGACTTCTGCTACTGGTCTAGTCTTTCATTATTCTCTATACATTTTCAAYGCCTACCTTATTTGTCTTAAAATTGTCCCCATGCCTAAAGTTATGTACCATACATGTTCTTAGCTAGAGGCAGAAGAATCCTGCCTAAATTCCATTACAGTCTAGAGTTTGGTTTGGTTTACTTTCAGCCTGTGTCCCCAGGGGGATCTGGTCTGGTAATCACCAAATGTCAACATCATYGATTTGTTTCCAGTACAAGAGCAACTTCTATGAGGGACAGCTGTGAGAGCTGGGTCTGTTTAGCCTGGAGAAGAGAAGACTCAGAGGGGGATCTTATCAATGTGTACAAGTACCTGAAGGGACGGTGTCAAGGCGATGGGGCTGAACTCTTTTCAGTGGTGCCATGAGACAGGACAAGAGGCAGCAGGAACAAACTGAAACACAGGAAGTTCCACCTGAATATGAGGGGGAATTTCTTCCCTGTGAGAGTGACACAGCACTGGCACAGATTCCCAGAGAAGTTATGGAGTCTCCTTCTCCAGAGATATTCAAAACAAGCCTGGATGCAATCCTCTCTAACATGCTGTTGACCCTGAGCAGGGAGGTTGGACYAGATGATTTCTGGAGGTCCCTTCCAACCTTACTGATTCTGTGAYTCTGTAACTTCTATGGAATAATCAAGCAGTGAAAACCAGGTTTAAACTCCTCAGATGACATTTCACCTGCCAGAACTCAGATCTCCCACTTCTAGTAAGAAATATGAAAAGTGGACAATTCTGAAGTTGATGGTAATTTTGTAATGGGATAAGGRCTTCCCCACCCCTGAGCTGGAAACAAGTTCAGACTTACTTGAGCCTCTTTATCTTCCTGTTGGGGAGTCTGTGGTAGATCTTGCCCTATGTGCAGCTGCTCTGAGTCTAGGTGCAGTTTAGTGTCATCCCAGTTTTAGCCTTAATCTGAGGTTTGTTAGAAGCTAGTTGTTTAATAAGGACTGACAAACATCAATCTAATATCCCATACATAATAGCCCATTTAAAATCTACATCATCCTCTAGTGGTATCTCTCTCKCTTTTATTAGGGGTGACAGCACTTCTAATCTAGGTACATCTCTGAAGTTTTTAATGTTAGATGAGATGAATTAGGTATCTAGACCCCAGAGTGTTTCTTAATGGATGCTGTCTCAGTAGCCCTTTGGAAGTAAAAATCATAGAATCAGTAAGGGAAGGGGCCTCTGGAGGTCATCTAGTCCAACCCTCAAGCAAGTGGTCCATACAGGGATCAAACCTGTGAYCTTGGCATTATTAGCACCACACTCTAACCAACTGAGCAAAACCTCACCCCTAACCTTCACTAACTCAGGCTAGTCTCAACTGACCATTAGAAAGTCCATTACCTAAGGCTGGATAACAGTGAATAGGACTCAGTTTGGGGTGCATATGTTGGTTGGAACTAGGAGCCTTGTTTCTCTTTTTAGGCAAAGTTTCCACTGAATACTCTTATCAATAAGAAACAAATACATATGAGAGTATTATCAAAGCCTGCAATTTCTCAGAAATGTAAATATCAGTCTTTCTAGTGAATGGATTCATATTTTCTTTTGTAAAGTCAAAAATTATATCATATGTGACAGAGAATTAAAGTCAGTAGAAGAGGAATAGTAGCAATAAACCTTGGAAAGAGATCAATTACATTAGGTGATTTCAGCTACATTTATCCTTGTCCAGCTGCCTCAGCTTTGATGAACATTCTGAGAGGGGAAAAAAAAACTTTAAAATAGTAAAAAACAGTTTTATTAAACAGAGCTTCATRTTTCATATACTTTTATATTGTTTGTATGTAATTTCATGTCATGTCAGTAGCACCCATGAATAACACGAGAGAGAAAGTGGTAAAGAAATAGTGAAAGTGATAGATTCTCAGGACTGAAGGAAAGAAAYTGAATGGTTCTTTCCTTGCTCACCAGGAAGGGCATGGAATAAAATAAATGATTTAGGAGTCTGTGAGAGTTGAAATTGTATAAATTTACYTGAAATAACAAGGAAATTAGATTTGGGGGCTGAATTAGGTGACATGAAGATGTCCATTTAGAGTTAAATAAGGGAAATGAGAATTTCTGTTCTCTGAAAATACAGTATTTTGAACAAGAAGCCAACAATTTCATCTGAGTCTTCCCATATATGAAATACTTCATTTCAATGTTTACAACATTTTGAGTTTTATTATGTAATTCCACGTAATTTCACTTCATATTTTAAAGTTTGTTAAAACACTGAATATTTGATGCTCATAATACCTATGAATTGTAAAAACAGTGTTTTAATATATAAAAATGAATGACATAAAAACARCAGAAGCAAAATATTTTAACTTTTTCAACTTTACCCTTTAAATGAAAATCTCACCACAACTAAGATTTTCTTTTTATAGCATGTTTTATATGAAACTTAGCAATTTTGAAAGAAAATATGCATTTTGGTGAGATCCTTGTGCTTGGCAAGATCTATTTTCTGACATCTAGGGCCCCACTTCAGGTTGGTGTAATTCAGAGCAGTGCCACGGTAGGAAGTACAGGAGGGATACGTTGGTTGGTAAATGGCTCCAGGCAGGGGAAGAATAAGGGTGAATTAAAACTACTTCTTTTTATTTGCATCTCTTAGTGGCTAAGCCATGTGAAGCTCAGCTGAGATTTTAAAATCTTGTATTTTGGCCAGAGCAGTTGTTTTTGCAGTTTGCGTCAAGCAGGCTTTGCTAAGTGGTACTTGTCAATATGAATAACATAGGTGGAAAATTGAGAGTGAATTAAAGCAAATTTTCATCACAAAGCAGGAATATTGCTTTTCAAATGAAAATCCTTACAAACTTTGTTAGTAGCAATCTGTGATACTATGAGCAAAAAAACTAGCCTATCCTTGGGCTTATTTCAGAGTGTTCACTTTGATTTTATGAGGCCTCAGAAAGGGGCCTGTATTTCCATGCTTCCTCAAGAAAATCCAGTTATACTCAAAAGGGAAGGAATTTCAGGTAATCTGTCACAGATTCATTCCCTTTCCCATCCAAGTAGGAATTCTTTATTATAATAATTAATTGCAGTTCTTTCTAGTACTCTCAAAACCTACCTCCCTAGAAAAGTCTGGTGAAAAACTGAATTTTTTAGCATGTCCTGGAGAATATCACATTCACAGTGCTTAGGTTYGTAGATGGGAGAAAATTGTAAGGTTGTAGCATTCCTGCCAGGAAACTTATCCCTTGTACAAAAAGATCCTTATAGCATGAGGGATCTTGCTGACAGCTTTTCATACACCTCATTTTATTAAAATTTCCAATTGGAAGTTATAGAAAAGTATAATTTTGTCTGTATTATGAATAAAGAGTTGCCCTCACACTGAATTCATTATTTTCCCAACTTATTTACTGACTCCTAATCATCATCCCATCTAGGATGTGGTTATGAGTCAACTGGCTTCAGCATCCACTGTAAAAAAGCCTTTTTGACCCTCAACATTGCAGAAGGTTAAAAGGGATGTTGAATGATGAAAAGATACTTCCTGACGGTGATTACTCTATCTGCACCTGGAAAATATCATTTATGGTACCTCTGAAATGAGTCTGAAAAAAATTTTAAATTTGTACTCAATATTATTTTCATACTACAATATATTACCAAAAAGCTATTTCTTCCTGTATATCCCCTGTGAGGTGAAGCAGAGTTAATCAATTGAATATCATAACAAAAGAGACRGATTTCTCAGTTCAATTTACTCAACTGGAATGATCTATGGTTAGGACAGAAAACTTTAAAGTAGGAAAAATGTTTATTACAACTATGTTCTGACCTCGACTAGAGACAAAATAGTTTCTCCCAATACGTTGACCCATGAACCAAGATACTCAATTCATTGTGTGTGCACTTAGACCTTGACCGTTAGTAAACTAGAGTTTACTCTCTCCTGCTGAAGTCAGTGGCAAAAGTATTTCCTCTGGAGAATTCCTCACGCCTTACACTTTGCGGGATTATCTAGGACATGGCTCCACGCTTAAGAAACCCATGAAAATCTTTCCATTGATATCAATGAGTTGCATCAGCTCATTAAATAAGTGCTAAGTGAGTGTGATAGCCTACTTCTGAGGCTCAAAGTGAATTCAGCATGTACAAAGCTAGCAAATCATTGCRTTGCCACTCTCAAACCACATTGCAGCTTTGGCAGGATAAAGAGCTCTTCTGAGTGTAGAACATGTGGCTGCTTTAAGACTTTGGATTCATGGGCAGACAAGTGTCAAGGGTTACATCTCTTCTTGTAAATGGAAGTGTTAGAGCATGTTTTCTGGTGACCAGAGGTGATGTGGTCAAACCACGTACTGCTAAACTCTGCTGGGCCCCAGGACAGGGTAGCTGCGTGCAAAGTCATGCAGCTTTAGCAGAGATCTTTGGYCCTCTCAGTTCCCAATCTGTGACTGGGGAAAATGTCTGTATCAAAACTGTCCTGTCAGTAAYAGTGCAATGGTCAAACTGCATTCAGGCCTCCACCTTGTCTCTTTTTTTACTAGCAGGGATGTGCCAAGTGAGCTTTAGTACCAATCTGTATGGGCAGCTGTATGCAATAGCTCACTTAAAGATGTGAAAGCCCTGGTGTGAAAGCTGTATGACCTGTTAGGGTAACTCTGTGCCACTCTGTAATAGGTTGGACATAGCACTGAGCGAATGTGGCTACACCGCCTCCAGAAGGACCTGGCTCACTTCTGCCCAGGCTAGAGCATGGATCAAGGAAGTCCAGGATCTGCTTATTGTAGACTCCTCTGCAGCTTGAGGACAATCAGGTGGAAGATGTTTATGCTTTGGATATTGTTACGTGTGGAGAAGTTTAAACCAAAAGTAATAGCACGCACAGTTGAGATGACATTTTATAGATGCTTGGTGTCACCARGCTGGGGTCAATGGAACTATTTCTGTTTAAACTAAGATCAGATGCCAGCTTAGAATAGCACTGGGAATAAGGAGAAATGTGTAAAACTGCTGCAGAGCCTAATGGGCATCCTAAATCCTAATGGGGTGTTACTGAACCTTTAAAAGAATAGTTATCATCAAAAGAGATCACTTTCAGACAAGAGAACTTCACTTAAATTTTATTAAAGGACAAGAAGCTTTAAATTAAATTATCTTTTCCTTAAATTTATATGTCTATTAAAATGGCGTCATTATTCATCTAAATTACAGTCATCTACTTGCTTTATTCTGGTGAGTTATTTTCATGATTGGTTACACATATGAATTCACATACCTTGGAAAGAAAGAAACTAAAACTGAAAACATAGGCAATATTTCAGCTTAAGCAAGTAATACATACAAAGGAGCAAAAACTTGTAATATATTTACTCTAWTCAACTTTAGACAGAAATAAGAAAGAAAAATTAATCATATATATGCCTATATATGTAATAGTATATTGTGAATATATTGTGTGATGCATTGATTTGCCATAGTGAGTATGTTCTATGGAAATCTATGCTTTGATTTTGAGAATATAATGTCCMTTATTTGCAAAAGAATTCCCTTCACTGAAGAGCATGTCTCAGGCTGAGCATCTGATTTCTCTTAAGAGATGCTATTCTTTTTCCAAGGARGTGTGAGCATGAGAAATGAAGTGAAAGTATATTCGCAGATTTCTGGTGTTTACTTAATAATATTTATTTATGATTTAAGACAAAACAGTCTGTGATCCTCAGATACTACCTACAGGAGTTGGTTTTGCTTTTACTGAGCCTAAATGATAAGAATCAGTAGGGAAAGAGAATATATTCTTTGTCCAGATACTCAAGATGCACATGAATCTTTAGTACAGCTTTCAGATACAACAGTAATAGAAATGAAGCCCATCTTAAGAAGGGAAAAAATTACAGTGGTCTAAAGTACAAAGCAGATCCTCACTCCAAGTTAATTAGTAGTGCTAAATGGAATTCAATAACACTGTGCTGATTAACAAGATATGGTAGACCATTTAATGGAAAAAGGGAGAAGGTTACATTAGGTAACTAGAGGAGTTTATTTAATAGAGAATTCCTCCTTCCTCAAATACTTGGGGTACAGGTAGAGAGGGAAGGATTTGAGGACCAAGGGATCCAAGGTAAGGATTATCASGACCACAAATCTGGGATGAGGTTGGTGGCAAGGTGAGCAATGCCTCGTGGAGAAAGGTCATGAGCTCAGGTCCCTCAAAATGGTGTTTTTTGCACTGCTGCCCAGCCTAGTTAGCTCTTAAGCAGTATGTCAATATGGCTGTACTGCTCCACTTCCAGAATTAGCAAAACTGCCGTTTGCTCAGTACCCCTTGCTGCCTGCTAATGGCATGGCATTCCTCTAAGCACCTAACCAGCATCTGCAGTGTTATTTTAGGGTGATACAAGTGAATTTAAGGTTATGGCCCAGAAATATTGCTTTACAATCGTTTTTTTCTAATGATTTTTCTAAGATTTCTTTAGCCACTGAACAGGCTCTCCTATCTTCTCAAAACTTCTGATTTTCAAATGAAGCAGAATCAAACATGGCAAATTTTGTTTGGAAGAAGTTTTAATGCTGCTGGATTTTATTCTGTTACTTAAAAGCATCACTAGCAGTGTAAGTAGCTGCAATCAAGAGGGAATTTCTTTATTCATAGGTGCTAAAGATCAAGCAAAGCAAGCATAAAATCATGCTTTGCATCTGATTTTGTACTCATGGCTATTTCCCAAATGTTCTTGAGGGAGTGGTTGATATAAGTAAGTGGTTAGAATTACAAATGTATAATAGATTTAAGAACCACATTCAGGGTTAAAGTATTTGAATGTCCCATTAGACAAAAAATAGAACTCTTACAAAATTACATTGGACRTAAAAATAACCCTAACCTAAAGTTTTACTGTTTTGTTAACTGTATCACATTGTCCCATTAACATTCATTATAATGAAAAAAACTTGATAAGTGTAAGTTATGGCTTGAAGACAGTTGCCTTCTAGCAGAAAATTCTTTGTTTAAACTATAGTCATTGAATTTAAAAGTGGTGTATTATAATTGTGGTATACTTTCATCCATCTTTTTCCTTTTTGCAAATATATGACAGCCAACATATCTGATTAAACCCAATCTCRTCTCAAAACTCATTAAAAGTCAATGTTCTACAGTATTTTTAGGTGTCATTTAAACCGATTAATGGATTGATATTCACGTGTTTATGTTCATTTGTTCTCTGTGCTATTTTAAGCTCGAAAGTCACGATAAAATAAATACCAGAGTGAAACAACAGTTTAAGACTATCTTTAGGAGTCATCATTGTGGCAAAAAGCTTAATTTAGAAAAACCTGATAATTTTTAGAGGAAGTTCTACAAAATATTCAAGTGAGTTTTAGAAGAGTCCATTAAATTCTCCAATTATTCTATAATACAACCTGTGCCTGATGCAGCAACCCTGCCAATGCTGTGTGTGGTAATTTAGGAATTAACCAAACTTTTGAACAGGTATCCAGAACTGAGAATTCCTTGGTTATATATGCTATATTAAAAATTTATTGGCGGATAAAAGAAGGTATAGTAGCCCTTGTGGCAAAAGCTAGAATCCAAGTCTTACCCCTTGTTACCTCCAGATGCTTGTACTCTCAGCCTGGTAAGCTCAGCTCCTTTTGCAACTAGGATTGCTGGAGTGGATGGTACTCACAACACAAAATAGACAGGTATATTCTCCAGGTAGGCAGAAAATATATGTTTGCATCCCCTTCAAGCTGAAGAGAATATAAAACTCATTCTAAAGTATAAATGTTCATCCTGAGTGAATGAATTGGACAGTGATTTACTGAATACAGTCAGGAATCTCCTCACTCTCCACTACTGAAATAGAGTAGCTGTGATCTCTCTTTTAATAGATAAAACTTAGAAAGCTAAATACCATGAATCCTGGTCTCATATTGACATCTACTTTTCTTCAAAGCAGAGTTGGTACTTCTGAATCCAGTCTAAGAGAYTGGATCAGTCTCTTAGTTCATTAGGAAAGTACAAGTATGATAGATTTTCCTGTTTACATAAAGTTATATATCATTATCACATAATTTCACCTTAGCTTCTGCTTCRCTTGTCTAATACAGACTGTTCCTGAAATGCAGTCTCTCCAAAGAGAAGTATAGTTTGGGTGGGAATCAGTGATCATCTAGGGTAGCTTGCGCCCTAGAATATCCTGCCTGGCCTCCAGCAAACCTCCACAAAGCTCGACTTTCCCACAGGTTCTTTGACACTTCTGCCAGGGAATTTTGCTCCAAGGATCCTGGTTATTCTAGGGGGGGCTTGCATAGACGTACAGAATTTTTAGGGACATAAACTATGTTCTTTGCCTGCTTTACCTAGTAAATTCCTGTGCAAGAAACTTACTGAGTATAATTTATGGCAGTGCAGTAAAGCATGAAAGCAGTATGAAGACAACATTCCTGTCTTCCCTTTCCATGGTGAGAGAGGAGAAAGAAAATCTCAGAGCTAAAACCAATTATTTTCCCTTCTTTTACTCAGTGAAAGAAAATTTACATTCAGTTTGTTAATACTCAAGACTAAAACTGAAGCTGACRTGTAAAAGTCCTGAATCATTTCTCTGCTAAGAAGATTTTATCAGGCTATCTACTCTCCATACAGCTTAATATCTTCAGCTCTGTCCTGCCTCCTTCTCCTAGTAATTCATGTTTAAGGGGGCATGCACTTTTGAGTTACTAGAAAATATTATGTAGTTTTTTATAATAACAATACATTACAAAACTCAAGTAGTGTAAAGTCTTTGTTGCTGCAGTAAAACTCACACTAGTGAGAACATTTCATCACAGTTCCCCTCAGATAGTTTCTCTCAAAATAAAGCATTTGTTTACTTACAAAAAGAGATTACTGATCATGCAGAACAGTGATTCACTCTGCTCTTGTRTCAGGGACACAGCCCTATATTAGTGTTCTGGCTTTACTTTAAGTGCATTTCTGGCATTAGTCCTAAACAGCGCAGTCCCAGCTAAGCTCTCAGGACCTGCTCTTGTGCAATAGCCTTGTCAGACCTCTGGGGAACCTACCAGGAAAGCATTTCCTTCTCTCTTTATCCTCTTATAAATGAAGAAGGGATACCATTTTTTTTTCCTAGATCATTTATTTTTCTACAATCCACACCTAATCCACCAGGTATGCTGTTCCCTATTCACTACCTGATTTGGGGACTGGACAGGTGATCAGATGACTCAGGAAAACAGGCAAGGCCATGGATCTTTTATTTCTGTATTTTTAGGCCAATGCTAAGCTTGAAGTAGGAGGAACCTTCCTTCACCTCCCTCACAGAATAACAAAAATATTTTTGAAAAGCTACAACCCAAGGCAAACAACAGTTGATTTCCATTATGCATACAAGAATGTACTTGTATATGTGTAAGATACCCCTAYGTAAATATTTTCTCACTGTATGAAACTATTTGTATGCATAGAAAAATGATTTAAATTTTTACTGCAATATTTGTATCTTTGTATTCTAAAGAACAACCAACCAGTAACTCCTTAGGTATAAATCTAGCAATTATAGATGATTAACTTATCTGACTGGGGGGAAATAAACAWCTATAAATTCTTTTAGTGACTATGTCACTAAATGTGGTTAAATTAGAAACTGAGATGACAAAGTTAGTGSTCCAGTAAATAGATACTGACTGTTGAATGTAATGCTTGAGAGCTCTCTGAAGACATACACATATTCCACTGTGGTGTATAGAAAGGAAAAGCAACCTGTCCCTCACCTCCTTCTGCTGGCAAGCAGATGACTAGAATAGTTCAGAGTAGTGTAATTAAACTGGCAATGCCCTGTGCTATATTTCTGTTACGCCATCCTACATCCTTAGCATGTAACATAAGCAGCTAAATCTTAGCGCTTCACCTTTGATTTTTRTGCCTTGTATTGACTGAAGGAGAGCATCACCAAGTTAAGTGAAAAAGATGTCATGTCCACATTTGTAGTAGGGACAGTGGATGTTCCCAGCCCACATACTCATGGAAAAAACTCTCTTTTCTACTTGTTTTCTTCCTGGCTCTTCAACAAAAACCTTCATAAGATATGCCATGAAGTTCTGTTTCATATTATGAATCTTTCAGACTTTATGTTATCAAGAAACTCAGTTATGGTTCACTCCATCACAAAGATTTAAGAGTAGTGGGAAACCTAGTTTTGCCTTTGTGTTGTGAAGCTTGATAAACTTTTCTGTCATTCTCTCCATTTTKCTATGTAAAGGTTCATATATTAAGTTAGGTCTGGTTCTGGTTAAAATCTATTAATATTCAAAATTTGCCCTACTGAAGCAGTAATATGTATTGTATGGATTATATATTATAGCAAATCAAAGTGTCACCTTCATCCCCCAAAAGCGAATGGTCGTAGATTTTTTTTAGGAGTTTGCACACGGCAAGAGAGACCCCTAAGTCTCCAGCTCATGGCTGCTTAGCAGTAAGAAGCAAAGCTTCCCTGTGCTGGGACGGGTTTGGGAGTGACATCTTCAGGAAGTGAAGTGTTTGTTTTTGTGATGTGTGGTTGGGAAAAGATGGAGACAGAAAAAAAGGTGGAAAGGAAGACAAGGCTCCATGGCTTCTTTCTGTGTTAGCAGAATGACATCTAAGCATGACAGAAAAAACTTGAAAGCTTCTTCTAATGTCTCAAGATAGCTAAGTGTTTAGCTTTGCTCTAATACATTGTGTTTTACAGCTTTGTCACACTGTGACTTCTTACTGACATCATACTGGTAGCAGTATTAGMTACTGCCAGTATTTCTTAAATCCAGTTGTTTCAAGATCCAAGTTTTGATTACCAGCTCAGCTCTGGTTCCTCACAGGCTCTCGAGACAGTCTGCATTGCAAATGATATGTCCACCACCWGAGAGACTTACAGAGCTCCCATGACAGATTGAATGATCGTCCAACAATTCTCCTGGTCTGCCACAGGGGGCTGGCGCTATATATGTGTGTGTGTTTCTATACATGAAAAAGGCATATATCCATTTGGAGTTGGGCAGAGATGGACCACAATTTCATTTAATAATGAACAGAAACAATGAAAATGGACTGATTACTCCAATCCTGATACTCATACATTTTCAGCTTCTATTTTTTTGTTCTCAAAGAAAAGTTCAATGAATGAAAGAAAAATAATAATAAAGAAAACTATTGATAAAAAACTGATAAATTGATAAACAAACAATGATAAATAATAAATGTAATCTGAAATTAGGAAAATAGGTGGTTGGTTCATATGCAAAAGACAATTCATATAGACAAAACTTAAATTTTATTTCTAGGCAAGACATGCTAAGAATATAGATGTGGTAATTGCCTATAGTTGCATAATACAAAATTTATGAACTTGCTATTGCTTATAGCTATTGATTGAAGATTTATTTCTTGTAACTTTATTTCTTTAAAAATTAGCTATCTAGTCTAAGTTTGTAATTTGCACTACTTCTGTTGTCAGAAAGAAAATAGAGTTGGGCATCTGAGTGACATTCTAGTGACCTTATATGTTCCGAAGTATGTATGTGAGACAGAGATCTTACACAGATTACTTCTCATTGACTGTGTAAGGAGMAGGTGAAGAAGAATTACTTAATGTTAAAATTAGTCTAAATTTAAGTAAAACGAATCCTWCCCTGAAACACTGCCACGATAAACTGTGTACAAAATAATGAATGTCTTATTCTTCAAAATCTATTTCACAGAGTTGTAAAAGCATGGATAGATGTCATAAAATGTCCTGACGTAATAGGTTCTTTTAAGTAACAAAAAATGTACTCGTTTAGTTTGCCAGGAGCGTCTTATTATAGATCAAATGTGACTAGGTAGAACAAGCCAACCTTCAGGTGCAAGCCAAGGGCAGGTGAAGTTCTTTATTTATCTTGCTAGAGGTCTGATGAGGAGAAAAAAAACAACAACAAAAAACAACAAAACCCTCTAAATTTAATCAAATCAATGGTATTTGGAGAGAACACACTAAAATGAACTCACATTTCTGCACTCTAAACTTTATTAGCCCACTTTCATTTTGCACTGCTATATTTATRCATCACAAACTCTCAGACTGTGAAAACACCAGCAGAACTCCACACCTGTGTCTACCATCTAAAAGCCTTTGTGACAGACAAGTTGCTAATTTGAATCTGAATTAAAATTTCAAAAATAATTCTTTTTCCTGGTAAACTGTGTAACCACTGAAAGACACACTCAAATCACGGAGTCCCTTTTCAAAGGYATGTCCCTTAGTGGAGGCCTGAGAAAAAAAAGAAGAGCTCGAAATGTTCATAGACTTACTTGGTGCACCATAGCATTAACGTATGTACCATTTAAGCATCCCTTCACACCTCTAACCTGATCTTAACCGAGACTTAATCAGTACGTGAAATACCGTATTATTCTGCAAAGGTATGAATTCCATCTGTGATGYATCATGTCGCTGCAGAGAAGAGGACTATTTTTCCTCTCTTGTCTGCAGTGAGTGGAACACCCTGATCTCATCGCTTCGGTATCCTCTGAGGCAAATAATCTGAGTTAATTCTTTTTGCTTGAGCAATATGTAATAATACAGCAGAGAACAGGGGCACAATTAACTGAGYTGCCTTCAGGAAGAAGTGAAGACAGATGATGTAACTCACATAGCTGCTTACACACAAAAAGAACTTACCACCGTTTAGTAAGTTACTATGCCATTAGCTGA
Organism: Rhea americana; assembly: GCF_003343005.1. Classification (NCBI taxonomy): domain Eukaryota; kingdom Metazoa; phylum Chordata; class Aves; order Rheiformes; family Rheidae; genus Rhea; species Rhea americana. The sequence goes on from NW_028186269.1 coordinate 130,717, forward strand.
CCTTTGGTAAAAGTTCATGGACAAGCTCTTAACCTGAGAACATACAGGGCAGTGTAGTTTGATCCAGCCCTCTTTTATTGTACACTAAGYCAAACCTTGTAATTGCTGGGGGCTATCAATATGTACATGAAAAGACACTACACGTCAGCTGATATACAATAAGTTATTACTATGGTCATCTGCTAGGGTGTCAGAGGTCCAAGGTTAATGCACTAATGGGTGCAAAGTCTTGCTACCCTAAGAAAAAATCATCATCCAAAGSAAAACTGAGACTGTGGACCAATTTCCACGTCTAATTACATCATTCTACCACCCTATAAAAATGGGAGTTATTTTGGCTTCACAGAGTTTAATGAGATCAATCCATGCAATGTATGACCAGAATTTGTGGTTTTTTTCTGAATAAATAAATAAAAATAAATGAGAGCTAAGAGTTTTAGAGACTTTTCAATTACATTTCTCAACTATTCTCATATATTCACATATTCTTCTTTCTTAATGCAGCTGTTCTTTTGATGACTGCACATGTTAAATTTATATTCTTCACAGATATTATTGCAGCTGAAATTTTTCCCCTGTGCTCACACAAGTTTCATTTATAGTGAAAATGAGTAAAGTTTGAATTGCTAAAAACAATCTAAATCACTAGATCTAAGTAACTATATCTGATCCCATATCCAACTCATTTAACATAAGATTAATACAGCCAATGTGTTACTGCAGAAATTTGATAATGAGAAGGGAGATTTCTGATTTTGGGGGGCTGCTGGGAATTCACATATTCTCCAGGTGAAACACTGAAATTAGACACTAGKGCCATTAATGATGGTTAGCAGGGCTTCCCTCTTGCAACACTCCTGTGGGTTTCAGTGAGACTATTCCTGCAGTCACTTAATTTTTATCATGAGTGGAGTAAAGAATCTAACCCTTAAATTAATTACTAGTTTGATTAAGTTTTTCATACCCTAAGCCTGGGGGACTGTGARAACCTTAGCAAAAAAGTAATCATAACTAGGAAATTGCAGAGGTTTTTAAAAATAAAATAATAATGTTGAGGCTGTGGTTCAATTTTGAAAATAAACACAATTAATTCAGTCCCTCATCATTCCTAGAGTGTGACTCATGTCAGTTCCTCTGCATTTGAACAAGGTAGGCATAGACTCATAGACTTTAAGTAGAATACCTGATTTACATTCAGAAATTGTCATAGCAAACTTAACTGAGTTGTGCCTGTTTCATTGCCACTGGCTATGACTTTYGATTTAATCTGGCATTATCTCTCTTCATGAAGCAAGCACAAGATGCCTGGAACAGAGAAAAAGGTTTTTGTTAAACAGAAAACAAACAAATATGCAAACAAACAAACAAAAAGTGGCCCTTAGGACTCAGGTATCTGAGAAGCTATTAAATTTTCTTAGCTCTGTGTTACTCCGTGCTGACATAATTAATAGAATGCAGTTACTGCTCTGTAAACTTTTAGACTCCTGTATAACAAAAATTCATGTACACACAGAGCTGCCATTGAGAGTGATCCTTAAAACAAGGAATTGTTATAGACAGTCTCTAAAGTTGAATTCTGCTTAATACTGAAAGATGCCATGACCTCCTGCACCACCTAAGCAAAAGCTTTCATCTACAGCAATCCAGAAAACGAAGAAAGGTTCCTAGTTAAAGCTGAATATTATTTTTATTTTTGTTAGCAAATTTTGTACACACCAAACTTGCAGGCAGGCAAAAATATCTGGGAATTTTGGAYGAATCTGATTAATACTACTGCCCCTATCCAAAATTGGAAATATTTCAAGATTCATTTTGACACTCTTGAAACAAATCATTTTGATCTTTTGGTTAGATTTACTGGGTGTTATATTCTACTATTCACAGAATGAAATGATCAGTAGTAGCATTTTTTCCTATAACTTATTTTTTTTTTTTAGATTTTAAATGATTTAGTAAAAGCTACAGATCTTTTAACATTTTCTATAACTTATCTGAATAACAACATTTCCTCCACCCCGATAAATAAAATAAATCCAACTGTCCATCCTCTCTCTATCAAAAGTATATTAATGAGTAATTAAGTTAGAATTGTGTATGGATTTTCAACATGATGTTGAAAGTTGCTGTGGATTTTCTGATATCAAATAAGATATGGAGCCTTTCTGTTAGTCAAGAAATGTATAGAGTCTCTTTCCTCTGTCCAGCTCTGTTGTATGATTGTCTTTGGCATCTTCTCCACTACTGAGTTTCTTCAAATTGTCTGTTGGATTCAAGAAGAATTTTTTTTTGGGGGGGGGCAGGGGGAGCTCAGACAAACAAGAAAATACGGATAATGTATATACACAAAATAATATGATCTTTAAACATTAATTTCTTAAAAATCACCTTTATACGTCTCAGACACCATTTGGATTAAAGTATGTGCTATTGCAGAAGCCAACTGAAAATATAAATCATTGGCTCATATCTAATGCAATTCTGCTGTGACTGCAAGGGAAGATTTCCTTTCTACCGTCATAAGATCTGAAAATACTTCTCCAGTCTGAAAGGGTTGTTATAGTGCTCTACCAGTCTTGAAGTAAGCCCTACAAGTCAGCTAATTTGGGTAGCTTCTATCTCATCTTCTATCTCCTGCTTAGAAAGGGTTCCTTTTCTTTTTCCATTTCCCGCCACAGTTTCTCAATTACTTCAGCTTGTACTGAGAGCAAGATATTGATGCAAGAGTAAAATATCCTGTGTTACACTTCTGCAACTGGGAAGACTTCAAAGCAGCACGTTACAGTTCTGTGATCTTGTTATAGATAGGCTGAAGGAAAATTTCTTAATTACAGCTGAAAGACTGCAATTTGATTGTCTGGAAGAATTGTCAATGATCATCTAGACTGACTTTCTTTATGGCATCAGCTAAAGGAACTGCTTAGAAAAAGTAAAATCAACAAGCGTGTGAAGTCTGTGAGACTATGAACAAGCCTATCAGCCTATGAATGATGGACTAGTCTTTTTTAAAAGGTAAAGATGGTTTTCAGTCTGCTGGTGAAAGCCAGSTGCAACTGGCATCCTTTGTTTCTCCAAAGTTCCTCAAAATTCTGAGCCTAAATACTTGTCTTGGATACTACTATTTCTTTCTATTCTRCACTGTGAATATTATATTCAGAGTTAATCCTCTCTCTGTGGAAGAAGTATATCACCTGAGTGCTGCTTAGAGCTGTAAGAGAACATTTTACAAAAGTTGTGCCCAGATAAGAAAGAAAATCAATTTAAATTTTCCTCAGAGGAAAAATGGAAACACATAGAATTATTCTTACTTTCTCACAGGTAAGAAATATTGGAGAAGTATTCTTCTGGAGTTAGTAAAATACTACATCCATTCTGCAAAATATTCTCAACTCCTTCASACAGTATAACACAGGTTTAGTTAAATATTGTGGTAATTAATGTGAAAAAAAATCTGAGAATGCAGTTCTTGTGTTCTGTAACATTCCAGGTGAATGGCAGCAACCTGTTTATCAAATTCTTCCTGGAATACTTGGAAAAGCAAAAGATGTAAAGATAATAACATCCTTCACACAGAAACTTCTACTTATTAAACACGACCTCTTGTAGTCAGTATCCCACACGTCATAAAAAACCCCACACACTACATAAAGCAACACCATTGCCTCTATTTACGTTTGGTGGTTTTGTCATATTGTTAGCTTTTATAGTACACTTGTCCTCCATGTAGTACTTTATATAAGAGGCAAATAGTATTACTCTATTTATGCAGCAGGATGAGGGAGAGGACAGAAGTGATTTGCTCAAGGCTATTCCTCACGTCACAAGAAGTGATGAGAAGTGCACCTATGCTTTCAAATGCTAACCTTTAACTTGTACCTGACTACTGTAGCACACGCCTCACTGCACTATTCTARCTCACTGTTCAGTTTTCCCCAGTGAAGTCAAATCCCAAAGTCTTGTTGCTTACAGAAAAAAACAAAAACAAAAACAAAAACACATTTTTAAAGATGTTCACGAAGAAGTCCTACCCACTTTTACATGGCCCAACCCTTGACATTCCCGAGTTTATGAGAATTGATAAAATACATATATATATTTTGTTCCTTACAACACTCGAGTAAGATAAAGAATATTAGCTTTAATATAGCTTTAATTTTACAGTGAAGGATCGCTCCTCTAGAATTCAAGACCTAACAAGAAGGCTCAATAAGACTGAGACTTGGAGTAGAGCCCACCAGTCCAAACCACTGAACTTTCCTTTTAGAAAATTTCTCTTCAATTTGCAGAACTCTCCTATTTTTTTCCTTTTTTTTCTTTTTTTTTTTTTTTAATGGAAGTCTGGACATTGTATACAAGACTGTTGCAATGGGATTTTTTTCTTATTACTATTATTTACTTTTTAAGTGTCTAGAAGACATCCAGGATTCCAGGGACTAAGCTGTCACCTCATGAAATTTTTGAACTACAGCCTTCCAAAAATAAACAGAGTCTTTCTATGCAAAGCAGACTGGGATAGATGGTGTTGGAAAAATAAAACTGGTAAACTGCATTGGTACAAGTAAAATACTCTTGGTAGCAACAAATGTTATGACAAGGGTGCAGATTRCAGTTAGGGAGGTTCAGATTTGATATTAAGCAATAAATTTGATGCTCCTCTCCCAATGAGAGAGTGATGCAGCACTGGAACAGGTTTTTCAGAGTCTGTGAAGTCTCTACCCTTAGAGGCTTTTCAAGACTTGGCTAGACAAAGCCACAGCTAACCTCACCTAGCACTGGCAATAGTTCAGCCCCAAATGGAAGGCTGAACTATATGACTTTTGTGATTTTTTTTATACTAACATTTTTGATTTCCTTTAAAATGTTTGAATACATTTGTCTTATAAATACCTAATATTTGGGCACTTTCGATTCAGTGTTACAATATATACTAAATTATTGTTCCATAAAGAAAGCAAGCAACTGAGTCAGCTTTCTTAAAAGAATAATGAGGAATAATAGAGAAAACCTGAACCACAAATATTGAATAATAACAGACTTTAACTTAGGGAGCAAGTCTACTGTCATTAAAATCTTTGTTATATGTCTTACTGACTTCATTGCCAGCATGAGCAAAGGTAGAAGCAAAGACATTGACAATCACTCTAAATGACCATGTAGGTCACAGGATTAGCCCTCTGAGTGCACTGTGGAAAACTATTTAAYTATCTGCTGTAATGGAGCTGAGCTGTCTGGTGAATCATTGACTGGCAGTGAGACGTATGCAACCAAAGCCCTCCACTGAGCAGTGCTTGCAAAAGTGTGAGACCTACCCACACGCAGGACACACAACTAATAGGCCAGGGTACCCTGCAGCTTTACTTGTGCCAGAATAATAAAAWTACTTAACACTTATCTGTTTTAAGTGAATGTAATTGTATTTTTTTGAGCCTTGCATACGTTGAAACTATAATTCTGGTAACGGGAGAATGCTAAGTAATTACGTAGTTTTTAACATGATGTACATCATAAGTCTTCATTCTTGCAGTTTATCACCACTGATAGTTCAACGCTGCATATCCAGATTCAATTAGCTATATCTCTAAATTCACTCAGTTTGCATTCTGTTCCAGAAGAGCTTTGTCCGACAGTGTTTATTTTAGAAACATTACAAATGTCAAGTTTACTGGTTAGTAACACTGCAATTACTTTTCAAAATGAATTTGAAGCTGATTTTGTTGACATTAGTCTGGATTTCACAGGTCATTCTTCCTCAGCAGACACATATGCAGAGTTTTAAATTTAGATCCTTAAATCACACTGCGTAGTATTTCCAAAAAACACCTTTTTGTCCAGGTCAAATAATGATTTTAAGTACTATGGCATCCAACTAACAGGTTGGTCCTAGGTCTGCAGAATAACAGCAAGTAGAATTTGGAGAATTTGTGGAGTTTGGTGCCTACAGAATGGGAACTGAATTGTAAATCTGGTTCCTCTGCTCCTTACACACCATGAAAGCTGTCTACCTGGAAGTGAGTCCTATGCAAAAGAACAGGAACCATCTGCTAGCTGTAGATGAGCACGGAGAAAAAGGATTTGGTATATTCCCTCTCCGGTGTATAAGTGGCTTGAGTTAAGCCCTAAAGGAAAAGAAAACAATTGACTGTTAGTAACATCACTGCAAAATACATTCTCTGTCAGCTATTTCTTTGGGGAAAATTTATGACTTCAGTTGTATAGGTTATTTTGGCACGATGCTGCCAACCAATTACGTAATATCGGCAGTAGCACCTACATCAAAATATTCAAAAATTGCAGAAGTTTGAGACACGATAAAGATGAAAACTTCCATGTGCAGAGACCCCTTGTTCATGTTCTCTAATAGATGCCTCCTGTATTGAGTCTCAGAACAAAATGAAACCAATTGAATGCTGTATTGCAACACATTCAACCCTGACATTTCTGCGTATATTATGAGTTTAACACAAAATAATCTTCCATATCAGAGGGCAAAAGTCTGTGGCTGCTGAAGGAAATGGAATCTCAGTAAAGCTGTGGTTGTGTAAATTCACCCATCTTGTCTATTGAGTTAAGGTAAAATATAAAGGCAGATTTCTCCAAGCCTTCAAGCCTCTATCCTTCCAARCCCAAAAGGGTCCTGGGATCTCATGTACTCATTGGTCTTTATGATGTATCCCTTAGCTTTGCCACTTTTTCTCTCCATTGCATGAATTTACTGAAGCAAGGGTAGCTTTAATTAATTGTCTTTGGATATAGCTTAAGAACTAATACCGAAAAACTCATTTTCCACAGTGTATTTGTACAAATGCTCACGCTTACTTTGTACTTGCTTTATCACTAAGCAGTCATTGAATAAAAAAACCCAGRATTCTGGGAGTATGGATAGGGAATCAGAATTCTCCAGGTCTTAGCTGGAAATCCTAAGTGCTGGTCCATAGGCGCTGGTTTGCTCTTCCTGTCTCTCTTGCTGCTCCTGAAAATTTTGGGAAGATATGATTGAACTTCTCTCCCTTCAGCTGCAGGAGGTCTAGAAACCCAGACTTTTCTCTCCTTGTCTCTGTCTCTGTTTCTTTCCCCCAGGTAAATCTAGACTTACAATATAAGGCTATTGTATATAAGACTATTGACTGTTATGTAAGAGTATTGTACATAAAGTCAAATTATATATAAGACTAACACTACTATATAAGATGACCGTAGAAAAGACCTATCTCTATCATCTTTATCTCTAACTCTATACCTATCATTATAAGACTTTAGTTTGCAGAACTGCTTTGCAACTTTCAGGCCAGCTGTGGCAATGCTAGAACTTTTTTTTTTTTTTTTTTTTTTTTTTTTTTTACTTCTAAACTGCTTAGAAGAGATGTTTTAGAGCTCAATTTGGGATGTAAGCTTCCTACGCATTGTTTCAGATACTTAAATTGCTTCTTCTTTCCAAGCCAAAGTGACCTATCCAAGGTCATGCAAGAAAGCCCTGAGGTACAGTCATGATGCACATAGTGCGAGTGCTGGCAGAGCTGGCAGGTCAGATGTGCTAGTGCACGACTTCTTGGTCTGCGGCTGGTGTCCAACCCACAGGAATGTAACTGGTCTGAATTCAGCAGCTTCTGAGTACAATTTATTATTTGACCCTGCATCATTTTGGTTTCCTTAAAAACAAAACGAGGCTTTTATCCTTTGTAGAGGTGGTGCCAACTGCTTAGTCATCTCAGCCAAGCCTCATTTTCTATATCCTTAGTTTAATCAATGTTTTCTGTGACACATATTAYAAAATATTTCTTCTGATAATAGAAAGCTGAGAGACAGAGCAGATGAGTGCAAAACTAATTACACAGCTATATCTGGGAATAACCATATGCCTACAGAATTTCTGCTATCAGCAAAGTGTTGCTCCAAAGGGGTCCATTTCAACTTCTTTACAGATATTGCCTGACTTAGATCTCATCCTGGTACCAGAATTTGTAAGARGTTTTTGTGGATGGATTCAGACTTCATAAAGACTGATAAACAAGGATCTCAGAACAGGCCCTCAGTGTTGAAGAGGCACGATTTTACCTCGGAAGCTTATGAAGTAAAAATGTAAGCACAYATTCTTAATAAAGAACTATTTTTAAACTGCTTAATAGCATAGTAAAAGTGGCTTAATAAAACTGCTCAGACAGACTTGACATTTATAGGACTTTTCTGTGGAGTGATATATAAATAACTGCCTTAAGTAAGATCATCAACCAGTACATTTGCACTTCTTTGCACCTGCAAGTTGGCCATGTTAAAGAACATATAAAAATAGATCATCTCTTTCCATTTATAAAAAATAAGAAATTTAAGTACTTGTTCTTTGCACAGACCTAATACTTTYATCCACAGCAGAAAAGCAAACTAGAATATTAATGTTTGAAATATGCCTTTAAATGTTCTCGATGCTCATCACAATTGCATTTTAAAACTTGAGAACTGCAAAGTTTATGATGTTGAATTGGTATTCTGATGTCCRGACATTTGGGGCTATTTGGTGTCCTTGAATAGGGCTTGATGGCTGGAAAGACYCCAAAGCGCTTTCTGAAATGTGAAACTGATATGACTTGCACCTCATTGCTAGTCAACCCCTTCTTGATGGGTAGTGTCAACTACTGCATGCACCACTACTAACCTTAGCTATCTCTGAGGGATTTAATTTGATAACATCACATCGCACATCCTGGGCCTAAGGAGAAGAAAAAGTAGTTGAGGACACCAAGGAAAAACTTTATGTGCTAAAAGATCTCAAATGTCTTAGCAGAGCATAATAGGTCTTGATACCCTGAGGTCTCTTTGGGTAGCACCAGTTACCGAAACCCAGCTGTGCCTCCGGTATGTTTGGAGCTAAGCAGTCAGAAATGGATCATTGATTCATTTCTCCSTAATCCAAAACACACCAATCTTCCCATGTTATGAAGTGAGAACTGCGCCGGAGTATCAGTCTGGAAAGCAGTGAAGTATGCACTCAAGTCTCAGAACTGTGGAGAAAGCATGCATGTGATGTGCTGAATGGAAATGAACTGGCATAGAAGTCTTAAAGAGGTCACTTTCGGCCCCAAAGTCAWCAATTTAAATTATCAGAGAAGGTATTTTACGCGGTTGATAACTAGGCCAGCTATTTTTGTTTTTCAGTCTATGTGACTGGATAAAAATTTTCCTTCAGCTTTAAACAATTTAGCCACAATATTAGTAATATAACTGCATTTTATATTTAAACACTCAAAAGATAGAGTGACATATCTTAGTCAGATGATCCAGAACACAGTGTGCTTACATTAAATTAAAGAATAGGAAACTGTCCTAGTAAAAAAAAATCCAATGTTAATTTTCTTGCAGTCATCATAAGCAATAGGGTCTTTCAAATACGCTTTTCGTATCTCCCTGAGCTTTTCATAATCCAGCTACACAGTGAATTATCTGAAAACAAAATGTATCTCTGTATGATGTAAATAATGAAGAATGACAAATGTTTCATATATATTTTCTCAGCAGTTAGCTTTTTCCTGCTCCTCTCCTAGATAGTTTAAAATGGAAAGAATTTCTTATGATTTTTCATGAAAACCTATCACCAATTTTAAACAAAAATTTTGATTTATCAGCTGAAGCTCATCTCAAGCAATATGACTTCAGTTTTTTCATTCCTCATCCTGCTTGTACGCTCAGCAAACCAGAGAAGTACAGAATGTACAAAGAGGTTCTTTACACTTCTCTTTGGAGTTTAAAGTACCATATTATCAAAATGCAAGAACAGACAGTCTGTTAAGAAGATTTTTGTAATGGGTGTTACATTCATGCAATTATACTTTAAAGAGGGAACATATACAAAGAAGTAAACATACAAAGGCAGCAGAGCTCAAGGTCCAATTTTTCATTTTTTGATAGTCAATGAAAATTGGTTTTGAAGGACAGTAGGTAGATAAAGTACTCGATAATATGATCAGAGAACCTGTTCTCGAAATGTTACTTTTAGCACTGACTATTGTCGAAGTATCTAAGCAGCATGACAGCTAYGAGTGCAACTCTATAGTCCTTGAATACTGTGATTATTTAGTGTTGTWTAGCAGTTAGAATCAACATTTCCCAAACAACACAATTTATTCCTCATTCTTCATRGAAGTAATTTACCACGACCTTTATCTATCAGTGCACAGGCAACTTCAGCAGGGTTAYTGCTGTTACTAGAAACAATATCTGAGTTCACTGTGCTTGTCAGTGCAGCTCCCCAGCTTTTGCTGTAGTTTAAGTGTATTTTTCACAATACTCTCCAATCATGTCTCCCCAGCTGAGGAGTCAATGCAGGAAAAGAAAGAATAAGTTTTGCCCTTTTTATTTTTCCATTCCACAGCTTTCAAAAACACTGAAACGTAGGAAATGGGAAAAGGTTCACATTAAGGCAAAGAAAAAAAATAGTTTGACTTTATTAATACTCTGATATAGATTTCAAAAAGTATGAAAAGAATAAAGGAGGGGAGAGGAAAAAAAGAGAATATGTAAAAATAAAAAAAWTATTTTTAATCAAGTTTCATATTTCAGTACTGGGTTGCTTCATTTTCAATTGATTCTTAGGAAAAAAATGTTTTCTGAATGAAAAAATGCAGGCATGGATACCTTCTACAAATTAGCGTTCATCCTTTAAAAGGTCAAAAATGTATTATTTAAAATGTCACCGATTTATCAACCAGTAAACCTAGGTAGCACATCTCCTCATCTTCTTTAATGTTCAGCTGAACATTTTTATATTACCAGGAAATCTATTCTCATCTGATATAACCAATGCGAAAGCCAGAATTAAACTGCAACATGTGGACCATTTTAGAATGGCCCCAAATACATAAAAGATAGATTATCATATAAAATATAGGGAAATGAAGGACATTTGCTTGTCATTTGATACAAGGTTTTCATSTGTCAGCTTGAAACTAGAGCTATTGATCCCAGTTTAGGTTTGTGAAGGCTGCAATTTGAAGGGGAAAAGGTGCTCACGGGTCTAATCACTACGGGTCTTCCTATACTATCTAATTTTCAGTAAGTCTCGCTACGGCACAAAACTGCAAATCATTGCACATGAACAAAAGGACATAAYAAGGAAGATCTTTTCTTCATGTGCAATGATGTGCAGTATGAAAAACAAGAAAACCTACTAAAATTAACAATATGCATGTATCAATCTCATGTTTACTCTCTCCCACTGTAGCAATAGCTCGTAAGAAAAGGAAACTTTCTCAAAAGCTGGTCTTAATTCCTTTCTAGTCTTTCAGGATGCTAGTTTAATGAAGCGCTGAAAACTAGAATATCATCCTAAATTTTATTTATACATGCCAGCATCTTGTCTTTCAAAGTCACATAGTGGTTGCTGAATTCGCGCACTGAGAGTTATCAGTTGTATGCTCAACACATGCACCAGGAGTCTGCCAATGTCGAAAGAAACCTTATAGCCAGCTGCATATGTAGCCTTTTCGTAATTATTCCATCWTCTCAGTTCCTTTTAACCTCCGGATAGCTCTGAGGTGAACTATTTGTGCTGAGAGAGGGTGTAGCATCCCAGCTGTCTACATGCTGGTTTTGTCAGGTTAAGGGAAAAGTGCCAAAGCATAAAGGTCTGATTACGCTCCCACCCCAGTCTCACTCTAGTGTGATTCCTTGGGATGTAAATCACCATCCCTGGGAGCAAAGCCAGAATTTCCAGGCTCTTATAACAACATCCTGGGTGAAAGCCAGGAAGTTATCTTAAATGTGAAACTCACCACCTTATGGAGAGGGTGATAACTAAAAGTCTTATGTTTAATTCTTATCTTGAGATTTTTTTTTAAAGTTTTTAATTTCCAAAACTAATTTGTACAGTTAAATTTTGGGTTTTAATATATTAATTCTGCTTTTATCTTTTTTTTCTTACCTTCAGCTATTTCCAGAATAATTCTATCTTTTTCCAAGCTTACCACTCATATCCCTGTAGAAGCCATCAAAATGTAATATTTGCCTTATTGGCCTGGTCACACAGATGGAAGCACATCAAGCTTTTGGGAATTTATTGGTTCCTTCCAGGGAGTGATTCTCCAACTGTCTTTGTAGCTTGTCCTGAAGTTTAGAAAGTAGTATATTCAACATTACTCCTAATCCCCACATATGTTTATTTTTAGTATTTTGTACTTTATTTCAATGTTCTATATATTTACCTTCTTTTATGCGTTTAGATTTATGATCCTTGTTTTACTAATCAAATTGATACACCATTTGAGTTACTAAGTTCTCGGCYTACTATTGAACAGATGGGATAGAATTAATGCATGTCTCAGAGTGCCTATATAACATATCCCGTGTGCTGGCTTTGAATAATGCTAGATTTCTGCCAGATGTAAACTTTTTTTTAACAGTGGACAAGAAACTCTGCAAGTGTTTTTGAACTGGGTTCAAAACTGCTTGCAATTTGGACTGCCTGCAATATGCRTTTTAAATCTAAATTCAGATTTTTATATTTTGAAACACGATAAATTAAAGATTCATGTTCATGATGATCTAAGGTAGCAATGCAAGTTTCTCAATATACCTTATGTAATATRTATGCTGTCACTGAAATTAGTTTTTGGCCACAGTATGGATGCCTAGTGGTATGCTATTTTTCAGGTGGACTTAATTTCCCCATTCCAGAAGTGAAACATTTCTGGGACAAATATAGAATCTTCTTTTTTTTCCCCAAATTTTTTTTCACCATTCATAACTTAAATAGATGACTGGACAGGGTCGATGTCATGTGACCCCTCACCATGTGGTCTTAGAAAGAACTAGATAAAGCCTCCGAGAAAAATAACTGTACTGGACTTCTGTCTTCTCTTTCTCCAGAATCCTCTTTTTCTCTGCTTCATTCATTCCAGCTTTAGCATCTCCATCCCGTCCTGTTTGCTTCCTTTATTTTCTTTACACGTTATGGTCCTTCCAGACCAAAAAAGGGGGAGGGTGGTTGTAATGCAGCCTGAAGCCTATGAGCAGAGAACATTTCTTCTTTCTGCAGGTCTTCTGTTTTTCACATTACATTTAAGGAGAAGTAGTTTTTTGATAAATACACTATTTCTTTGCTGACATCTTKATATAAATACCCCATCCTGTTACTTTGGCACCTCTCTGAGCTGCATTAGGAAGACAGAGTATGCAACCAAATYATTTTTCATACTTCATGTGGATCTTTACTGAATTGTTTGTTTTTCTGAAATTTATTTTCTGCCTTTGAAAAGCAGTGTGGGGGATGGGGGGGACTCTTAGAATTTGGATAACCCTGAGTCATAGTATTGAAAGAAAGATTTTTTTTTCCTCTGACACCACAGATCAGCAGCATGAAAATACAAAATGCATGAAAATAGACTTCCAATAGYGCCAGCAGAAATACTTTTACAAAGATAGCGTATGAACCTCTAATCTTAATCCCACTTTCTGCCTGATATAATTCAGTGAACTAAATGACACACAATCATTGTCTTAAAAATTGAAAGAAGACATTAGTTTCTATTTAGGTGAAAAGTAGTGACACCAGGAAAACAGAATGTCGCTGACTATGACTGGACAGTAGAATTTTCTTCTGTCTTAAGTTAATGCAAAACAWTTAATGCTAAGTAGGTTGCAGCTGACCTGCTAGTTGCTATGGACTTGATCCTGTGCATATGTCTGGACATGAAACATTATTTGGGCTGCTGAAACCAATATTTTTTTTTTAAATGGGAGCAAAGAGGAAGGGGGAAAAATTCCGTGAGTTCCAAAGACTTTTGCGCAAACCTTTTTTTTTGAAAAATCAAATAACACCATGAGGAGAAATCTTTTCATCAATGCTCTGCTTGAGATAATYAGTTTTACTATAGAGGTCGGGGATGAGATAAGGTAATGCATGTTTTTAAGGATGATAATTAAGTTTTCCTTAGATTATCTAAAATCTTTATCTCTTTTCATTATTATCCAAGACAACAACTTATCCTGATGTAAAATCCCTTCTTCCTCCCACTCYGTGGTAACATGAGGATGAAAGATTGTTCTACAGATCTCAAGATATGTGAAAAGGATTACTGATCCCATTGCAACATTACAGCAGTGATGACAATTATCGACACGCTAGTAGTAGCAAACTAATATGTYAGAGCTGAAATTATTTCTTGACAAAGAAGTACCAATCCTTCTAGGAAGCAAACTTCACACAAGAACAGGATTTCCAGGCTTGTAAGGTTGTTAATCATTGAGTACCAGTTATGAGGGGTCGGGGAGGGGGGAGAGATGCAGAGAAATGTGATATTTTGTTGTGATTTTTTTAAAGGATGCAAAATTATCAGCCAGTTGCAACCCTAAAAGATTGTTSCGGAAAGATTCTCCTAGACATATTACTTATGAGTTACATAAGATACAGAAATGCCAGGGACAGAAATACTTTGCTTTTGCATGATTCTGTAATTCCTTCTGTATTTTTGTATTAAGTAACATATTTAAAATACAGTWTCCATCTTTTTCTGGTTCAACATGAAATAATTCATTATTAGCACATTTGCTAAAAAATAAATTTTTGTGTTTAACTTGAATTGTTCACGAATTTAGTGACTAGTTTTGACTAAAAAAAAAWAWTTGGAAAAGAAAAAAAAATATTAACCACTATCTCTTTTTGAACAAATATTTTTGCTTTGAATGTTAAAAGCTRATTTTCCCTTTCAAAGAAACTTTTGAGTAAATAAGAAGGCTGAAATGAAATTAGTGATTTTCATTTAACTTCTGACTTCATTTGAGTTTATCTAGACAACTTTTTTTTCTTCTTTTTTTTTGGTTTAGTCATTTAACTAGAAGAGCCATTTTTCACTTCTCTTTTTCTTTTATGGTCCTGAATGAAARTTTTATTTACTAACTGCTCTAAACTCTGCCTACAAAACCTAAGTGTTTCTGGCTTGTTTGCCTTTACTTTATTTAGGGCATTCACACTGGATCATAAACTGCCAGGAAAAGTCATGCAGTGGTGGAGATATAGTCACTGCCCGGGCRACCTCAGCAGTCAGTCTCTGCATTGAAAGAAATAAACCTCATCTGCATGAGGTAAACAACCGGCTCGGTTAGAGCACGGGCATAAATCTCCGTGTAGGAAAGGCTGAGCCCATAAAAGGTATCAGAGAGTCCCACTCTATTAGCCCACCTTAAAACACACGGCAATTTGTCTTAGCTTTGCAGTGACACGAGATAAAGTGATAGAACGGGSAGGCTCAGCGGTCTGTAAATAGATTCCTGAAAATATGTTTACCCAAGGTGAACTTCTGGCCTCATTGCAAGTAATGGCAGAATTCCCATCAACTTTATCTGTAGAAGGGGAGGATTTAAAAACCGCTCACTTGGTGCAGAGTCCAGTGAAGCTGCATTTATCCCAGGACAGACCCAGCAGGAGGAATTTTGGGATTACGCTCCTGGGACTTGGGACTTAACCCTGGGGTCGTAGTGCTGTGTTACAATTTACCAGGGCAGCTCTCCTATCATGGATTCGATTTAATAAAATTCAATAAAGTGTCATTTGTTCCTAGATGATCCAAAGATTTAAGGCACGCTAGAACGAGGCACCTTTATACCAACGTTGTGTCTACAGTTTAGGCATGCGTGTGTGTCAGGACACGGAGGGAGCAGAGCAGAGATGTGTGCGTTTGACTTTTTCCAAAGAAGGTCATATCTTTAAACAAAATGTTTATACCCATGTGAAAAATGTGAGGCCAGGCTTGATAATAAATGGGAGTGTATATCTGCTAGTCGCTAAGTTTAGATAAAGCCTAAATTGTAAGCTGTCTGTAGATCTCTTCAGAGGCTTGAACAGTGTCACGCAACCCCTTTCAAGGCAGCAGGTCTGTGTGGTCACTCCCGTCCTCTGCCCAGGCCTGGTAGGCTGGAGAGCAGACCTGAGCAGTGCTGGGAACGCTAAAGGCTTGTAGCAGAGGCRCCAAGAGACCTACGGAAACCGCAGGGGCGACCGCCTGGCTCCTCTGCAGCACGTTCCCGCGGCCCCTCGTGCCCCTCGAGCGGAGGCTGCCTGCCTCCCGCGGAGGCGGAGGGCAGCGGAAAGGCTACAGGTCGCCGCAAGTTCACTGGAGGAGAAAACTTCACCACGGTGCAGACAGCCTGTGCCACCCACTTAGTCCTCAAAACAAACCTTCAGCAGTGCAGATGTTTGCACTGAGGTGACTTTTGAGGTAACGTGTGTGTTGACTTTATTCGGTGCCACGGAGACAAGCAAGGGAAAAGAAAAAGCTTCAGGGAAATAGTCAGAATATCCATGATTATTGCAGGCAGGAAAAGAAGGAATCTTAGAGGCCCTGCAAGCTGCTCAGGCATAACCCAGGATTTAATTGGCGGAGTTTAAAAATAGAAAAAAAAATGAAGCATCTTGTTAGTTGGTGTTCTGGCTTTGTCAAAATTCTTAGAAATTATGTTATAAGTGATAGGCTCAGATCTTTTAATGCAGATCATTACCCTAGAACTGATATAATAATAGATAGCAGCACCTGTTTAGCCAAATGCATTTTCTAAATTATACTTTTCCCAAAGACCTCCATTTGAATTGAAAGAGAATAACAACAGAAAAAAAAAGATTGAAATAAAAATGATCAATTTTTAAGTACCAGGTTTTGCAATACTCAGCTAATAACTCTGAAATAGTCACAAAGATGGGTAACTTCTGTTATTTTCATATTTTCCTTAAGACCAGTGATGACCTTGTCTTATTTAAGAAAGAAAGACCGTTTAAAAAAATGGTCAAGATGATCATTGATCATTTTGAAATCCTAGAGGTATCATTCTGTCAAATAGTTTGCTGATAGGAATAATGATATAGTCTAATTAATACTCCAATAACATGTAAGGGCTAAAAGCTAGTGGGGTCTCGGAGACATTCAAACAGAGGACTAGAAATTGGAAGGTGRTGACTTGCTTAACAGCTTCATTGAGACTTACAGGCAGAAAGTCAGCATAAGTGACTGCATGCATGGTTAATTGCCTACTCTCTCTGTGCTTTACTTTTCTACCCATAAAATAAGAACACCAGAAGAGAATATTAATGTCTTTTTGCCTGTGTAGCCTATCTGCCATAGACAACTATGTAAGCATGAGCTTGTTAAATTTCAGGATTCCTTAAAGTATGTCTTTGTTGATTCTGGTATATTATGACATTTTGGTGCTTTACTATCAAGTTGTTATATATTCTGTCAGTGCAAATTTAGCTAGTGTTTTAAAAAGAAAATGCCAGCAAAATTCCACTTCAGCAAAGGAGKCTCAGTGGTTTGGATTTATTCATTACAATTTTTTTGTGTATCAATCACAGAGGTACAGATGTCACAAAAGAACCTAATATACATGTATAAAAGTAAAAAAACAGGAGGCTGTGGTTCACATTGCTATGAGGAGTTAGACAAGAGAAGGAGCAGGTCATCAATGTGATGAATGGTATGACCTCAGTTTTCACCTTCAGTGTCAACCTGACACTCATTTCCCATTAATTCTGTTGAAAGTCAAAGCAAAATACAGAAGATGCATCAAAAAGACATTCTGAAGGCATGACTTGCTGTCATGCCAAAACATTAAACTGGGAAAAGGAAAATGAGTAGTTTTTATTACAAAAAACTAATYATATGAAAAGTACAAAGAAAAAAGAGCCTTCAATTATCCTATCTTTTTCTAGTTGTTTTATTATTTTCATTATTATTATGGCCTATGTTTGTATACGTGTAACATTTTATGTACTATTTATACACAGATATAATTCATTTGTGTGTTTACACACAATRCATTTGTGGGTTACAAGCCCATAAACACACCTAATGAAAAGCAAAGTTGATATGTTTTAAGGGACTCTACTTGTGACAGTTATTCAACCAAAGGTACACAACGTTTGTTGTTATTACTTGCAAGCTGTTAGAATAGGGAGCCTCTGTCCCAAGAAACATGTAATAGAAATAGGTTTATAAACAGAGCAGCCTACAAAAATGATAATGGCTAAATTTCAATAGCATGGCTGGTATGAATTCAAAAAGTAGATTTTTACGGGGAAAAAAAAGAACATAAAAGATAGAGAACAGGGCTTGTATGTAACAACTAAGAAAGGTTCCCTACACAGTGAGAGTTCTCTCCGAATTCATTCTTCCCATAGTCTACTGAGTGAAGAAGACTGTTTAGTGGATTTTGTGATGCAGATAACTACACTAAAGTCACATTTAATGTTGAAAATAGATCTGTAGAAACAGGAATTCTGAAAATATCTGAAAGTCCAACGAACAGTCCCAGTGACTTTTGCTGGTGCTTGCTCACAAACCGTTGAAAAATTCTACTAGAAATACCTACATAAAAACATAAAACAATACACAGTAAACTTACGGTAACAATTATAAGGTAATGTCATATTAGGATTTTGTTATAGCATATAATATAGCATGTAATAGAAGTTATATAGTCCCCTAAAATAAAGTTTTTACTTAGTTCATTTGAGTTAGCTCAAGTGTATCATTTTTATGTAATCTAAATTCAATTATAGTTGTATGTGTGACTTCAGAAAAATAACATGCATTTTTTTATTTTGAAGGACATAAAGTCTTAATGCTTGCTAAGATTTTATGATTTTACTAACAATACCAAATGTCTGACTAAGAGAAACTCACACTGTAGASTAGAACAGATTTGAGAGGTAGGTTTACATATTGGACCATATCTTGAAAAGATAAAAAAAATTCTGTAGAAAGGTGCTTCTAGTTTTGTCCTCAGGATGATGACTCTCTCCTGTTTCTAATGATTAGTCTATATCTTATGATGAAATCAAGATCATAATCAAGCATTAATTTAATTTTTATCATTAGGTACATATCTATATTTAGCTTGTCCTACAAATACTATCCTTAACCAAATGTCTTCAATKTCTTCTACAGCGATTCCTTGAAGTATATATTAGTTGAAACACTACAYGTACTTGGGAAGAAATTCTGTAGTAAGGAGAAATCTAGTCATTTTTTATATCCCACCATGAGAAAGTGGAAGAAAAATAGTAGTAAATAAATAACTTCAATGAAATCTTCCTAGACAAGCTGCTAGCATGTAAACCTCTCTGATTCCRTGTAAGATTACAAGGTATTAGTGGACAGTATCAATAACTGTCCACTAATCTCACTACTGTTGTTAATTAGATGAAGTCATAGAAAGCCGTCYTCCTTCTAAATGAATAAAATTTGCCTTTCTGGCCAATATTTAGGTTTCTTGTTGATCACAGTAATGTATATTAACTAGGAAGAACATCTGCTGAAGAGTAATGGACTCAGCAAGACATTATTGAACCAAAAGACTGGGCAGACGTTTTCTTTCTCAAGAGAGAAGGCTYCCGCAATGATTTCACAGTAAACACTGCTTTAGAAAAAAGAAAGGGAATTTTCTGAAAACCATTAACGTTGTACMTTCCTTTTTTTTTACTTATGAAGCCTTTTTCACTTGCTAAAGCTTTAAAAGTTAATAATTTGAAAGCAATAAAGAGTAGAAAAAATAATGCTTTATAGTCTTTTTTCTTAGCAACTCTTAATTATATTACTTCATTACTTTCAGTAAAGTCTGAACACTTTCTACAACTAATACAAAGGCAACATATTCCGCCTGTAAAACAATAAACTGAAACTAATTCAATTCGTGTTGGAAAGAAAGACCATAAAACTAAGTAATTGCATGCAAAATTAGGGACTGATGAGTGATGAATTCCTCCTTGCATTAATGTCCATTTTGTGGCTTGTAAACTCTTTGTTCTTTCAGTATTGACATTCACTGCAATATTCAGTTTGGTAATTAGCTTTCTGAATATCATTTCTTATATTGATCTTAAACAGAAAATAGATGTTCTCCGTAAGTTAATTACACAGTGTGGTCTTTGAGAGGTTTGTGAATACCAGTGCTTTTAAAAGCTACCACTTCAACAGGTGGCTTTAAATGTTATTAGCCTGAGCACTTTTTTATTCTTATCTTTTTATCCTGTCAAGCACAAAACTTTACAGCTTTTGAATGAATCTGTGAATTTTGCCAGTCTTAAAATTKTAAATTGCTTAAAATATTCCAAACAAAGGCCTGCTTCTGTGATAGAAGTAGACCTTTCATATTAGCAGTATTCTGTTTTCCCAGAATTGCATTAGGACGTTGAAGTCTTTTCTTAGAACTGAAATTTTTGTCAAGACTATGAAATGTTGTTTCAGTAAGACTACATAGGAAAAAAAATCCAGCTAATTACCTTAAAATCTTCACCCACAGGAAGAGAACGGGTTCATTTTGAACTCTATGCAAACAAACTAGACTTGAAATGTCCTCAAATATGACTCTTACAAGTTTTTAACAGTTATGACACCATATTTTCAAAGAAGAAGACAGAAATAATAGATACAAAAAAGTGGTGAATTGATTTTTTTTTTTTTTGAAGTGTAAGGGGTATATTTAGTTCTAAAAAATGTTTTCTACTTTTGTGGGTTTTTTTAAAAAAAGATTGAATGAATAATTGAATTAGTTTAGAAGAAGACTATCTGATGGATAAGAGAAGCAAGAGACTCATGAGGATCTGATTTTCTGCTTGCTTTTTCCAAAGCAAAGGCTGAAGTAGTTTGAGGTCCGTTATAATTTGTGCTAAATAAGTAAGGTTGTGGAAGGATTATAGATGAAGGAAAGATACTTTGGCAACTCTCTGGTTTCCGTGTTATTCTCTACAGGTATAAAGCCTAAGAGATTAAAAAAAATAAATAAAWGTGAGCCATTTGTGCTAGTCTGCAAATGGTTTCTGCTACTCTCACACCACCTAAGCACTACAGATCAAGATGACAATGTGAATCTGGTGTATTTAAATCCTAAGCCCATATTTAGGGAGCTATTCAATCTGGTAGATCAAGTGTGATAGTGAATATRTGTTTGGACATTTTAATAGGATAGAGGATCAATCGGGAGAAGGGTTAGAAGACGGGATTAAAATAAATCAATTGATTGATCGATTGATGGATTTTTCTATATAGATGCACTTTAAAATATCACGTAACAGCCTGTGCACCACTCYTTCTATCAGCACAAAATACAGTTTCCATAAAAGCTGCATTTCCTTGCTGCATGTTGAAAAG
Source organism: Rhea americana (assembly GCF_003343005.1). Classification (NCBI taxonomy): domain Eukaryota; kingdom Metazoa; phylum Chordata; class Aves; order Rheiformes; family Rheidae; genus Rhea; species Rhea americana. The sequence goes on from NW_028186269.1 coordinate 151,836, forward strand.
CATGCTGACATATTGAGTTCTCGAACATCTGTGCTGTGGTCACTCTTCYGTAAATTCATTTTGCATACTTTTATGAAATATGCAAAATCTYTCTAACACAAGACTGTTTTGGAGGATCTTTGCAAAGCTCGAATTATCAATCCTAAGAGACAAAATGTGATGGAGAATATTAATCAGAAATAGAGAGATTGTGCCATTTCATGGCACGGGACAATCCTATATTAATACAGTGTGCTTCAGTGCCAAAGTCAATTATTGCCTTTCTCACCTTTCCCCTCTCCCTCATTTGGCGCTACATTTTGTCTGTTGAACATCATACTATATCTGTTTCATAGTCTCTGGATTTTCCATAGGCACAGACAACAGAATATTTGGCCACTTGACTACAAAAATAACCATTGCCTTAGTCTTAGAGTCTGCAGACTCTTTTCTACTCTCTATGGAATGAGGAGCCTAAGATTGTTTCACTGTCTGATCTTAATTGCAGTATTTTGCCATACAAAACTCAAGTCCACAGTGACAGACACTTACCTACCAGTATTGGTGTCCTTGGAAGTCAGAAGAGGTATCAGGCAATGTCTGAGGAGATATTATCTAWTAGTACCTAATATTCCTGAAAATGAAGCAGTAGGGTGTCTCTTTCCGTGGATTTGAGTCCCCCACCCTCCACCCCCCATCAAGCGCACAGAAACATAGTTAGAGTAAACACTGGGTCACTCTTATGTATCTAGTCCTCATAGTGAGGGAAACATCCTGACATTTTGGTCAGAACCAATAAACAGAAGCWATAAATACTCTCATTTAATGGATGCTTTGTGTTGTAAGAATAGCAGGAATGGTGCTTTAGTTTAAATWGGAATCATAGTCATGAATAAATTGTATAGCGTTGTTAATGAAGTTATAGCTTGTATCTTGGAAACTAAGAGTGACGAGACGGAAAAAAAAATCAAGTAGTCCRCTCGTTATCTTAAGGCAGAGCTAACTACTTCTAAACTCTTTCTAACAGAGGCTTGTCCACCTTATACTTGAAAAATTGCAAAGGATAAAATCATCTCTCTTCTGAGCAGTTTATCCAACAGATGACTATCATTACTGTTTGAAAGGTTTTACTCATGACTTACCTAAAGGTATTTCACTGCAATTTAGATTTTAAATGCATCCCCAGATTTCTTTTTTGAGACAATTTTTTATATGGCAAAACATAGAAGAAAAACATTAAAGCATGTTTTCTGTCTCTTTTAGACTGAACAAATAAATGTTACTCATCCCTGGGTCTCTGAATTGTTTTCTCTTTTTCCTGAAATATTTTATCTGATTCTTTTCTACTGCTTATAGGAGTGACTTCCTGTTAAAAAGTTACGCATCATTAGGTTGCATCCAGATTGTGATCTACTAATGTACATATGAATTTCTGTATAAACTTTAGCCATCATCATATGAAAATTCAATATATATAAGAACATCATTGTTAAATATTCTAAAGAACATCATTGTTAAATATTCTAAATAACTGATAAAAATAGTGCACAACTGGAGACCTAGTAAAGGCGGCCACTACAGAGTCCCTGCTTGGTAGCTGAAGTCTGGTTTATCCTGTTTAACAATGAAACCTTAACAGATGATACTCTCTGAGTRGTTCTCCAACCCCATTTGGAGTGTAATCATCTTGAAATGTTTTCATGAAGACTGTGCTCCCCAGCTTTCTTACAGGAACATTGCCAAAATCTTTACTCAAAACAAATACCCTCTACTGTCTCTCTCTCATCCCCAAGGACTATTCCCTGACCCAGAGGAAATTAGTTTTATTTGACCTGATTTGTTGTTGAAAAATATGTCTTGGCTATTGCTTATCACTTTCTTTATACTTTAGGTGATTTCTCATGTACCGTTTATTTGTTCCAGTATTTTTTGAGGATGAGAAGTTATACTCAATTATCTGTAATCCCCTTGATTCTACTTTTAAAATCAGACACTATATTTGCTTTTTTTTGCCTAGTCTTCTGAAACCACACTCATTCTCTAGAAATTCCCAAAACAATCAAAATCTCAGAGGTCCATTCATTATATTCTGAYAGTATTGATACAGTAACTTAAGCAGAAAGGAACCAAAACATAGATGTTAGAGTGCATTTAACAAGAACTTTGGTTCTTGAAGACTAGTGGTTGAGATAATACCCATGAAAGAAGTATAAGTAATCTTCCTTTTTTTTTTTTTTTTTTTTTAACCTCAGATATTTGGTGCTGTAAATTCAAAGCAATAAACCTTTTATTTCTCCATGAAGTCAGCAGGTCTTACAAGAAAGCCATTTTAAAGTCAATTTTCATGTTGAAATCACATTTCAAGTTAAAAATATATTCTGTATAGAGAATTTTTCATAAAGAAGGCTCTCATTCAGCAGAACTTTGTAATGMACGTTAGTATTTTAAGGGATTGGTGAGGTATTGTATACTACTGAATTGTTTTATCATAAATTAGATTAGAACAGGTACTGTAAAAGATACAACAGGACAGAACACCTACATTAATAGTAGCAAGGAAGTAGACTGGTAACCTTAAGAAAAAAATCTGTCAGAAATTGTATTAAGTAGTTTATTTTGGTTCTATGCTACCAAAGAAAATTACCTATTGCAATGCATATAATGGAAAAACTTAGAAGTATGGTTTATGCTTGCTATTAGTCTTTTTACCACTGTAAGCTTTTTTCTGGAGACTTATTCTGTTACAGGATTTCAGTATGCTATTWAAAAAAAAGAAATAATACAGGCTGCTTTCTTTTCTGTTTAGAAAATAAAACAAAAGGCAGAGATTGTTTTGCGTAAATATTTACAGATAAATTTTTAGCCAGTCAACCTTAYAGAGCAGTCATAATGCAGGCCTGCAGGTGCATATCTTCCATTAAAATTCCAGTGGGAATTAAGATTGGAATATTTTGCAGACATCACAGTGAGGTTTGTAGCATTCTCAGCATAACAAAATTAAGCATCCTCTGTTATTAACACTCTCAGTAAGGAGCGCACCTGGGCTTTGCGTGACTGAACAGGCACTGCTGAGAAGCTGCTTTTGCTGTTACAGCACTGAGTCTGGGATAGTGGTTGTAACAGGACTGGAAAGCTACTGCATAGCCTGAGCAGAAACAGCGGGATGATTTTTGTTCCTTCCTCCAAATTTTGCTGAAACTCTTCTTGCCCTCCCTGAGCCTCCTATCGTGTCCTTTTCTAGATACTTAATACTTCATTARAAATGTGGAAGATCTGCTCTCTTTCCCTTCTGAGGTGTGATTTTTACTTTTTTTTTTTAATTCAATTTATTATTATTATTATTATTTAGCTCTTAAGAGCAGATACCATCAGGCATATCCCTGCCCAGAATCTACACCTTTCTTTGTGGCAAAATATAATTGCATGAGGGACAGGAAAAAAATAATAATAAAAAAAATAAAAAAAAAGAAATCACATCAAATGAATAACATCAAAATAACAGGATTTTTTTTAGTGAATCAGAAGAACAGAATCTGAGAAAAAGAGTACTTTTGTCAATTCAGAAGTTATTTCTCTCCCAAATTTTCCCAGACTGTTAAAATCTTTGTCTTCCACCATGATAAATTCTTCAGCATTTGGATGTGTTCTATGAGTGACCTGTTTCAATGAGATAACAGTGGTTTACACAGAAAAAGCTTCTAAGGGAAATGTGAATGAGTTCTCCCGAGCTTAACACTTAACAGAAGAAAGTTAAGTGTTGTGGAACCACCTTGACAAAGGGGAAGTATAATTTCAAATAAGGGCTGAAAAGGCTTGTTTAACCTTGGCAACAGAATTGTCTAGGAGGATCAAGCTAGAAAAGACAGTCAGAAGTTACTGCAAGTTTGTCATASAGCAAATTCTCAAGTCAGGGGCAAGAGAAAAAAAAAGATAGTGTTTCATATTTGAAATTCACATTGCCTAATATGTACCCTAATATCAATTACTGTTATTATACAGATTTAAATGAGGATTTTCTCCTAAAGGCTCAAGTAGAACATAGCTCCAAGGAAATGCTTCTGAAACACAGAATAACTATTATCACAGAAAACTCTCYACATAGAATTTCCTATTCTGAGTCACTGAAGTGGGTCTTACAATAGTGCTTGAAGTCCTCCATTCTGCTAGGAACCCACTGTTTTGCACAATTTGCACAATATAAATGCATRGAAGAAGACAGTCCTTGCCTTAATCTCTCTAACTAAGATTTCATCATAGGAGATGAGMTACACTGCAGTCTTTAGACACCTGTATTAGCTGAATTGCAATATCTGGATGCCTGTATGGCTCTCTTGAGTRAAAAAAGGAACACAATTAGCTTTTTCCTAGTGAAAGACATGTGAGATGAACCCCCTCTACCAAAGCGCTCTCCAAAGGGATCATGTTGCCACTGGCTTGCYGGGGTAACACAAAAATTATAAACACAATTTGCAGTGATGATTGCTGTCCTTGCAATCTTCATTTTTAATAAATCTGTATATTTCAGAAGCCTGGAAAGTATCACTATTGTTCTGATACTCCAAAAAGGTGAAAAACATGACCAAGCTAACTTTAGCTATATCAGCCTGATGTCAGTCACGAAGAGAAACTCAATAAAAGAGAGACTAAGTAGAATTTTATCAGTAAATAATTCAAATGTCAAGAAGCCTCRTGATTAGGCTACTGCTGTAGCCTAAAAGAGAAGCATCACTCCCCAAAACTGTGTTTTTTAGAGTTTAGTTGATGTTGCATTTCATGAGGTTAATCCCTTCACTTTCAGGAGTCTATCACCATGAAAGAGTTATGCAAGAGTGAAAAACTCGATGTTAAAATGTATTGCAAATCTACTGGACTTCTTGAGAGATATGAGAAGAGATGGAAGATATTTTAGGATGCTGATTTCCTCAATTAACAAGATTGCATTAAACCCAGCCTTACATGCAATTGTTTCCACTTGCTCTGTATTTTTCTGTCTGATTTGTTTAAAAGGATTCAAACTTTGAAGCAGATCACATTGTGAACCCATTGGTTTTTCTTCAGTTATCATTTAATCAGAATAGATATTTTAATATCAAACATTAGTATGTAAATTATTATTTTACAATAGCTTCCTCAGCCCTGTGGATTACAAGGTGTATAAATCCAAGGAATTAAATTGAAGACAAAATAAAAAGTCTTCTTGTGAAGTGCTGCATGCAGGCTTTATACAAGACTCTTATTATTCCTCTTACTTCCACCTTCCACTTAAAGAGAGCAGCTCCAAAGACCAGTACCATGGGGTGGTCCAATTAAATGAYGCAATACGCATTTGCTGCATGACACAAACCAAAAGCAGTTCAGGCTAATGAAGAAAGAGGGCAAGAAATATGATGAGAGGGTGGAAGATACATAACTAGGTAATCAAGCCAAAAGCAAGGCTACCAACAGTTGTAGGAGAAGCACACTTCGCAGAAATAATATTAATCATTTTTAAAAAAGTTTTCTCTTCAGAAATGACTAAAACTTTTTTATTCAGTTAAAGAGGTTTTTTTCTGCAAATGAAATTTTTATTATCAAATAAAGTTTCCATAGTCTCTCTGTAGTATTTTTTGTTCGATTCAATTTGCTGTCATGCATTTTTAGATGTACTTTTCCTGCCCTGTCACTCCTCTTCTTGCCATAGCTCAGAAACAAATAAAGATGCAGGATTCAATTTTGTTTGTTTGTTTTTCTCCAACATATTCACAGAAATAAGCACTAATTCTTTATAATTTCTTGCTTATGTACCTCCACATTCAAAGGAGGCTCAGTTAGAGGATTAAAGAAGTCCCTAACGGAATAAACACATTGTTTATGCATCAGGCACAGAAGGAGTGCTATAGAAAGGCATACTTGTCCCTGTCCTGCTTGGGATCACCACTCCAAGCTTTCRTGCCTGCTCTGGCATAAATTTAATTGGCTATATCTTCTTAAGGCCAGCCATGGTACTTCAGGTMCTTAGCCTTGGATGTCCCTGCTGTGCCATTTCCTCAGGACACAGGAGAGGAGCTAACCATACCATGCTGCTCTATGTTTGGGAAAATCTCCGAGGCTGCAGAGGTTAGCAAACTTCTCTTCCATTTTCTGCTGTAGGGTCAGAACTGGGCTCTGAACTGAATATTAGGCATTGACCGAGGCATCCCAAAGAGCCAGATCCTCAAATTTCTGGTTTTGAAGCCAAAAAGTAAGTACAATTAATCCTTAGTATTACTTTATTACTCTATAAAACCAAAAAAATAGTTTTTTGTAGAAGAGTCACGGACATCTCAGACTTTTGGACATTCTCATGAAGGACCTCAACAAAAGATCATTAATATTTTTGAAATGAGAGTGTAAATTAAGGCCACTACCATCAACCAATGAGGCTGGAATATTACCAAGATATTACCAAGATTACACATCCTGGAAAGCAAAGAGCAATCACCTATACAGGGAGAGATGGAGACCAGCCAACAGAAAACTTCACTGGACATTCAATATTAACAAAATATTTTTAAAAATCTCAAAAAAAGGGCATAGTAATAATTTACATACCTCACACATGACCACACATTCTAAATTTAGTTCATTTCAGATATGAACACAGGAGAAATAACATATCTATGGTTTTACAAAAAGCATTTCTCATGTCCCAAAACTTTGGAGTGCAACCACTTAGGATAGGTGCTAACTGAACATTGCAGTGACAAATGTTTTCCTATTTGTTGTCCCTGGGAACTCTAAGTTTTCTAAAGTCCATTTAGGAATGAATGAGGTATAGTGAAAATCATTACCACTCTTTAGAAAATGGTAGCTATTTGTTGTGTCCTCAAATTTCTAATATGGAAAAATGTGTTGGAATTTATATCTTGACCTGTTGAAATGCATGAAAGTCTAAGTCAGGCTCGTATTTCATTTTTCAAAGAGTAACATTTTTGGATGAAGGAGAAGAGATTGCACTTGTAGAAATTTTCATTTCATCTCCTCTCTGCTTAACATTTTTCCATTATTAAAAGCTGATACAGGCATGCTAAATTCTCTAGGTGAACATTCCCGGCTCCACTGTCGACAATATCAACTAAAAGTAACAGCAGTACATATGAAAACATATGAAAACAAAGGTGTATGTTGTCTAAAGAAGTACGTTATATATCACTCATAATTCAAAAAACTAAATCTGTGCTTTACAAAAGGCTCTAATTCCTTCCACGGTTAAAACTGCCATTGTTATTGTATCAGGAGATCAATTTAATACATATTTAGAGCACATTTATACAAATGTGAAGAAGTATAAATATGTGTGTGTGTGTACATATATATGTCTGTAACTGAGATAATCTTCATGAAGTTTATTAGTACTTTGTGAAAAATTGCAAGCTATGTGTTAAATGATCTTCTCATGCGTGTTTGAGTAGCTCTTCTGTTCCCTATGTACTAAACTTTCTCGAGTGTGACTGTTCCTAATATTCGGAAATGGGTGGTCTCACTTTTTTTCTGCTTTAAAAAGYGAAACCAGATAAACCTCCCATAAATCAAAACATTCAGCTAAAGTTTATGTCTGTAGCGTTTTGAGAGCCCTGAAATTCCTGTTAGTTTACATTGTCTTCGCTCGAATTTGAAATGAGAACACGGAGAAGAACTGGCTGTGTTGTTTCTGAAATTATTCCCAACGCAAAAGAGAGTTTGCTGTTGAATTTCCAAAATGCTTCAACGTGAATGAATGGTGAATGCTGATCATAGTYGCAGAAAGAAACAGATGAAGAACACATTGCTAAGACCTAAAACGGGCAGTTTGTTTGTCTGTTTGTCTGTTTATTTTGGTGCAGTTGCCACTGTCCTTAAAGGGAATTTCTTTGGTATTGTTGTGTAATGCTCAGTGTGGCCTCTGGCTTTGACTTATAGCCAGCTATTGCTCTTCTTAAAAATCTTAAATTTAGACGATAGCAATTGAATTGGTTGAGATTAAAATCTCATTACCACATCAACTACTAATCAGGTTGCTCAAGAGCTTCAAGGCAAACAAGCAGGTGACTGCAACAGGTCTGGCATTCTGAAGTCCCAGCACTGCTCTCRTATAACACAGGGAAATACGGAATTCTGTAAATCTGACACTAATTACAAAATGAGAGAGAAAGAACGAGACAATGGCTAATATTCATTCTACTGCATTTGGTGGAAATTAATCTGAATATGGGGTAGAAATATCATAAATACTATGAACTGATTTAACAATTCAGTGAAAAGTCATAAAACTAATTACATTTTGAACAAAAGTGACAGACATTAAAATATTAATAACACTTTCTTCCTTTTTTTYGACTTGCTTTCAATTTGATCAACTCTTCCAGAAGCTGCCATTCTCATGCAAATTATTAAAGTCACCCATATCTATTACCATCGCTATGAAAAGAAGGAAAATGGAGGAAACAAATCAAATTAATGTTTTTCATTAGTTATTCTGAGCATTTRTGTGGTAGATCATGCAGATTTTAGTATCTGTCTCATCTGCTCCTCTGCAAAAGCAATAATGCCTAGCCGTTCCTTGCAACGCCAGCAGGCAGCCATGGACACCCCAGGCAGTTTCCTCCCCGCTGGAGTACCTAACCTGCTTCAGCATCCCTGCTTGCTAAGGGACAGTGCTGCATCCTGCAGATTGGCTGCATTGTTTTCCTACATATATGTCCACAAGGATATATCCAAATGCACAGATAAAAATGTATTTGGATTGATTGGTCTCGATTTATTAAGCAATCCGGATCACGCAATCCGATTGTTTTCATCAGTCATTTCCTCTTCCATCAGCCTTTTTTACAACCTGTGGTTTATGATCTATGGTTTTATGCTTATTCTCTGAGCACATGGATCACTTCTGGAGTTAGAAAGAGTCTCAGCAGGATTCCAGGGGAAATGTTTTTTTTAAATATATTGCAATAACTTAATCATAAATAGCTTCGCTTTGGTACCTTTTGATTAACCTATTTTAATCTATTCACTAGGTACTTTATTCACATTAAACAGTGATACCTATTTATGTGATGGTAGACTAATCATCTCACCCCTTGTTGAGATATATTTTTAGATTTTTTTGTTACACTCTCAATATTATGAGAATTATCAAAATTAAAGACTAGAGTTTTCCAAGCAGGCTCAGTTAGAGTTTCTGGATGCAATTTATGCTGGACTTGATAATTTGGAAATGGTTTTCCCTATTTTGGGTTGAGGTTTGTATTTTTTTTTTTTTTCCCTACAAAAACAGAATAAAGCATTATAGAACACTTTTCCCTTTTGGTAGCTCTAGGAGTGGTACTATTTTTATCTAAAAAGAAAAAACTATAACTTACATTTTTCTCCCTTTTAAAGTCCTCATATACATAAACTCCTTTTTCTGTCCTTTTTAAGACACTTTAGGATGATTTTAACTGGATTTGTCATGATGCATGTTGCTTGTTATTTTTCTTTATTTATTCTGCCTGTCTTTTCCCAGCTCTTTTTAGTATAACGGAATTATATTGCTTATATACTTATTTTTTAATTTCAGCTTGATTTCCTTTGTAATGATGCTTATAATTTATACGTACTTTCTTTACTTCAGAAACTTGACATTGTTTTTCCTTGCTAAATTAACTTCCCTTAACAAGTTCCACTTTAGATTGGTATTTCCAACTTCATTTTTTCCCTTTCATTGAATTTTACTTGTAATACTTGTTAGCTTTTGAAGCTTTCTGGTAAGTGGGCACATTAATTACTGGGATTGCTACTCTTTCCAAGAAAGAGTAGCAAGTTTTTGTATGAGATTGCTTTGTATTTCCATTGTCCTCCAAATAGAAACTGGACCAAAACAATCTCTCTCTCTCTCTCTCTTTCTCTCTCTCTNGGCCTGGACTGTTATGAACTTGTTAGAGGAGATGTTTTAAAGAACCAGCCTGATCTGTGCTAGACTAAAGCTGCTAAGGCTAAAAACCTGCTATCTAGCTGATAATCTTCAGCCCTCGTTTRTTGTTGGTTTAGTTCACTCAGCTTTCAATGACAAAGAAGGCAGATGGTGGCTGGCTGGAGATAAACATTGTATGCATCTAATACCAGGTTTTCTGCATGTGCACTCTGATGTATTCCTGTTTTCATAATCACTAGAAGAGCTCTTTGGTGAGCTGTGTTAAACACTAATGTTTACTGATTAGATTTCTAAGGCCAGTGGATAGCACTGGGGTCATCTGGCCCCTCTGCAAAACCAGCGTTGCAAATTATGTATACAGATAGAAACAATACAAACACAATCAAATTCATATTTTAAGATAGGTCCATGTCCTTGATTAGCATTTTTTGATGTGATTCTGTTAATCTGGGGAGACTATAACTACCTGGACACACTGATTTTTTTTTCCTTTGGTTCATGACATGCTTCCTCAGAACTGGAGTATTTGTAAATGTGTGGTTTGACTAAGTCGAATTGTAATGCAGAAACTTTTGAACAGCTTTGGATTTACATAAATTTTCAGATAACACAGTAGTTCTCTCCTCCCTGATATTACCTCACCAAAAATTGAGGAATCTAGCCTAAACCTAAACTTAAATTATAGCTTATGGTATACTTATAATATGAGGTCCTCATGGGGGAAAGTTTGTCCCACCTTTTTGTATTTGCCTTCTGTTTCCAGTGTGTGTTCACTTTAAGCAGTTGTCAGTAACTGGATAGCTATAAAGTGTTAAAAAAAACACCCAAACCAATAATAGCAAAAAGCCTACCCAAACCTACAGAAATCCCAAACAACCARTGCAGAGGCCTCTAATTTTTTGGCAGGTTCAGATGTCTCTTTGGGCAAGGTCGTTGTTCTAGAATAAATAATAAATAAATTCTTCACATCACAGGTTCTTGAGTCAACGGTAGTTTTGAAATGATCATTTCATGAATCAGTTCTCCAAGATTAATTTACTGTTATACRTGTCTCCCAAGCAGAAAGCACCACAATCATTATTTGGCAGATGTTAGGACCAAATATAGGTGGAATTTGGCTTTAAAAAGCCTTTGGCTGGCTAGATGGAACAAGGAAGTAAACAAATATGCTGGTCTTGGCTTTGGGAGTTATAGACACATTTTAAGTTGAATTGCCTCTAAACACAGCTGCAGAACTGAGTCTCTGATGTAATAAAGCTGTCTAGTTTATGCAGACATACATCAGTGCAGCTCTGATGGCTCAATCCGTTAGAATCACAGAATGACAGTAACTTCTTTATATATTACATATAAATCATCACTATCACTCAACATGTTTAGATAAACGGTAAATCATTTGGTGCAAGTTTTGCTTGAGAAATATAAAGTTATTTGAGTTCAAAAGTATGTAGAATTAATGGAGAAAAATGAAGATTTTATCCATATCCTCCATCAATGTGTTTATTGCACTCAAGGGATTTAAATAACCACATGCATTTGGAAAATTAAAGTCAGAAAACTAACACTTCAATAATTTTCTCCTCCTACATCCAGACTCATCACAGGCAAATGAACTGTGAGTATTTATAGAAGCCTCTTAAAAGGAGAAAAAAAAATCTCATTTTAAACATATAGGCAAGATCTTTTTGTTGGTGATTGGATCCAAGTAACCTCACTCTGAGATAGAATTGTAATCACGAGATTTTCAGGGCAAGACTTCCTGCAGAATGACCTGGGTTTAATTTCATGTATGTTTTTGCAGATATGAAGGTGGGGAATGATACTGCTCCAAGTTSCTATGTCCATAGTTACTCTCTGAAATCATTAAAATGGAGCTTACAGCACCAGWGCTTGCTTTTAAATACAAAATTGCACTCTGTTCCACACTCCAATTCCTATTGATATATACCTTCCCATGCAGAAAAGACAAGATAGGAGGTGAAAGGATATAGACACAYGCACACACACACACAGATATATAGATATAGATATATCTGTGCATGTGTTCCTTTTGCTTCTTTCCAATGCTACCCAAAAGCTGATCTTGTGTTCTGGAAGCGGCGTGCTGAGCCCCCGCTGTACAGGGACAGCCAGCCTGCCTGGTCATTTCTCTTGGCTGGAGTAAAGCTATTTTTCAGGGCACTGTCAGGGACRACCTCTCACTGTGTCTGTTACCACTTCATACAAGGTATAGTTTGGGTCTGAGCTTTCTGACATTCTTAGGGGTCACACGTGGGGTGTGCTGTTTGTTAATAGCAATTAAAACTCCTATGTTCAAACAAGTTTAAATTTTGTATTTGATCAGACTGGTACACTGTAGCTCTCTCCAGGCTACAAATACAAAGTCAAAACTGGATGAACAGTCTCAGCTAGAAAGAATCCTCTCCCTTACCTCAAAGCATCTAAATATTTTGGAATATTTTTTGTTTCTTGAAGATGTACCTAGGCCAGTTAGACACTATTCTTTTATATAATGTGACTTTCATAAACTGATGCCAATATAACAAATCAAACTACATTAAAGGAAGTACCAGAAGAAGACTTTAAAACTAAAATCTAGGACAAATTATCTGCTACACAGTGCTAAATTGGTATTCGTTGCAAATCTATTAGCTTCATCATTATTTTCAGCCAAAATCAAGTGGGTCTCAGCCTGGAATAATTTAGAGTAGCCTAGGAGGTCAGAATGGGCCTGTTTACAAGTTTAAATGGGTAGAGCTTCCACTCTGGCTGTGGGCAGCCAGGAAACAGTTTTGATCAGCCTTCTACAAGCTCAGAGTTGTCATATACACACAGTAGTCACAGCTGKKTAACTGTGGCTAGTTTCCAGATTCATTTCYGTATGTCGCCAAGAGAGTCTGGGATGAGAATGGAGAACCAGCTTGGTACTGTCAGCATGTTCTCGCTGACTTGGACAAGTTTGGAAAACTGTTTTTGTCTGTTAAAATCAGACTAGAATCCACTAAAAGCCAATCACTACAATCACGTTGTGATTCTAGATGCAAATTAGGTCCTGTTTCTGAAAAGGAGGCAATGACAGTTTGATGAGAACAAATTCTCAGGAGGTTCATTGAGTGGTGAATAAAAGCAGCGAAACTAGAGGGTAGTCTCCCCTTAGAGCCACAGTATCTTAGTCTTTCTTCTTTCTTGATTATTTGACTATTGCATTTTTTTTTTGGGGGGGGGGTGATGTTACTAGATACAGTGAACCTGATCCTACTTCACCTTGTGTAACTGAGGAGCATCAGGTTGAACAAGTCTCACAGTGGCAGTGAGGGTGCATGAGAAAGGATCTACTCTAGTCCTTGCCACTGAGCTTCAGCTCAAGATAGAGTCACTCCTGTGCTTTTTCCAGGAGGCAGCTTGTCTGCGCTGAGTGCATCAGCCGGAATAGACGGCACCACGGTTGCAGCATGGCTAGTTACGACCGTGGCCACTTTGTACTGCAATGTGCATAGGCTAAACGCTGCTCAGATTATCGAATAAGAACGGAAAATGCACCTTGTTCCTTTCCACAAGTGCCTTTCCAAGGTATAAGACCATGAAGAATCATTAGCAGATTCCTAGCCTGTTGATTAGCTGATTGAACACCATGGCTGCTYGGTCTAAGGCAGATGTGTCTTTTACAAGTGAGTTCTGTAAAGAAAAGCCTAAGCCTGTAAGTAACAAGTACATATCATTAATCATTAATCATTATTCAAAGTATTGACAGGCCGGTGGACATTTCATTTATTTACCGTATACCCTCTCACCCGCCATTACTATGTCTCATTCTCTTTATTTTTCACTACTTCTTTCACTAAATTATGGTTCTCATCCCTCCTGCCAGGGTTGCTTATTCTTAACACTCCTTTGAGCAAAAACAATAATGTGAAGACTGAGAGCTCAAAGCACAGCTCTACACTATCCTTGAGCATTTTGAATGRGCTTGGTGGTACAGAATGCCTTTTGCCAGAGAAAAAGAGCTGCAGTAACTCTGCTGTGATACAAGAATTCTGTAAAAGTGTTGAATGTGTATTCATTGTCAAGATCATATTTTAAAATTTTGTATTGAAACAATTTACAAGTTTTTCACATAGCTTTAAAGAAATAATCAAGAAGAAGACTGAGAATAGAGGAAGGTGAAAGAGCATTAAAAACACCTTTTTAGATGTGCTAATCTTGATATTTATGAYGTAGTTTTAAAGAAACTGGAGGAATGCTTGGTTTGGACTTCCAGTTATGGAAAGGCATGGAAGAACATGTGTCGTATGTTCTTTTTCATCCTCTGCATAGGAATAAAACTTTGTACAGTGCAGTACAGTGTGTTATTCAGGCAGGATGCATTTCCATTTCATGTGATGTTTGTCACTAAGTATCTACTTTAAAGAAGAAAAATACTTTCTTATTTGCACTGCAACATCAATGACACTAACAGACGTAGCARTGCAATGTGTGATGGTGTGGTGGTGGGTTGTTCAGAAAGGCACAGTGTATTTATGGAGSATTTTACCTAATTTTTACCTGATTTCTACCTGAGTACACTTGCCAGTAGATAAGGACATAGTCAATAAATCAGTGATCACATTGGAAGGAAAGATGGATTGAACAATCATTCTTTTGAAATGTTTTTCATTCAAAGTCTGTCAAAGGGAGAGAAACATATGAAAATTAATGGACTCCACTAAGCAACACCCACACATACACACCCATGCACACAGTCTCATTTTGTTTAAAACTATCAAATTTTTAAAGCTATCAGCATTATTGCCTGATTGGCATCTGTAAAATAACGATAATGAAATGAGATTGTCACTTTCTAGATTACATCTTCTGTCCTGATCTCATGCTATTTGGAAATAGTGCCATCTACTGTCCTCCTAATGGGCAAAATATTTCCCAAGAGTATTTCATGCATAATGTGAGGCACAATCTAATTCTAGGGATTGGTTATTGCAATGTGTGAAATAGAAGTTATTAAAGCTCACTGAGGTGTCTATGTTGATGTAATACAGAATCTGAAAAGATTGGGAAAAGCACAAAACGCATTTTTCCTTTAATTAATGAAGAGTGACAGGGTAACAATGCACGGTAACAATTAAYGATGTTAATTAATATCATCAAGTAATAATCATAATCAAACTTATTCTGCACTGAACATATCTACTTATGTGAGCCTTCTCATTTTTTACCTCTCTTGATTATCTGCATTTTTRAACCTCTTAAAGTTGTCTTCCATTTTTTTTTTCTTTCCATTTTGAGAACAAACAGAAAAAAAATATTTGGAGTAGCTTGGAAAATCCATGTGGAAGAAAGAATCATCAGTATAAGAAGGTATGGGAAAGAAAGTCATAGGATATTTATTTAAGGAAGAATGGCTACAAAAACAAAGTTGAACCATTTGTATTTCATGAATAGAAAGAAAAATGAAAGCATTTGCAATATTTATATTAATCAATATCTTTACTCCTCACTTTAAGGCAAGTCTGAAAATTGGATTTGGGTCGTGAAATTAAAGGTCAAGATYGAAGACTCCTAGTTACACTTGCAGCAGAAAATAAATTGGGGCCAGGACTTGTGCTCCAGCTCTGACTCAACTGTTGACACCATGCCAATTTAAGAAAGTGCTTTTGCACACATTTGTCCTGTGTCAGCCAGTGCTCTCCCCAGAAATGGCCAGGCATGTTTAGGGGATATCATGGGCTAGAGTTCATCCCAAATTAGCAATCCTGATGTAGTTTGGGGGAATGAGAGAGTTAAACCGTATGTATGTGGACCCCAATGTACCAATTGGCCTTAGCAATAGTGAATGATATCTATACCATTTTCTATATTAGTCCATACTATATCCTATAACCTACTATATATATATATATATATATATGTACTGCATATATATACACAAATTACTAACATACTCTATCTTTCTTTTTATTTTTGAAAACTGTCACTGTAGACATTCCTGATCATACTAAGGAAGAACTACCTGTGCCACATACACATTGTCTACTCTAAGTGCCCATGCTCATGTCAGTGCTCATTTGTTTAGATCAGCAAACTGTGTTGGGCTTCACTTGTGGGATCTTGTAGTATGGGCTGCATGCATAATATCCAGGATTTTTCAGGCTAAATATCTGTTATCTTCAAACAATTTTTTTTTTTTTTTTTTTTTTTTTTTTTTTTTTTGCCTCTGGTGTTACTCTGTTTAGGGATTCAGGCCTGTGTCATATCATACCAGGCTTTGCATTCCCCCCCTAGTGATCCCCAGCTTGCCTCACTTTGAAAGGATCTCTCTTTCAGAAGTTGGGTTTTTCTTTCTTTCTTTTTTTCCTTTCTTTCTTTCTTTCTTTTCTTTTTTCTTTTTTTTTTTTAAAAAAAAAATGAAAAGAAAAGGAAAAAAAGAGATTAGGACTAATAGACCTGAAAGAATGAGGCTAGTGAGCGAGATACTACTTTCCAATATTGCAGTTGGGCTGTAGCTGTAGGCTCGGTAGGGCTACAGATACCATATGCTTTCAGAGCAGGTGATGGCTAGAAGGGGATCTCTGGTTAGACACTGTTATCACAGCAGTGTATGCAATACAGGTATCTGAAATAGGCTATTTGCAATGTGCTGAATATCTTTAACTTTTTTAAAGAAACAACATGAGCTAAAGGTTTCTCTTCAAGTCTCTTAAAAAACGTAACCCTTGCCAGGGCGTGGGTTTGTGTCCACACAACATAGATACCAGATGATGGTGGACTTAAGTAAAGCTCAGGCCTTTACTGGAAAAATACTCTAGACAGTCTTGCTCTTCTTACTGCCCATATAAACAACTCCTTTTTACAATCTGCACTTCTTTGTCCAAATGTTCTTCTCTCTGGATGTCTTGTTTATTAATGGTACATTTTTGGAGGTTTCCATTACTATTTATTTATTGAATTTTAATGGTCTTGCCAAGATTATGACTGTCTTGGCAGGGAAACTTGACAAATWCTGTTCTTATTATTGCTGGCTTAGTCTAGCTTAGTCAAATGAATTTAATCATGATGGTGACATCTGGCAATTCTGCAAAACAGAGCCCATTAGAAATCACTTCATTTTGGAATCTGACTGTTTGTTAAGTATGAACAATTGCTACTCTTTAGATCTTTTTAGCATATTCCAAACCAAGATTGGCAATAATGTCATTGTAATAATTTTTCATAAAAACAGACTATATACACATGAACACATATAGAATATGCATGTGTCAATGCATTAATGATTTTGTTTCAGGAGCTGAAGTACTTTATTATCTTCTGTTTGTGCAGCAAATATTATTTATTATTTCTCGATTTCTGTTTTTGAAGATTGTTAAGATCAGTGTTCTATATTATTTAGATAGATTAATATTTCAAACACATCTTTCATCAACTACTGTATTAAAACAAGACATTCTAAATTCTGTCCTAAGTTACAAATGATGCCCTCCCTTTCCCCCAAGAAACCTGCACAGCTGATGACATTCAYGTGCCATAAACTGTGAATTAAGGTTTTTTAAAAGGAAAGGAGCAAGGTACATCTATCAAAACTGGCAAGGCACAAAGTGATGATTATGCCACTGTTACTTCCATTTGCTCTCATAGATGAAACATTTTGTCTGTCTGTCTGTTTGTTTGTTCCTTTGTTTTTACAGCCTAACTGAATCCAGCAGTCTGCTCTCTGCCTCTCCCTGGTGACCAGCAGAACTCCTGCCTTCCCTGAATTTGGGACACAGTCATTCATCAACACCATCGGGGCATCCTTAGGGTTCATAACTCATGCTGTCCTCTCCAGTGTGAAAGAGGTTTGTAAAATAGGATAACCAAGCTTCTTTCTTCAAACATGCAATAGTGTAATCAAGAATAAAGAAATCCTTCCTGAAAGTGCYGATTATAGACTGTTCACGCTGAGGATTTTCCTATTCCTGATAAAACTTGCACAGGATCTACCCTAATATCAGCTACAACCTCAAATAATTAAAGCTGATATGCTACATCCAGCACAGTCTGGGTTTAGAACATGGTATCTGGAGATTAAACTGCCTTTCTTATTACCAGTGGGTTGAGATATGACATCTGCTTCCATAGACTTGAATTTCTTTGTGGTTTTCAGCATGGCTTTTCTTGAGAGATACAATGTGATTTAGCTTGTCATGAAAGAAATAATCCCAGGGAAAAGAGCATAGGATGATAGATTCACTGAATCACAGAAGCATTCAGGTTGGAGGGAACCTCTGGAGAGGTCTAGTTCAATCTCCTGTTGCAGAGACAATACTACATTCAAACCAGGTTATTAGTGCTTTGTCCATTTGTGTTCTGAAAATCTCCAAGGAGGGAGGCTGTACAATGTCCCTGGGCAGCCTTGTCCACTGCCTGGCTGTCCTCATGGAGAAAAAAAATTTACTCACTTCCAGTCAGAAACTTGCTTGTTTCTGCTTGTATCCGCTGACCCTCAATCTCCCACTATGTACCAGACTTTGTATATATGTGTGTGTGTGTGTGTGTGTGTGTGTGTATACACATATATATACACATATACATATATACACACACATATACATATATATATGTCTGACTGATTTCAATTTCTAACCATTGTCTTATTTTTCTGCCATGAACCATCATAGAGAGTCTGGATCTGTCTTCAGTAACCCGCTTTTAGCTATTGGAAAGCTACAATTAGGTCCTTCCTGAGCCTCTTCTCAAGGTTAAAAAAGCCCTTCTCCTTCACTCTCTTATCATACTTCATGTGCCCCAGTCCTCTGACCATCTTCATAGGCCTCTGATGAACTTGCTCAAGTTCATCACACATTTCTTGCTCTGGGGGAAGTTCTGGAAGAACTTCTGTTAATAGTATTTCCACGGCATCTGCAATAAAAACCTGTAGAAGTAAAGGGGACTATGGAACATGAGGTGTTTCTTAGTCATTTCAACCCCAAACGATATTTTGTCTTTGAAATGATAGAACCCTTAGGTAACAGCTGTAACAACAGCTGTAACAACAGATGTAACAACTTTAGGTAATCCCTAAAATGTCCTGGCATATCTAGGTATCAGTGCTAGAACTTTATGTGAACCCTGTAGATTATCACTTATCTGCTAGTGATACAGTCCACAGCATATTCCAGTACTTCAGACTGGGTTAGCTTGAAAAATTGTAAGGGAGGAAGTGTACCATGAAGTTTTGAATATGAAAACTAAAAGTATGTAAAATAATTCCACACAAGGAGTAAATTGCTTTGGCAGCATCCCAATAGCTAACTGGAAAGCAGGGTTTTCCTGCACTGTACGTCAAAATCTAGTCATACTTCTTAAATGTACTACCTGGTCAAAATGATTCAGCTGCAGTTCTCATCTTTCCCCTCTCCTCTCAACCATTAAATATGGGAAGAGGCCTCCAAAAATCAAAAATTGATTGGAAATTCTGTGCTATTTTATTTTTTCAGTACAAAAGTAAAAAGTATTCAAAGGTGAAAATATCAAGAATTTTAGTGAAATACTGCACTTTGATGAAAAAATACAACAGTTCCAGAAATGCATTTAGAAATTTTCAATTAGTTGAAAGATTGATATTGCAATTTGTTTTATTTTGAGACTAAAAAAAAATAATGAATTACTAGATTTACCACAGAGGAAAAAGGATTTCTGAACAGCTGTACTTCTAAATGATTCCTGGCACGAAGATGAGAATGCTAACAATACTTCTATAAGGGAAGCAGATCTTTTCTATATGCCAATATAAATTACCAGATGGAATTTCTCACGAGCAACGTTATATATCTAATGTAAGTTTGTTATCACTATGATATCTAACCATCAGAGAATTATCATTGATATGCTGTGAACATACAACAAAAAATTACAGGCTACCATGTCTTCTTGTCTTCCATCTATCCAGCTCTGTTATAAGAAGTTTCTCCTTGTCTCCTTTATTATCTGATCTTATCTTGACAGCTACTCAAACCAGCTGGTGAAAAACTATCACCAGTATAACTTGCATAGTTTAGCTAATACATAAGAGAAGCCCAAGGAAATGTTTATTTCATGAGGAAATATCTCTTTGTAGAAACTGAAACTTTTTGTAGGAATACATATCACAGTCTGGCCAAAACTGGTAGATGGTCCAAGAGTGTAGTGACAAAATACTGCCCTATAACAACCACACTACAGGAGACTGGGTCTTCCCTTCAACTATGATACAAGTTGCTTGTCACGTCATCAGAATAAAATTTTTGACTCTTTGTCTTTCAGTGTTTTAGAAGAGTGTAAGAGCATAAAGGCTACCTTCTCCTGCAAAATGTAAGTGGAAAAGTGATGCCAGATGAATATCCTGGCTTTATGCCTTTGGGGGTCATTCCTGCAATAGTAACCTTGAAGAAAACAGATCTGTCACAAGCTCTTTCCTCTGCAGAGCCTATGTCTCCTTCAGTTAGTCCTTAGTCCAGTGGCTGTTTTCCTATTTATGCAAAGGAAGGTATCCTCCCTCAGCCTCTTTCTCTTGTTTGTTGCCATTGGTTTGTTCACACAGTGAAATTCACAGGTATTTGAAATCTCAATATTTTTTTCAGGAAAGAAGAACTAATTCTCAGCCAGCTTTCTCTGTCCTACATGCTACTTCTATATAAAGGACAACTCAGTTTTCTCTCTGAATTCAGGCTATGTGGCTTAATAAGACACTGAAAGTAGTTTTGTCTTTACAAATCACCTCTCCTATCACATGGATGTAGCACTGCAGGTCTGCAGTATCCTCAGGAATTTTATTTCTCACCCAAAAAATAAATCCTGTGGCACAGAGAAGTTTCTTGAATTCTCCCCACTTCTCCAAAGTGATGCAGTTGTTGCAGTGGTATATTATTATAATACATCACAAAAATACAGCGGCATTGACTGTACTTCACCAGATGGTTGTCAAGTAGTTAGATTTCCTTGTTCAAGAAACATGGTTCATATTTTGCAACAGAACTCAAATTTCTCATCTTTTCACAAAACATAAAGCCCAGCTGCACAAAAATTTCCTCAAATACTCTTATACATTACATTACTGAGAATATATTCTCAATAATTTTGTAAATATATCACTCTTTATGATTCATACCAGAATAATATAGTAAATATTTGGATTTCCATAATATTTTATACCAAAAAACCCACTATATTCCAAAAAACATTTGAATTACCATTCATATTGGAAGAATGAAATGAGAAAGCACTGATTTACATACCTGTTCAGACTTTACTCAGTCTAAAGGCAAATGGAGCAGCACGGTGCAAGTCTCAGTTGCCAGTTCCAGACTACAAAAAAGTTATCTTTGCTTTCTAACAAAAAAGATGCCTCCAAAGAAAGCAGCTGGTGATTCTTCCCATATCAGATTGTAGCTCTGGCCCTCTCCAAACCCAATCCGATATCAGTTTCCAGCTTTCACAGAGATATTGCACTATACATTCACTACTGCCCTGCTAGTTTTTCTAGGCCCAAGGCTCATCCTTAGCAGAGACTTGTTTACCTTGTTCGAGCTGTTTTCTCAAAGCTGTCCTCCTCTTTCTTCCCTTGCTATTTTTTTTCTTTCAATGCAGATGCTATATTGTAGTTGACATTGAAGATTACTACACTCTTTAAGTCACTACATCAGCTAAAAGAAGATGTAACCTTGTCAATGTAGTCCATTTTTCTTAGACCTGTGTATCTTGGGGATCAAAAAGTTTATTTCAAAATATTGGATGGATTAAATCCAGACCCTTGAAATGTCTGACAACCATGCAGTAGGTATGTATGTCAAAAAGGTCCATGTAATATCTCCTCTGTGAGTTCTAAAACACCATGTTCATCACTATACCTTATGAGGAAATGAAGACCAAAAGCAAAAGTCTGATAGTCATAATAATAATGTGCCCAAAATAAGACTGTAGAACTGGTCAAGATACACGTTTTCTTGCTTTATTGCTGGGAATCCATCCTTGACTAATTTCCCTGCCCAACTGAACTGTTTCATTTATACTCATAAAATCTTGCTAAGACCGCTAATATGCCTCATACTGCCCCCAGCACCTGCTATATGTACCTCATTTAAACTCATGGAGTCCAGAGCATTCTTAATGCTCTACAGAGAGCACACATGACCTTTTTGGATATACTCTTAGGATCAGTGGCAGACCTATGAATTTTGTTTGGATAGTCTCTGAGGGTAAACTGCCTCAAGCCTGCATCTATTTTTAAGCTCTATGTAAAAAGTCACTAGAGAAATATTTGCTTATAGAGAAAATCTATATTTCTTGACATACTCAGAAAGAAGGAAAATAATATAAATGGAAAGGATTTAACATCTGCACCTTTCCTTTTGTGGATCATCATTAGTTCAAATGATTTCCTAAGAATGCAAAGCATCAGTCACTTCCCAAACCCACTTCCCATAGCTATACTTCAAAAAGAGATGTGAAAGCCACAGAAACATAAAGTCCTTTCCAGGTTTGAAGAGATACAGTTTAAATTAAAATCATATATCTTAAGAATGTTCTATACCTTTTATGGATAACACTTTGTATGATCAATCTGGTGTATTTTATTCTGCTGCTTAAGAAACCCTCATCATTTTTCTCTCAGTGCTGTAAATCCTTCAGTGCAGGATTTTCCTCAATAGAGTTCAAAAAAATTGCTTGGTTTTAGTTTATTTGCAATTGTCATTTAGTAGAAACCAAAACTTTGCAGTATTGTGCCAGTTTTCCCCACATTTCTTTGGGAAGGAATCTCAAGATAGAGGTAGGGAAGGCTGAATTTCTTTTCAACAGTGAGGAGATCTCCCCCGTGCTAGCAGCGACCTCAGAGAAATGCACACACAGGGCCGAGGGGTCCAGGCCTGAATTTGGCTTTGCAGGGCTAAATGAGGTAAACGACTTCAACCTGAATTGCTCTGAGCCTGCTCAAGTGTCTTGACCACATATCTTATCAGAGGTCAATTGTGAAAAATAGCCTCCACTCCACTGCAAAGAAGAAAAATTGTGATGCTTCAAAGGGTGAGAAAGCTGTTTTCTTACAGATCTGCTTTTAATAAAGGCTTGATTTTTAATGGCTTTTTAATAGTCTTCAGATTCAGACTTCAAATTTCTATAAAAATACAAATGTGGCTATTGTACTTTAACATAATTTAATCACAGCATTCCTTCATTGTACAGATACATCAACTTTCCCTAAGGAGAGTTTTAAATGCTCAGATATTGCATAAGCAATTTGACTACGTAGTATATCTTTGTGACCCACAAAATAAATTCTCAAATGGCTGATTTGTAGTATACTGGATATACCTGGGATAAGAATAGGTATAATTTCTATAACAACCCCCAAAATCAAGTTTTCCAACAGTGAAGCAAAAACACCAACTTCCCGTGCTTTTAAATAATGACCAGTTAACACTGCCTGAATTGTTTTCCCCGTCAGAAAGTTTTCCCCATGTGTGCAGAGCATTGGTAAACGGAAGAATTCTGCTTAATGAAGTCACCTGGGAAAGATGTCCATGAACACACTTAAACTGACATCTCTTCTCTATTTTTTCTTTTTTTTTTGGTCAAAAGTCATATTAAATTAGTCCTTTTTTAAAATTATTCACAGAAAGATTATTCATACATGTATTTCAGTAGTCTCCACACTYGTCAGCACAATGCTGCAGTTCCTGTTAGCATTCTTCGTGTAGATTGTCTGACTTTATTCTACTTTGAGAAGCATTTAAACTTATGAATGGCATTTTATTTTATCACAATCATCATATAAAGGTGAGGGAATATGTGGAATAAAGACACCAAGCAGTTAGAACAGAAAATTAAGAAGGAATAAGAACATATACCAAGATGTAATTCAGGATCATTGCTCAAGCTGATGATGCTTATGATAAGGGTATAATATAAWAGCTCAGTAAGCTAAATATAATAATATAAGAACTCAGCAGACCTAAGCATGGAGACCATAAACTCTTAGCCTGACAATTTAATAAAGTTAAATGTTAATAAAGCCAAAACACTATTCACTGTGTTAACCCACTGTGTTAATGACAGCATCCTGCACTTTGCTGATAGACATTTAGACAGCTGCTCAGGTGTCCAGACATAAAGTGTCTATSCTGCAATCCTATCTCAAACAGTGACCATATGTAGATCCCTAAAGAAGAGCAAGAACAGAGCAAGCATATATTTCCTCCTAAGACTCTCCTAACCAATTATGTTCAGCTCAGRTTAATTGTGAATTTAAGACATGATACAAGGACCACCAAGATAAAATATCCCACTAATTAGAATGGTAATGCTGAGGCCTGCAGAGAATTGTAGTTTCCATTTAATTCTCAGATTCCATAAAAGGTGATTAGAAAGAAATTGTTCATTACTGTCTACTTCTAGATAACTGTTTTTGTCCCTGTAGGTCATGATCATGTAAGTTATTTGAAAGTCAACATATTTTTAAAAGGCAATTTGGCAGACTTCTCTCTTAGCAAAGGTACCATTTTAAGAGATATCCTTTCTATTATGGTCAGAGAACAAATTAATTTGATCACTTGACATAACAGTCCCACAAATATGAGCCTTAAAATGCCATGTATCGAGAACTTTTTTTTAATGGGATACATCCTTTAATTTGGTATTGTTCCAATGTCACATCATGAGGAAAACTAGTTTCAAAAAATCAGCCAAAGGATTTTAGAACTCCATATGTAGCATTCTCGCTAACAAAGGATGTCTAAGAGCTCGTTAAGAAATAAGAACATGTATTTTTAAAAACTCCCAGGAGGATAGGCAGTTATTAGACACAAAAAYAGGTAAGGTTCATGTTGCTCTTACTGCTGTCTTTGATAGAACAAATGGTCATAAATGACTCCTGTAGAAAGGAATCGCTTAGCGCCATGCAGCCCAAGTTGCCTAAATGACTCCTCTCCTCACCACCCAGCATATTTTAACCAGTGTAGATTCGATAAGCAAAAGCCAGGAACTATCATGGATTTATTCTTAGTGTCAAGGAATTTTAATCAGCTACTTTGTTATTCCTCTTGGTGAAATATGAATGCAGTAAAAATTTTCAGATATGTTTTTGTTCATTTCTGTGAAACTCTCTGAGCTGCTTGCTAAGATGAGCTCAATAGCACGTCTTAACCCAGAGACAACAGATTTTTCATTCAAAAACAAATTAMTTTCAGACAATGTATCTGCAGCTGATGGGAACTAGAGGATGAGCCGGGTGTCATGAGTAAACCAACAGAATTTGATTTCTCATAATTTTGTCACATGTGGCTTTTACTTCTCTGCATACCCTTCTGCAGCGAACCGTCACAGGGAAGGCAAAAAGCTCAGCATTGTTTGAAACCRAACAATGAAGCTTTGCACAGTATGGCAGAAGATTAGAAGTAACTGTTCCATAACACATTGGCACTATTCAGCACTGCTTGTAAAATGCATGACTACAGATTGCTTTAATTTTCTTTGTATTCACAAAAATAAAACAAAGTTTCAATTCTTAATCAAATAATTAAAATAAACTACTTCCTTGTACACAACTTTAGTCCTATGAAACCCATCAGTCTGGCAGCATTTGCCTCATGTTTTACTGTTAACTGAAGTGATTGTAAAGAACTATTGACTGGGGAGACTTAAACCTAATGTCATTGCCCTGAGCAAAATGCAGAAGAAAATAGAACCACCTACCTCTCTTGCAGACAAAGTCATGCAGTCACCCATGTAGGGGGATTGCTAATACGCAGATACAGACCCTGACTGTTCTTTTTTTTTCTTTACTGTAGGCTCTCCCACTATCGTAGCCAAATTTAGTGCATTAACATTGCCAATTTTGGGTTCTTTCTCATGTGAGGCATGGTATGACAGATACAGCAATCCAAGCAACTAGACATGGTAGAAGAGCCACAGTGGGGAAGAGAGGCTGTGGGTCTTCCCAGTGGGTCTCCCACAAGATTAGGGAGGAATATGCTATAACCTGGTATTGTTATTTCCACCCCACTGTACAACCTGAGACAGGGGTGCTTATCCATCATATGATCTGGTATGTGCTGACGGTGTGACTCGGCAGCCATCCTCACCACAGGACCTGGTGGCTGAGCCTCAGACGCTTGGTTACCAGAAGCTTGAGGAGGTTACAGGTACTGAATTTAGAAAACTGAAGTCTGAGGTTTGTATCTAGAGAAAGAYTCAGTTTTTCTCCTCTTTAACACAAGGGATGAATTATTCTCTTTTGGGAARCCTCAGACAAGTCAATGACAGAATCAATTGTCTCCCACTCGCTCTCAACAGGTCTATCCTGCAAAGGCAAACAAATAAAATACATGTTTTGCCCTCTCTAAAGAATRCTTAATACACAAGTATACTCAATTAGACCTTGATTTAACTCTTTGATCATGTCTCAGCACAGAGAATTAGTTTCTGACTCAGCATTTGTAAGACACTTCTGCAATACAATTCAGCCTGTAATGTAAACACTCCTGAAARTATATGTACCAAATCTGCCTCTGATCCACACAATATGAAGCAGATGAGAACGTTTCCAGCCATAGGAAGCAGTAACAATCTGTGTCACCCCTTCCGATATATTATGATGTTATTTTCCAGTACCTTCTCTGTATTAACTTTTCAGATTGTATTTCTTTAGTCTTGTGAACACTGCTTCACAGCAAAAGCAATTAAATAGCAGTCTTGTTTGGATTCAATTGTATCCTGATGCATTTTCTTCTCAAGTAGCAATGAGAGGCAAAAAACCCAGTTGCTATCTTTGTTCTGCAATAGCTGTCAGTCAGCACTACTGTCTCCACTGTAATAGGAAAACTTATCTGCCTCCAGGCTCTTTTTCCAAATGAGAAATTCAATTGCAGACTCTTACTGTTTGTCTGTGTGGTTTCTAACTCAGTAAGACTATGACCTCAGATGGCTTTGAAGGTGCTATTATAACTAAATAATGAATATCATCTTGCATGCCTGGTGTAAATTTTGCCAAGAGCAACTCAGTAATTGTTGAAGATGGGACCTCAGCCCCTGCCCTGAAGATTTCACTATCTGCTGACATAAAGCAACCACTGATAAGAAATGTGGCAGAAGATTTTAGCCAAAAAAAAAAAAAAAAAAAAAAAGGAAGTGCTGTTGGGACATGCTTTTTTAGGACTTTTTTCTTTGATATTTAAATATAAATATCCTAAGTTTGCTCTCTAAGCTCAATGCATCACATCTAATGTAGCTGAATAGAGTTTATTCAGGGTATTGTTTCTGGTGCTGATGGTCACATGGGATATAGTACTCTCCCTTAATAGGCAATTTTCTTTGACATTTCTAGGAATTACTCTTTCTACAGTTACAGTATTAATAAAGAGGAAAAAAGAGCACACAACATGATTTATATCCACTATTTCCAGGGAAAGAGATAGTCTTTACAGTTATACAGTAAAATCCTAGTTCAGGACAAGAGTTGCTTGCCAAAATACCACTAAAATTYACATGTGCTATAGAATTTCAAAAGGACCTCCAAGGCTCTCAAATACCTCCTCTGTCACTGCACTATGAAGTAGCTTAGTTCTTCATGCTGTATTGCTAGATGCATATTAAGAAAATTATAATAGTTACATGCATGATAATTCTATTTAGCCAGCTAATGCTTTTCAGTTTATAATCAAGTGACAGCAGGAGGCAACAACACATTACAGAGAAAATAAAATTGCCATAGGTAAATGTCCTTCTGAAGAGCTGTCCTTTACCTACAGTGTCAGGGCTATACCTGTAGATAGTGACAGCTTAATTAAAAAATTTAGAGCTGAAGTCCTCTACAAACCTACATTTTATCCTGTTAATTCAGTCAATAAGAGTGTGTCTTCTGTATGAGTCAATATATTTTATATTTTACATATAAAAAGCTTTTCAGAAACATGGATTCAATATTCAAAGAACAGTGCAGAAACTCAACTGTATCAGATATCCTTACCGAAAGATTACTTTTTTGCTCTGCCACTCAGGTCCAGATGTGATTGCCAGCTCTCCTTCTCCTCTTGAAACAAACCTGCGACTTAGCAACCATAACTGCATCTGTATGGGCAATTTCAGCCTTTTCTTTTGCTTTAGCCCTGAAACAATACTGCAGTAGGAATGCAATAGGAATCAAAATGGAAACATCTACACCAGGAAAAGAAAAAAATAACTCTTCACACAAAACTATTATTCTTTGTCCAAATGATCTTTTTGGATACAGAGGACCAGATTTTCTGGTCCTATGCTRTATTTTAAACTTCCCTACCTTGAGGTCAAGTACTGTCAAAGTTAAAGCAGTTTAAGAGCTGCTCATTTTTTTCTTCAAAAGATTTTTCCAGTTTCTGTGGACCTTGATTACTTCTTTTCCAGTAACTCTACAGCAGAGTCTTCAGTCTTCACCACAGCTCGTGAAATTATCTGCAGATAAAGTGCAGGAGACCAGAAAAATGTGTATCAAAAAGGTACAGCAATATTTACTGCAAGTCTACAAGAAATCCACAAGAGAGAAACCATAAAAATCGATCTTGATTTCTTCAGCTAAATAGGATAAGAGACTAATTTGAGTTAAAAAGGACATTTGGAGGCCATCTTGTCCAACCTTCCGGCTCAAAGCTCTTGATAGCTCACTTCTCCAACCTGTCCAGGTTCCTCTGAATAACAGCCTTTCTCTCCAGAGTATTGACTGCTCCACTCACAATTTGCTATCACCYACAAATGTACCGAGACTGCACTCCATCCTATCATCAAATCAGCAATGAAGTCATTAGCAATATTGGCTCAACTGCTGACCCTGAGGAATGCTGCTAGAAAACATCCTTCACTTGGACTTGTAACTATTGACAGCTATTCTTTAAGCCTGAAGGTCAAAGTCACACTTTTTAACTTTTCTAACAACTTAYTGTCCACTCATCTAGCYCACATCACTCCAGCTTGTCTAAGAGGATACTTTAGTGGAGACCATGTTGAGAGCTTCACTGAAGTTAAGGCAAACAGCAMCCACTGCTCTCTTCTCCACAGAGCAAGCTGTCTCAATACAGAAGGCAAYCAGGTCAGTCAGCCATGACTGTTCCTAATCATATTCTTATTCTTCATAGAAATTACTTTGAAGACTTGTTCCGCACCTACCAGGGACTGAGAGGAGGCTGACAGTGTGTAGTATCCTGAGTCTTTCTTGCCTTTCTTGAAAACGGAGGTGATGCCTTTTTCCAGTCTTTAGGAACCTCCATCACTCATCATTACCTTCCAAAGAGGATGAGAGCAGCCTCACAGTGAATTGGCCAGTTCTCTTTGCACCCTTGGAAGCATCTGTCCGGTCCCATTAACTTGTTTTTGTCCAATTTCCTTAAGTTAGACTTCAACTGTGGGTTACAGCTCACTCTGCCAGACTCTGCCAGTAGGCACAAGTGCCTGGACAGCTTGAGTGCAGACTTTGCTGGTAAAGACTGTGGCAAGTGAGCACATCAGTCTTGTCAGYATCCTTTGTCACAGGTCCCCTGCACCACGGGGGCCTCCCGCAGTGAGCCTGCTCTTAAGGGAAATCCTGTGGACTTTAAGACTCCCTTCCAGCATGATAAATTTACATATGTACTGACATTCATAGATCCCTTGAATATTAGCATAAAGTTTCAGTCTATCCCATATCCTGGACTCTGAGTGCCARTGACCGGTGAAGACCTCAGATTTTTCCAGGTGCAGATCTCCTTCTACTCATCCGCTTGGAGATTGCTAACAAATCACGTCCACACAGAATAGACCACAAAGTCACACAGAAAACAGCAACGGCTGAAGACTACTCACAGTAGGCAGTTTGGATTCCTCATCTTGTTTTAAAGTTTAAGATTATAAAATAATACAGACATATTCACACCATGCCAGTTAACCTCAGGGCCACAGAATGGCCCAGGCAATGTTCGCCTTCCTATTACAGATGCAGACAGACAGAATTTGGCCCCTGTGTCAGACTTTGTTATTTTATTTATTTCAGTCACACCTCTTTAGTGGTTGACCCTTCCAAAAAAATAGAGTTGATTAGAGAGAAACTGTTAGTTGTTCTCCATTAAAAAGATTTACTTACAAAGCAGCAGCATTTCTCTTACAGATGAGGTTCTGTTTGAGTGAGCATGCTCCAGCTGTTGAAAATCTTTGCATTTGTTGATGTCTTCGGAAACTATAAACTTCAGAGTGGAGGACCAGAAGTGTATCATTTTGGCTTTGTAAACAGAAAAATGATATATTTACAATTTTATAATAAATTTTTTCTAACTTAATTCTGAAATATAACTTAAATTATCAATGAATATAACCTGGTGTAAATAGAATGAGGAGAATGGAGAAATTCTGCTTTATCGCAATAATCATCAATTAACTCATAAACTSTTAATCTGTTATTGCATCATAACTATCACATTCCTCTTCTCTGCAGAAATTCTTTCACTAATTTTATATTTAGAGTRAGTCTTCTTGTCTTTTTCATACTGAATGTTATTCTATTCATAACACTTGCATCTGGTAGAAAATATTTTACCTCTGGAATCATTATCAACATGAGAGCGTTTATCTGGCCTCTTTGTCCAGGTAGGTAGACACTCAGAGTCATGAAAGTAAAAATTTATTTTGTGTTTATCTTACAGGTTGGAAGAGTTCCTTAATGCTTTAACTCAATTGAAAGATAACATAATTATTCTGTATATAGCATAGTTAGTTTAATAGGAAGCTCTTACATGGTCCATTACAAATTGTCTTTGGAAATTGTTTTTATAATAGTAAATCAAGCAATACAAAACTTTTTTTTTTTTCTGCTTTGAAAGCATCCATCATCTTCACAATTAAATCTACTTGCAGGAAATTATGGGAAAAATTATACACAAAAGCAATAGGTCCAGTAAAAAGACCTAAAGCTGTGAAATGCAAGTAAGACAAAAATGAATGAAATAAAGGCCAGTTTTGGCCCCTATGTATCCCATTGTACTATCTGTGTAAGAAACTTTTCCCCAAATGATGTGTGTTACTGTCACTGTGCTCCTATGTGACTAATCTTTATTATTTTAGTAACCTACATAGTCTTAGAATAAAGGACCACATGCAGCTCTAGCCTAAAGCCATTTATCCATATGGCTTAGTTTTTTTGTGGAATCCTGTTTGATTCCTCTCCCTGACAGATCCAGCTGCAAAGAATAGCTGTGTTGTATTTGGCTTCCAGAAGTCTGTAGAAGTGGCATGTACCAGATTTCAAAACTGCTCCTACATTTATTAATTTTCTTGGTATTGAAAAAAATTCCACTTTTATTCTCTATTCTCATCCTCCCTCCTCTTGTCTCGTCTCTCTTCTTCTTCTTCTTCTTCTTCTTCTTCTCTCTCTCTCTCTCTTTTTTTTTTTTTCTTTTTAATTCTAAAGTTTCAGGAACACAAAGTTGCCCAGAACACAACAGCTTACTTTATTTCTTTCACATAACTTTAATTTTAAAACACTGGACATGCTAGTTCATGCTGAACATTATCTACCTACTTTTATTATTTTTAATTAAAAATGAAGAAAAATTCAGGGATAATTTTATCTTGGGCTCTCACTGATGCATCAAAGGTAAGTAATAAATTACCTCYAGCTTCTACCATAAAAAAAAATAAATTGTGTATCAGCGTCTATCACTTGAAAAGAGTATTCATAACTAGAGAGCCAGTACCTGTGAAATAGCCTCTACGCATAAGTGGGAAATGTTCTATTATCAGTTTTTTCCTCACTGTTAAGATTACATCACAGTGGAAGGCTGAAGTATTTGTTTTACCCAGACATTAGAATTCAAAAGACAAGATTACTAGTGAAGTAAACAGGCATTTAACATGACTCATTGTGTAGAATAGACCTGGTAGATAGATGAAAGCAGATGCCAGTCTTTCACATGTCAAGGAATATTCTTACAGAAAGCCAACTACTTTCTATAAAATAGAAACATCTTTTACAARTGCAAATTAATGATATTCCTGCAAATAAAGATCATATCCATCCTTTTATTGTAGGAGACTCTTAAGAAAATCCAACTTAGTAACTACATTTAAAAGGTATGAATGCAATCCTGGTGAAAGATGGAAAATCAACAGTCCTAGACAGCAAGCCCTTTCTTTGTTATAGGTGTAACACTCAACTGTTAGGGCATCTCCCTTCTAAGGAGATTATTTGGTATTAATAAAGAAACAATACCATATCAACTAAGAGTCAGATATTCTGTCTCTTGGAAAAAGAGCACTTATGTTCTGTGTAAGTCGTTATAATTTCAATTTTACTTCAAAGTTGGATAGGTCTTATTATCCTGCTTAGACATGGAACAGACGATGAGTTGCCTTCCTTGTTAGCCTTGGTTCAAGCTATTTTCATGTCTCAAGGGAGCAATAAAACTAGATAGTCCCGTTGGAAACTTGATCACTGGCCCATAGATTACTGGCTGCAAATCTTTGCTTCAAGAATGCCTGCTTCATAAATGACCTGTTACTCAAGAGCAGTCATAAAAAAAYGTCTAAAGCTACAAGAAAAATGCACAGCACTACGTCCAGCAGCTTACATTTCATTCCAGCATAGCTAGCTAGTCAGGATCTGGAGATTTTCTTGCCTATTGTCTTGAGTAAAAGGCACCCTGGAAAACAGAAAATTTTATAACTCTGATCAATCCACTAACTGYTTGTATTTTGCTGTTGCAGAATTTTTTGGTGCAATGCTCTGCCTATCTAAGATACATTAGAAAATTTACTTTTTTATAGTRATTATCAGACCTACTGTTACTCAGTATTATTTGGAATCCCTCTCTGCTGTATCTAGTAGCCTCCTTCACTATAACCATTTACTTTTTATTAACTCTTTCAGCCTTTTTTAGACACAACAACATTCACTGTCAAGTTACAGTATTTTACCCTTAAATGTATTTCCGTAACTTTTCCTCTTCCGATAATCTTGTTCACCAAGTGCCAAGATTTCAAAATGACTAGAACAAAGTCAAGTTTTATCTAGCACAGCACTGTATACTTCCCAGTCYTAGCAAAAAAGAATTAGTCAGGCCAAATCCAGCATTATATTGTACTGTTAGACCTAGAGTTACAACAGCTGAACTACTTTAGGAGTTTGTCCACTTCTCTTATTCCTCCCAATCCCTCTTTCATGACCAATGATGTGGATGAGGACCATAGAGAGAAAAAATGAAGAGGTCTTCTGAAAGGGGGRTAAAGTATAAAAGAGAAGGAGGGAAGGAGGGAGCCAAGAGAAGGCTGGAGACTAGACAAAGCTTAGAGACTGACAACAGCACTAGGGTTATGTGCTATAGCTCATCTGCATTGCTCTGAAGCCTGGATCTATCTGAATGGGTTTTTTTTTTGTTTGTTTGTTTTGATTTGCTGCCTCATACCTGTCTTTTTCAATTACATATTTAAAGAACTGAGTCACATGTGGCTGAAGTGGTTAAGACACTATTCAGCAGATGCATATTCTGCCACTAAGAAATTTATTTAATGGCTTTCCATCCTTCTTCTACTGGACTGGAAGAATGTACTAATTATGGAAAAGGATCAATCTGCTGTTGCTTGTTCTTGTTGTAAATACCTGAGGAGCCTCTCTTTAAAACAGTAAAATTACCATATTGTCATCATCCATAATACCAAGACTGCCATTCATAAGAAGACAGCCAATAATTGGGTTCTGCTTTTCCTGTAAACATTTCTATTTCTAAAAGCACATGGAATGAATGAGTATCACTAGAAGTAGAAAACTGGAGTGCTGGTAGTTTGCATCTCAGTAGTGCCTTGTCTGACACTGGGACTTGGCACTGGGACCAAATTCATGTCTGGTAAAACTTCTAGTTGGGGTACACAAAATATTTGTTCTTTCTTTCACATTACAAGAATCAAGCAATAATGTAGATTGCTCTGAATGAACACACTTTTGTCTTTCAATACTAGTAACTTGTGACTATCTCAGAAAACATTGCCATTGGTCTAAAGACTTTGAAACTTTTGGTTCTTCAAATATCCTGAGTTACTATGAGAGTGATTCTTCAAAATCTAAGATGCCTGCAGTAGTGGCAAAGAAAACCATCTGTGATAGCAAAAAAAGAGAAAAGAGCATTCATTTCTCCTTAATTGAACTTTCTCAGMCAAATCCACACAAAATTCAAAGCATTCATTAATATTACACTGGGTTTTGACTGATTTCACTGAAGTGTCTCATTTTATTTTACTTTTACTTTASTTATTGCTTTTTTTCCCTGAAGTAAAATTATCTCTCTGTTTTCAATTTCTTCTATAATCTCTCACTAGAAACCACGCTTTATTCTCACTCCTAAAACATGTTGTCAATAGCGCAGAATGAAAAGTCAACGAAGCTGTTCTGTGCTTTTTGTGCTAGTGTGATTCAAAGTAGAACTGAACTATTTTCAAGCACCTTGCTAACATCTTAGCTAAGAAGTAAGAACACTAAATAGAAGTCACTGAATCCTTACCCTGTGCCAGCTGATTGGCCTTAGATGCCTGTGACTTACGAAGGAGAAAAACATTTCTCAGCATATAATTGATCCATCCTCTGCTTGTGACTGGCCATAAGTGTTTTACAAGTAGGTTGGGGGTGGGGGTTGTTTTACATTAGAAGAAARTGAAGATTTTTTAAATTCTTTTTGTAAAATTAATGAACATGAAACTATACTTCTGCATCAGAGTAATCAGAACACAATTCTCTCCCATATCCCTTTAAATAATGTTTCAGTTTCTCTTTTTTTTCTTTCCCTTACCCTAAGACCTCCCTGGACTTGAGAAAYTCAGAGAGTATATTTCCATCTATGTTGGTGAAAGAAGATTTCTTCCCAGAATAAAAGTGGTGCTAAAATTCCCCTCTTTAAGCTCTGTTCAACTGAATGAACTGAATTTTGATAATGGATACCATTCCTTGAGAAATTACACAAATCTGGGATTCAAGTTCAACCCTGGAATCAGGTTTGTGGTATTGCAGAAGCAGTCATCATTTCTTCTTGCCTTTCAAGGAATAGTTAAGAGTTAGCACTGCAATTAAGCGCTCATTTACTATTTCTTTTTCCTCTAGATCAGCATTGTAAATGCATCCAAATGCTGCTCATTCACAAATACTGCTTAGAAGACTGCTTGTTACAAGAAATGCAGATCCAACCATGAAAATATATCTGAATCCATCAAATATATATTCAATATTTGAAAATATTGAATGTTTTATATTCAAAAGAAATGTTAAGGCTTTCCTCTAGCAATATTTTTCACAAAGATGACCTCCTGACAGATGTAGCATGYCATTCACAGAACATATCCTGATCCTGGGAAATATTATTATAAACAATGGGAGAGAGATGCAGGAAACGATAATTTTCTCTAGTCTCAACTTTCCACTGCTTCTAGACAGGCAACCATTATACAAGTGAATGGGAGTGGACATGAATGACTTGGAGTAGAATTGCAAATAAACCAGTACTGAACTGAGGTCCAAATTAAGAAATTGTGATTTTTTTTCAGATTGATATCAAAGAACTAGAAATATTTATCATGTGTAGCTCTATGAAGTCACTGGAACAGAAGTAAGGAGACCATTAATGTTTGRCATAAGAGATCCAAGGTTATATTAYCACAGAGTTTGTAAATTTTTGAATTAGACTAAGGTGGCAAATCATTCTTTTTACCAAAAGAGTCCTTGATATTTCATTCAAGCTRTGGCAAAATATTCATCATTTGCAAACATAGGGGAGATTCTGCTGTTAGGGATGAGAACTATCCAGATTAAACTGTGTGAATAATAGATAACTCTATACCAATTTTGTTCTCTTTCTCCGATGCCTACTTTTTCAAACTAAGGTTTTTGAGAAGCAAAAAAGCATTTGAGTAAAAACACCTGGTGCATTCTGGTGTCAAAAGTTGAATGAAAATTTATCGTTGTTTTATGTACTACAACTCACATCAGCTTTCTGGGGCCCTCTAAATTGCATGAGGATTTGTGGTAAACCTGCTTTTCTTTTCCACTGCTGATGTCCTTTTCCACCCAGTACTTGAATTATTAACTCCAGTCATTTCCCTAACAGCATCTCTCCACCTCAGGACATCCCTGGCCTCTTCCTCAGTCCTCCGAAACCTTTCTGCTTGGGCTTCAGAATGGGACTCAGGTTGTTCCTCTTGTTTCTCCTCAGGGACACCATACAAAGGGGCAACTGCCAAYGTTCCTTCATTTTCCTACAGCTTAGTGAAGCCTCTTTTGCCATGTTTTTTCCAAGACACTTTCACTTATATCTCTGAGGAGTCTGGCTAATGTTCTTCTGCTTCTTCCTCTCTCTCAAACAGTTTCCAGGATCAACCCCATCTCCTGCATCAGCCTCTGCATCTCAAGTCCTGGTTGGCACTCACTCCAGCTCAGGTCAGGAAGCAACCTGGAGCACTGGAACAATCTGATCATTGCTTCCCTCTCCTCCAAACACTTGGGTTTTGTCTTTTCTCTTCTCTTCTTATCCTSTAATTAAAAAGAAGCAATTGGCCAGGGTGGGCCAGTCCCATATTTCTGTCACTTTGGWGTGAGATCTGCTTATAATATTAACCTATGTTATTAAAACAAAGGGGAAGTTTTCTAAAGACAACTGAAAGTTACGTTTGTCAATAAGATGAGTAGGCTTATACTGTTTRCCTTAAAAATGGTAGCCATTAATTCTAGTTATCATAAAATTATATTGCTAAAAATTGAACTCAAATAATTCTTTAATTTAAACTGTGAAATATCCTCATAAAACTCAATGAAAATAAAGTTGCAATCATTCATTTCCTTCTCTGAAACATTATATTGCCATTTAGCAGACMATCTTCTACTGTAGAACAATGGTTAATTTAAATGCTATTAAATCAGGGAATCTTTGCGTAGTTAATGTTTTACAAAAACAAAATATACTCTAGCGAAGTCATTAACCTCAGAATCATTAATAGTAAATGATCAATGCATATAATCTCAAAGTCTTTATACTAAAATGTAAGATTTCTTCCCTATAGTTGAGAGCATAATATTTCATGTGTGGATCATAGAATTAATATGTGAATCCTAGCTGAGGTAAACATACTGTCTATATTTTTTTATGTTTCTGCTTGGCCATTTATTTTGAGCATGGATATAATAAATATCCATGATTTCATCTTTTCTTTCTCTGTTATTTCAGCACATAGRCATTACAATAATTTGTAGATTAATGCCTAAATCACAGCTGACCCCATGATTTTTTGCATCTGTGCAGAAAGCCACCATCAATGGTCTGACAGAGCTACTCCAGGTGAAAGATCCAGATCTCTAGCTTACGGAGACCAGTGTTATTTGGGTGAGGCCATTGGTGCTCTATTGACAGAAACCACCAGAGGAAGTGACTAGAAATTCAAACTGAAAAGTTGATGAAAATGTAGTTGCTACTTCAGTAGCCCACGCAGAGCCCTTCACAGAGTGACACAAGCCTCCTCACCGAGGCAGTATCCATCACCTTGGTCATTCACAAGTACCCATCCAATTATCCAGCTGACATGGCTGAATGATGACTCTGCAAGCAAAGAGAATGATGTAGAAAACAAATCTGTCTGCTAATCTGTCTTTTCCTGAATACCCAAAGAACCATCCTGAATCTTTGCCCACTCCCTAACTTTCATTATGAGCTGTGACACCCACAAAGCTGCAAATCCTTAAAAATAGTTTCCAAAGGCATGAAAATCCTTATTTCTCTCAAGTACTCTTGAGTTTATGTTTCATCTTCCCTGATGCTTCAAGTTTCATGTACTATTTACAGATAGTTAAAAGGGGTTGATCTTAGAATAATAATTTATAACAGTTGTTTGTGCTCGTATACAGTGYCTGAGTATTTGAAATGTGCTTGAAGAGTTACAAAAGCAGTTTCATAAGTACAAATTATTTGTGAATAATAACAWTCATTCCTTTAATGAGCCAAAGACCAAAGTTGTTGGAGAGCTTGAATTACTGGAAGAAAAAAAGAAACAAAAACATCCAGTGCCAATATTTGTGCTTTTTATTCTTTAATCTATTAAATATTTGTTTATTTTGCCATGTATTTTCTCTATGCCAAACAAACACCAATCTGGAAAAGGCAGTAATGTTTAACAACAGTTAAATTAACACTGTTCCTTGGCTTAGTCATTAGAGTAGTTAGAGACTACTCTTCATTAATCTAAGTTGAATAGCCATTTCTAAATAATTTTACAAGCTACGAGGCACCACGGTGAAAAGCTTCAGTAAATGAAAAGGTTCAGTAAACTTCTAGCACTTATGAATTTCTGTTGTTTTTTAGGAAGTATACATTTTTGTAGATGCTTCTAAGCTTTTTAAATTCATTTCTCGCTACTGTTGGTGGTAGAGAAATGTCACTTCTGCTGCAAAAACCTTAAAAGCATCTGCAGTTGACCTTGTCATTAGGATTCCAGTAGAAAATTTAGTTGGATGTCACTCAGCATCGAGAGCATAACTTATTTATCAGGCTGCACCTGCAAAGGTTAGAAGTGAAAATATAGTGGAAATGTCTGGAAATATACATAGTCGAGAAAGTACCTGCTTTCCTGTTCTGGAGACAGAGACAGAATAAGCATGATAGGATGATCATGTCTGCTATTGAAATATGAGCTCTACCCTTAAGACTCTACAAATTCTACCTCTGCTGCATCAGAGTATTGGAAACATGCCAGTTTGTGTAGGTACACTTGTCTGTTTAAACAAATACGCAGGCTGGAGGATCTAGCCACCACCTCACTGACTTCAGGTCCCTTGGCTCCATCAGAGCAGGGAAAGGAGAATCCACATTTCTATGGTGGCCTAGCTCACTGTTTTGTGCTGTTATAAATGCTTCTATCAGATACCACAAACAACTGTTTGGGTAGTATAATATCTACCAAAGCTGACTAAGYGCAGTACTAGTTAGACTTTCTCTGGGGAAAGACTGTTTCTTCATTGCAGCCTATACCATCATGCAGAAGATATTAAAATGAGCAATACTGTTAGCTAGTAAATGACTGTTGCCTTCTCTCTAACAAGGTAGACATGAAAATATTTGCTGTTCACAAAGAGCAGACCCAAACCATTATCTTGCTTATCACAGTGTTTGAATTAACAGATGAGGGGAAAAAAAGCTCATCCCTTGACTCTTTCTACTTCTCTCTCTTTTTCCTGTGGGTCTTTAAGGTACTTCTACATTTGTTGTGCTCATAGCATCACATATCTTATCAAGTGAGTAAAAGCCTGAATTCCCTCTTTCTTTCTCTTTCATGCTGAGATGGGACGAAATTGAAGAGACTGGTACTGACTGTATACTTGAAAATTAGAGGTGTTTTCTACCCTTCCGAAGTGCATTTCTGCACTGCTGAGAACCACACTGAAGGAAGRTTGGGCATGGAAGGACAATTTCTACCTCAAACTCAAAGCCTATAGCTGTTAAGGGGGCACCCTCTTATGGCTGCAGTGAAGTACCTTTTCCACAGGACTTTCACAACACTTCCTGCCCTTACTGACTGACAGCTTTGTTATTCCAAAATAATGTAGTTTTGATGATCTTGTTTCCTCAAGTCCCTCTAAYGACTAGTATTTGCCCATACAACTTCCAACATCTCAAAATCCTGCTCAGCAGAGTCAATGGAAATTCATGGCCAGAAATCTGACATGATTTGGCCTGATTTGGCATGATTTGTCCTGAGGGAGTTGGATAAGATATGTTGRCATATCTTGCCTTTTGATACAATTAAAAAACACACTTCTGAGAATCCATTAATGACACAACAAYGTTCCTGAAGGATAGAAGCCATTATGTGTATGAATCATGCCTCGTCATCCTCGGTTTTAGCAATCATTAATAATATTTCTTAGATCTTCAGAAGATCCAGTCTGCAGTGCTAGTAACTTTAGCCATGTTCTACTTTCTGATTGGGTCTTAGGAAGGTCTTTTTGTACATTGATCCAAACACTGAGAAAATTGTCAAATGATTATTTTGTACTTTGGGAAGAAGCCAAACATTGCTTTGATTTACTTCCTCTGGACTCAAATTTGCTTCTCTCCATTTTTGATTTTTTGTGTTTACTTGGAAAGTAAACACAAAGAA
Source organism: Rhea americana (assembly GCF_003343005.1). Lineage (NCBI taxonomy): Eukaryota > Metazoa > Chordata > Aves > Rheiformes > Rheidae > Rhea > Rhea americana. The sequence continues at coordinate 191,839 of NW_028186269.1, forward strand.
AATGAAAGAAGGAAATATTTAAAATCTAAGGGAGAATTTTCCTTTGGAAAAAAATAAATAAAACTGTATTCCTTATTAAATAAGTCCTGCTCCTGAAAAAATAGCACACAGCATTTACTGTGGAGATACTACTGAAGGGTAGCTTAGTGTTTAGGAAAACAGCCTGAAAAACAGTCAAAATGCCTGATATGCATTCTTAAACTATACTCAGTTTAAGGTAGGTAATGAGGGGATGAAGTACACTCGTTATGACAGAATGAAAATAGCAACACCTGTGTTAACTATTTTTAGTGTTTTCCTTCTTTTCTTGTCCCTCTTTGAAGAAACTTATATCCAGTAGATGGAAAATCCAAGTACAGATGCTTTTACAGTTTATGAAAGTGTCTTGAGCATCAATGGGAATTTGGGCAAATTTGCAGAAGAGAAATTCACTAAAGTAACTACATRCACAGAAATCACGTTTGGCTTAGGAAGACCCTAAACTGTAAATGCTTGGAGACTGGGAGAGTGCAAGGGGTAATACGTRTGGCTGATCTATTTTTATGTTCTTCTTTAGACAGCCAGTTGCGTGTCATGAGCCCATGTGCTAGACATAACTAGTCAATGCACTTTCCTATCTGCTACCCAGCTTGCAGCTGCTTATGGGCCTCATACATTGCCTTCAAAGAAGTGCTGTGGGACAACATATTCTCTGTACCCAGCTGTGTGACTCGTGGCTCTATTGTTACCATATTATCTGGCATACCTTGTGAGACACGTTCRGATGAGGCTGTCTGTCCTACCTTTGAAGCAGAGGAAGCTGCCACTATCTTGAACTTCCTGGGTTATTTCTAGATGGTAGTTAGACATGYTTACTGCAATCCTGCTTAATTTTAAAGAAATGAGTAAAATCCTGCCTTTGTGYGTGCGGGAGAAACATCAACACAGCRCTAGAAATAAGCATATGAAACTAAATTTCATTTACTAGCAGTTACTGTGCCCAAGAAAAATCCCCCTTTTCAGCCTTTTCTCAGTGCCATACTTATATGCACTTTCAGTCTTATGGTGCCTTTTCTCATAACTAAATGGTCAAAGATAAGGTTATTGAGGACTTGCTCTAGAAAAATCAGCAATCCAACTGTGCTAGTTACCCATGGTGATTTCCCAAAGCATTCTTTGAACAGGTTGATCCTACTGGCTCGTGAGTGCTGCTCTTATCCCTTTTCACTTTTGTACATACACAGGCTACTACAACTTCTGTGAAACCAAGTCTTAGCCTTTACATTTGCAGTTAGTCCATAGGAAACCTCTCAACATAYGTACATCATCTGGATTTTTCTCCTTGGCAGTAGCATCCCACTATGTCAACTATCACTACAACATGGRAAACATTTTATTCTTATTCTTTCATTCAGTTAGCCTGAAAAGAGCATGCACTTGTATGTGTTAACTTAAATGTCTGTAGATCATTGACTGATGATAGATATAAAGCTGGCTTTATAAGCCGAATCTCACAGCCGAATTAGGTAGGAACATTTCTGGAAATTAATCACTTCTATACTTATTTTTTCTCACCTCCTTCAGAGTGTAGTGGTTAATAATCAGGATGTTCTGTCACTTATTTGGTGGCAACTGAGAATCCTGTCTGAAGTGGGGATCGGTTCACTGGGAAAGCGGTCACATCGGCTAACGGCACCATGACAAGCAAGACTGGAGCGGATCACTTTAGCAGTGAAGTCAAGAGTTTAGYGGATGGTAAAATTGCCCTATTTGCCCTCACCATGGTTCTCAAGGCTCATTAAAGAAGGTAGTGAGATGCAGCTCAAACAGCTTCTGCTGCTGTTTTCTCTGTTCTGAGAAGAAGCAGAGATTTTCAGTCTCCAGAGTTCTCTAACTGGCACTAAAATCCAGGACTGAGGTAAATAACCCCTTGCTCTAGGAGTGCAAACCAACTATATCTATTGGAAAATCTGGACAGAGACATCAACTATAATCATGCATCTGGGCTTTTAGGTTGATTCAAGTGGCAGCAATCAAGTAAGGATGGAATAGGAGCTGACCAGAAAGGGCAATTTGTTGTTTTGCTGACTTGAGAATTCAAGATATAAATCCAAATATATCGTATGGTAAATTGTGAGATCATTAGTACAATAAATCAGGAGTAGTCCAGATATTGGAGTTTACAGAGGGAATTTATTAGCCATTTCTCTGCAATAAATATATCAATGCCACAATAGTGACAGTCAACAAAGGTTCAGCATTTGTCTCAAATAGTAATGATACTGCCCAAGCTGAGAGGAGCACACATTACTCCTACAGCAAGACCTGACCTCACATTACCACTCAGGACCACCTCCAAGGCMCTCCTTATTGCTTCACTTCCACAAAAGCAGTGAACAGAAGTGCATACACATGACTTTTAGGGCCATAATGTTTTTATACTGGCATGTGCAGGATGCACAGAAATATAAAAATCTCTCACAAACATGAAATGGCACTTAGAATAAAGCTCAAAAGATTTACATCAATAGAAGCTTTTAAATAGTCTCCCAAACCAAGAGCATTCTCCTTAGTATCAGTAAAGACAGAATAGGAATTTAGTACCTCTCATGTGAGTCTTACCCCGTATTTCCCTTAATCAAGTGAAATAAAGGGCAAATTTTAAATAAGGAAAATTCTCTTATCATATTTTGAATTTAGATTGACCATTGAGGTTAGTACCTTCCATTGCTTTTGACTCAAAGGTTAATTTTCCCCAGTATAAGGAAGACATGGAACTAGTGAAGAGTCCAGTGTAGGACTACAGAGATGATCAGAGCATCTGCCCCATGAGGAACGGATGTGAGAGCTGGGCCTGTTTAGCCTGGGGAAGAGAAGACTGAGGGGGGGGATCTTATTAATGTCTACAAATACTTTAAGGGAGGGTGTCAAGAGGATGGGGCTGGACTCTTTTCAGTGGTGCCCAGCGACACAACACGAAGCAATGGGCACAAACTGAAATACAGGAAGTTTTGCCTAAATAATAACTACGATTAAACATATTCTTCATTCGCTGACATAACTCTGAGCAGAATGAAACAGAATACTGAAAAACAATCAAACATACAAATAGAGACTTTTTTTTTTAAAAAAAAAAAAAAGACATGAGAATTGGCTCAGTTCTGGGGAGATAGCTGTATTCTGCTGCCCTCTCCTGTCATGTGTGTATCACTACATCAATATTGGCTACCTGCAAACAAATGATGAAAATTCACAGCCAAATGCATAAAACACCTCTCTAACATGTTTATGGAGCTGTGTAATTGCTTTCAAAAGATCCAGCGAAATCATCTCTTCTTCCCTGCTRCATTGCTTCGCAGAGTAGGTTAATTTAGACTAGGACTAGACTGGAAAACATCTCTCTCTCAAACTCTGTTTTGATAAACGGATTTTAGGTTATAAAGTCGATGAGATACTTCAGGATAAAAGACTAGATGAAATCTTAAGTCCACAGAAGGAAGTGGGAGTTCACCCAATGGCTCCAAGGAGGCCAAGGTTTTACTTTCTCTGTATATAGCTGTTTTTAACTACACTAAAAATTGATGAAATAGTTCTTCGAATTACCTCTTAAAGTTTTRATAAGAGTTTCTAAACATCAGCAGCCTAAAATAAATCACAGCTTTAAGGTCCTCTTACCTTGATATCTCTAAAAGCCTTTCTTCCTCAAAATTTGAATGTTTGCTTTGCCTGCTCAAAGAAACATCAAAATCAAAAATTTACTGTGTGCCATTCAGGAGCTGTAAATAAAATGATACAGCTGAGGCTCTCAATAGGTCTCTGAGATGTCTATAAAAGCTGGAACAATTTCTTTTTATTAAAATCCTATTGTTATTCTGATGCAAAAGATATTGCAGCCCTTCTGTAACAGAGAGGAAAACCCCAGGAATCACTATGARACAGTCATTCATTCAGCATAACTATATTTTTGGCACTCTCCTTCTACCTCAAATCCACCTACTTTAAACTGATAGCTGAAAAGTATTTGTGTTGAACACAAATATCTGGAGATCTGGGGCGCYGCTTACCAGCAACCAAACCCTACTGAAATATCTCCTTGGCCAGTGATTATAGTTAACTTGACGTTAGCCAGGGTGGATGACACAGTCTGCTAGTTAACAATTCTCTGGTTTTCATTAGMAAATAAACTCAGAATTGTTTGAACTTATTAATTTTGCTGCACTGCACCACAAGCAGARCGGTACTGACTCAGTGTTGCTACTGGGATTCAGGCCTCTGTCTCAGAGCATTGGATCAGATGTATTAATACGGTTATTTCCCAAGCAAAATTAATATGAGAAAATTCCCTTTTTAGTCTTAAAAACTGTATGAGTACTTACTGTATTGTTATTTAATATATTAATATAGAAAATGTCTGAAGTATCACACGAATGCATACATTCAGGAGAAGGATTTCCATGTGCAMAGAGTGGGTTGTTTGTCCATGACATAATTCTGTGGAAGACAAAAGCACTTTAGAGCCAAGAAGTTAATCCACGGATAACACAGTCTCACTGTGCAGAAATACTTGCTATGAAACAAGGCCACATCCTAAAGGGTGTGTGTTTTGTGAAAGAGCACACACATAATGACCTCCGCAAGGATAACAGAAGCCAGAGAAGAACAGAATTTATCTAGCTTTTAATTCTGCATAATCCTGCAAATTATCTGGAAACAATAAGGATTGAAAACTTGTTTAAAAAATGAAACGGAAGGAGTGAGATGGGTTTATAAAGTCACACAGTGTGAGACAACCTTAGTCTCAGGATGTCTTTCTGGATACTGACTTATTCTATCTGCAGAAAACCTTTCTCTCTGTATTTTGCATCTCAGTTTCTGAATTTTACTATTTTCCCGTTGTTATGTATTTAATTTAATTTTTATTTTGGTTTATTTTCTTAAAATTTAACTTTGGAATATAAATCAATGAAGTATCTGATGATGTTTAAAAGATCAGCCTGATATTTTTGGACCCTTTAAATTTTTGAAAAAAAAATTATTTGAAAATATTTTATATAGGATCTTACAACAAAAATTGCAATTTAGAGTGGAATAAAACATTTTGATATCGATTCTTCATAATGTTGCTAATGAAAGCATCTATGAAAAATTATAAAAAAGTCCACACCATAAATCATAAATTAAGTCCAATAGTAATAGTAAACAATAAAATTATCCTGCAATGTGGAAATGGTTTAAGAGTAAGAGGCATTTCATCTAACTTTAGCTACAATGCACAAGCCTCATTGAGACAAATCTCCCAGGCTCCCCGAAGTCTAAGGAGCAAAAAGTCTGACTATTCAAGGCATGTGCTTAAGAATGACTGTGCTTTTATCTCTCTTGACTTTAAAAGTAATCAGATGTAGTTTAGATGTTGACATTAAAATTTGGTCAAATGAACTATATCCAAAAAGCCTCCTTAAAGGCTGAATTTTTTGTTTTTATCAAGACAAAATTTTTCATCTATTTGAAAACATTCTGGTAATTTTTTAAAAATATATTTTTTTTGAATATTTTTTTTCATTGTTTTCAATTCTAAATCAAGTCAAAACTTTTGAATATCATAGCCTTCATAAAACAGAGTTTCATAAAGTTTAGGATCAATATGTCTGTCAATTCAAGCAGAGGTGGTTGCGCCAGGACCCATTCCCTGGCCCAGAGTCTCACTGGCAGCCTCCCTGCATGTCCATGCCATTAAACGCTACTGCYCTCCTAGTAGGGTGGCTGCACCTGGGCTAACAGAAAACAGCTTCTGGCCTGTGCTGACTTCCAAAATGTGCCCAGGAACTGGTTAAACAGTGCTAATAGGCCTAAGGAAAAAGTGAAGACCTGTACAGCCAATCAACTCCATTGCATCTGCTGGTATGCTAGCCCAGTTTYGTTCATTAATATACATAGAGCTCTACAGCTTAAAGAAAGGTCTCACACAGGGGAAAGTCCATTAAGTGCAGCTTGAAAAATTACATTTAGAGAGTTCTCACTTCTATTACTATCTCCAGATCAAAGGGAGCCGCATAATGCCATACATCTTCCCTTAATTCTTTTTGTATTCGTAGTGAGTATCTTTTGAAGTGARATGCTCTGGGATTTATTCTGATTGACTTTGGCATGTTATTACCCAGATGATCACTTCAATTCTTCCTAATTCCAATTCTTCCAGTGCAGGTGAGAGAGAGGAGATGATGCCAATTTCCTAAATAGTGATGACAGTTTTTTTGAGAGAATCTGCCTTTCTAACTTCCATGGGTTGCAACTAAGATTAATACCACTGAAGGCAATCAAAATACTTAGGAGCAACTGCARCAGAGCAGGAAAATAAAGTTCTTCAAATTGGTATAGTTTCTAGCAGCACCTAGAGGAGCTCATTGCTTTAACGAGACAATTTTAGTATACAAAAGTTTTCYATGCATCTGAAATGGATTTTTTCTACACAAGAAAGCCTAACCAGTTACATCAGCTAACTGGTGTTACTAATTCAGTATAACTTGTTACGTTATTGTTATAATATTATTTTATTACTAAGCTGCTTAAAGTATTTAGGTGATGCATCCRTACAACAGCCACTCCCGGCATATCCAGCAGTCCAGCTGCAGCAAAAATCCTTCTGCTGGCTTATGGCTCTCACGRACCCTTTTAAAGCAAAAAAAAGAAAAGAAAAAGAAAAAAGAAAAGAGTGCATGGGTCTTCTAGACCCAGCCTTTAAAGCAGCATTATTGTCAATATTTAAATGTGCTTTTTAGCTTATGCCACTAGAACTCCCTCGTAACAGAAACATCTCTTGAAAATACCACTAGATGGAGATGTTTTCTTACGTTGGCCTCACTTTCTGGCTCCAACTGATGTGCTGAAATTTCTTATTACAAGTATTTTGATTTTTGATGGCTGCATGTTAAGAACGGAGAATGGGTTCAAGTAACTTTCAAATATAATCAGGCCTCCTGTGTTTGAAATGTTTKCACATCCCAAGGAGTGCAACAATTAATGCGGTCTAGAGTATAGTTGTTTAGACTGACAGGAATGAATGGATGTTGTTATGTGAGGAGGGCGAAAAGACTGGAAGAACATCTGGGGCCCYTGTACTTTTGTTTAATAACTTTACGTGATAGACTACTACTTATTTAGATTACGTCACATAGAGAAAAAAATGACTTAGAGCATTCAGTGCTAAAATGGCAGTATGTGTTGGCTTTCTAGCCTCACCAGCACACAACGTCCTCACGGCAAGGACAGTCGTCCTTTCCAGGGGCTCCTGCTGCCGCTGCTGCTTCCTGCGCAGCACTTGTGCGGAGAGCAGGGATGGCAGCCGAAGCAGCTGGGGGAGCTTGGGGAGAGGGATCATTTTCTGAGGTGTCTCCGTCTTCCCAATCCTTCGCTGTTTCCTGGCTCCAAGGACGTTCTTCTGGCTACCTCCACAGCCACCCTGGTCAGCCGTTCCCACGYGGGAATTCGTCCCCACGGCTGTCACAGGGGAGTGCGGTCAGAACGAGAGCGCACAGAAAAATTACTAACATCTCGGTGGAACGGATGCATCAATGGGATTGCTCTCTTATCTTTCTCTATTTTTTTTTTGTTGTTTTTTGTTGTTTTGTTTTGTTTTTTTCAACTATCCGCGACCTTAAATTGTGGCTTTTAGGTTTGAGGAACAAACTTCTACTATGAAGTTAATGAAATCTTTGCTCCCCGAGAGCTGTTTCAGTCATATACCTTGCAGAACATGTCAAACTATGAGTGGTTTCTAAAGTTTAAAAGTCTCTAGTTACTAAACAGAAACAGAAATAGACAATTCATGCCATATATAATATAACTGTACTCTTGTGTTAGCCGTCAGACAAAAGGAGAACATGGTATTCCCTCCACTCTGCAATTTTGAATGGTCTCTTCTAAACCAGTTAACAGAAATGTACATCCCAGACATCTCTGASAGGGCTTATTTGTGCCAGTAATGAGAAATAAGGGTGCATATCTAACCCCAGTTGGGCAAACTGTCAGTAAAATATTGATGGCTCAGACGCAAATGGACAAGAGGTGAAGACAGTGAATCTGGCTGAATATGTACAGAAAAAAGCTCTATTCAGTAGCATTTTCCAATGAACTTAGGTGATTTAGAAGCCTACTTTCACTGACATTCAAAAGACACCAGAAGTTCTTTAATTACTAAAGTGTTTTGCTTAACTTTATTTTCAGAATTTCTCTGCTTCTCATTGTGATTTTTTTTAATCTACCTTTATATTTTAGGCTCTGAAATAGAAAACAGGAACAAGAACTATACTCAACATTTCCTCATTTGTAATGTTCCTRAATTCAGTTAAATAGCAAGCTACCAGAAAAACTTACTTGTTATGTGTTATCCTAAATCAAAGATTCCTGCTGAGTCAGAAAGCACACAGTTTATAAATCAGAGTATAAACACAGTAAGTAAATCTGGGTAATATATAAAAACTCTGGAGTTAGCACATTTGAAACAGAAGCTTTAAAAGTAAAACTTTACAAATCAAGTCTCTAAATCAAAGATAAAACAATGATTTTTCTTGTCTTATAGACCAGGCAAAGTTACTTCCCAAGCAACTTGTACAGATAAAGGATCTGTTTTTAATACACTTTGATGTATTTATGTATGAAGAAACTACAGACCAAAGTTAAGCAAGAAACATAAAAAATCTCAGTACCAATCCAGAAACATTTTGACACCAAATAGTTTAACAGTTAGATAATTCAGAAGAATGTTTGGAYAGGAACAAGGTAGGGAATGACCACACAGCAAATGACAGTCAGCAAGGGGCTTTCATCTGCTGTAAATTATGTACAATTTAATTAGAGCAAATCATTAGGCCTAAAATGAGCATTTCCTTCCAGTTTATACAATGTAGCTTTTAGAGGCTTATAAAACTTTCAGCATGAAGGATTACGCATTCATCCCTTACTGGAAAACCTGTCTTGTTGTAAGTTATTTATTTAAGCTTATATTTGTCCTGTGACTAAAGCTCTAACTTTGTAGTGACTGATATGGCTTTTATTTCATTAGTACTCAGGGACAGTGTTAGCAAATGAGATGTTAATGTTCAGATGGAACCTAAAGGTGAACATTTTATAAGTAAGCATAAAAATTCTTTGTAAATAATCTTTTTTCTTGAATTTAAAAATATTTTGAAACCCTCAGTTCTTCAAGGCCAGGAATTTTTCCTTAAAGCGGCTAGACTTCCATGTATTATTACTGAGTCAATATCTAAGCAGGATAGACACCCAAGGAATAAGAGGGGATTATGATAAAATAGTACAATTAGCAGTCATTTACAGGGTRAAACATATTATTTTAAATGATCTAACAGAGGAAAAACATTTAATATTTCTTTACATTTTACAGTGGGAAGTTGTGAATAAATATTCATTTTTAATGTGCATATCACTTYCAGGACAGAGTCTGTCATTGTAAGAACTGCGGTATTTGAAAAAAGTGCTTGTATACACATAGCTATGCATATATATGCAAATATGTAAAAATAAATGTGTTTATGCTGATATATATATGTGTGTATATGTCTGTGAATGTGTATACATGTATATAGATAGATAGGTATATTTATATGGCTACAACAGGTTGTRTATTAGTAGACTAATGTGTTGAAACAACACAAATCTTTCTGTTGTGTTTACTGTAAGCATCAAACTTTGTCTTCCAYGTGAATTGCCACCTCTTCACAATTTTCAGTTGTAACCTACTTTCTTTCAAAACTAATGATGAAACTATTGGTGCGTTAGTTAAGCTTCGCCTAAGACTGTATCATCAGTGAGCTGCAAAGGCTGTTGTGCCTGTCAGAGACGTGTGTATAACGAAGCCCAGAAGGAACCATATGAGAGCAGAGGACAGAGAACACTCGTTTGAGTGAATCTGGCCAGGTAGTGAACTGCCAGAGAAGATTCATTGAACCTGGAATATGACCATCTTTAGAAAAAAACTGCCAAATCTTCCTCTTTGATAAAGATTTTACTATAGCCAGCATTACACACAAAATATAAATCACATCTCCACTAAACTTTTTTTAAACTCATTCCAACAGAGATTTCTGTATCCTAGTAAGGGAAAAGAGCAAGTGGTTGTGAAATCCTTTAGATGCTTTGCTATTATGCTACATTAAGGAGAAGTTTCTGAGTACAAGATATACTCGGTATGTGTGCAAGCATGCACATGGACACACATACAAAGGTTTATCTGAGTCAGAATTAAAGCTCTGTATTTAAACAAGAWGAAGAATAATTTTATCTGTTCATTGCATTTGAAGGCATATTGGACTAGAGTGAATGTATGTATTAAATCATTAAATGGTTTGATACTGTAAATATATTGCTGAATATCCCTAAGCTGAAGCATATGAAATATAGATTTCAGAAAGTGCACTTTTAAAATGTAAAAACAGATATACAAAAATAATACGTTTTTCTGAAGATTTTTTTCTRACTCTGCCAAGGAGCTATATATATCCTACCTAGAAATGATTAGTGCAGAACTCCTGAATTAGAAGAGAATTCCCTCATGGTGTATCCAGCTCGTTGCTCCTCTTTGGTCAGCAGGCTACAAAATTTTGGMTGATTTTTGTTGATTCATTCAGCAGATCAGAGGATGTTGAGTAAACCCTCTGATACCAAGACTATGTCTAATCTCTCTTGGATCCTGGAGAAGATGGTCYTCAGTGATGACTTAAAGTATTCAGAAGAAAGTGCTTTGTCACAAAGGCATGACAGAATACTAGAGAAACCAGATCCCTGAGTTATTCCCACTGTAATCCTATCAGGATCAGGAGAATTTTGTGTGACCTTAAATATTGGTGCATATTTTGGTAAAACTGCATTTCCTTCTGCCTTGTTGCCTCACCTTTAGCTGACTTGCCCACACTGGCTAGCTTAAATGGGGCAGGGACACCAGCTCAAGCACCAGCAGCAACTGATCATAACAGCTAACTACTAAATGTTTTGTCCGCAGTGTAGGTGATTTTTCTATTGCCATCACTGATCTTTTATTCTTTACATTTGTATGTTGTTTCATGTTGCTTCTTCAAACCATGGGTTCTTCTCCTACGTTCTTGAAAACGTGCATAGCACAATATGTTTCATGTCTGACTGAAGATTTTGGACATCATCTTCATGCAAATAATACTGATCAATTAATTTTTTATGGTACAAGACTACTAGATTGCAAATTAACCTTTGATCTTTGTTYCTGCTTGGCTATTTCTCCTATGTAATCTGATAGGTAGTTATTCTCGCAGCTATATAAGAAGGCTCTCTTTTTGTACCTGTTCTAAATAAATAGAAAACCAGATACATTTTAATCTCTGAGTARAGAAACATTGGCAACCCTAGAGAAATCAAAGGAAAACATCCTTTAAATCAGAACTTGAGCCTATGTCATTGAATGATTTATGGCAAAGGGAATTCACTTCTGGAAACTGTGAACCCACTTAAATTTTCTAAGTTTCACTATCCCTTTGGAACTACTCTGTTAATATTCTTGCTTCTCTGAAGTTTTTTGTAGTGGCCTCCTTACTCAACCAGTGAAAGGGAGCCAYCCAGGTCAAGCCCTCCTCTTTAACTGTACTGGCCAGACTGTGATTATGAGTCAGAAAAAAAGTAGAGGATGGGAGAGGAAAGAAGAATTGAAACTTCAGCAGCAGACTGGTGTAGAGACTGGAATATCAAAATGGTAAAAAAAAAAAAAAAAAAAAAAAAAAAAAAAAGTTCTGTCTACAGTGGAGAAGTTCATGTGATGTAATGTCCTTTCTGATCAAAATTTCTGTTTGTATTTTATCCATTATCAACAGGATTCAAATCACTCTTTGCAGATGTAAGCCAAGCTGTGTTTTCCCCTTTCAGTATACAAGAAAAATCACCTTTTAACAAGGTTTTGCACCTCCAGGCTGGTCCTGAAGCCTCCATACCTTGGATGGAGCTGAACTACAAAGGCCTATTTTTGTCTGAAGTTGCTTTTGGACCTGCCTAATCCCAAAATGTATTGTCCCACATAAAAAATAGTGAGTTAATATGTCATYTCAAAATAAGCTGACAGGTACTTTAGGTCTTATATCAATGAGCTTCTRCAGAAAACAAAATTTCTGCTGAAATGACTAACTCCTCCACATAGGACGAATGAGAACTTGAATGAAAACCARGGATTCTTTTCATACAGATTTGAAGGCCATAGTCTGGCGTGAAATTAAAAGGTTTAAATCTAGGCAAAGGCCATTCCATACAGCAGCCTTCACTCCAAAAGGCAGATGCAAAGAAGTTCCAAATCCAACATGAAGGCAAAGGAAAGGAAGGAAAAGGTGAAGAGGACAAAGTAAGAACTATAGCAGTCCAGCTAGAGTTGCAGCATAGTGGAGATCTCATGTAAATCTTGTCCATGTTAACTTTCCACTTCTATTATTTTATAGACTGAGATGGACTCAGGTGTCAGGCAGTCAGATTTCTGAGTGTTTTTCTGAGGTGAACGTTCAAACATTTTGAGGTCCACCCTTCAACTCATAATATTCAGGATCTGCTGACTGTTTTTGCAATCAAACTAATATATATAGTACTGTTGAAAAAAATGCAACTAATTAGACCCAGACATTTCATTTAGTTAATTTGTCTTTTGAAAGACAATCTATTTTAATGAGAACCAATGTAAAAAATATCACTGATATGCACAGGCAAGGCTCTTCTAACCATTTTTAACAGTTGAAATACAATATAGGATAGAACTCCTAATAATTTCTGGAAGCTGAAATAGAATACAATGTAACAGAATAAGATGCAAAAAAAATATTTGATATGCTAAAATTTTCCTTGTCTCTTCAGCACAAAGAGAAGCTGCCAAGAATAAGTAGAGGAGTTCATAAGACATTCAGGTTGCTAAAGTTATGTATTCTATCAAGGAATGCTCATAAAACCAAAGAGAAAGTATCCAGCTAGGCTCCCAGTAGGATACTGGCACAATGATGATGGCACATGTGACTGAAACAAAATTTTCTCTCATAGTCAGTCCAGGACAAAATCTTCAGCTCTGTATTCAATGTGAATTGTCTTCCTCAAAATTTGCTTCATCAGGCAGGAGTACTTTTCAAATAAGCACCTGTGTTGTTAACTGTACCTTACGTTTAAAAGGTTCAAGTTATCACAACATTGAGATATGGCAGCTTAAGCAGGCGTAAAACATAAACTCTTTCCTGATTCTGAGGTACAGTTGGTTATCCAGATGTGCACAGTGGGGAAGGATGGCAGATGATCACAGCCACTTTACTGTAGGTTGGCTTACATGGGAGCCAAAATGCTGTAGCGGTGGTSGTGCAGATTTTGCTCTGGATTTTGTATCGAAACATCTTTTTCTGTGGGTCTTCTGCCAAAACTCTATAGATCAGATTTCTATGGGACATGTTCTTAGCTGCTACTATGGGTGCAAAATTTAGGTATCAGAACTRCTTTGTTCCATTGAGCAGGAAGTCAAGGTATGACAATGCAGATGTTGACTTGTCCATTGTCTCAGAAAAAACAAAGGGTGCCTAGAGTGGAGACACTGAACATGGCCTTATAACCTTTGGTGTGTGCTACTATCTTGAGGTCAAAAAAACAGGCTAATCTTGTTTTAATCTATTAATGATGTTAGAGGACATTAAGCTGAACTGGATGCAATATTTCTGGAAAACCATGGGAGGATGAAAAGCATCAGAGTGATGCATCTACTCCATTGGATATATGCTTTTTAATAATGATGAAGAAATCKCTAAAGATTTGGATAAACATCACTAAAAAAGTTTGGATTGTTATCCAGATCTTATCTGACTCTTAAGACTAAGCTGGAAATCTCACAAGAATGGGCTTTCTCACAGTATTTCAGAAACTTCCAGACAGATCGTAAATACTCATGGTATTTCAACAATTCTAGTTCCAGCGCTGGCTTTAACCTGGTAGTATAGAGAGGCACAACATGAAAATTAGGGGTAGGAGGAGATAAAAGTTAACCTTTAAAAGATTAAGAAGCCTAACATATCTAACTCAGGAAAACAGTGGCTAAAAAGGAGACTTTGTGCATTCCAACAATGAACACAGTTTAATGAGGGAAGAATTATTTAGTGGAATAGGAGGAGACTAGTTTAGGAAAACAGAATTTTAAGAGAAGGATCAGTGAAAGGAAAATAACTTCCTGATAACATTTTCTGTTTAGCTAAGAGTTATGTCCCAAGGGAAATAGCAAAGGTCTTATAGATTAGGACTTTCAGGGCATAAACCCAAATCCTTTGAAGTTAACAAGAGTCCCATGGCATATAAATACAATATATACTGGTTGTTGAGCATAATCAGTGTTGCTTAGTACTAGAGAAACTAGACAGATGGCTTCCTTTACAACAGACATAATTACAATGCATATTTCTTCCATAATTTTTAGCAGCAGAAGGTATGGTTTTAATGGTTTCCATTCTAACCTCCTGCTTGAAGTCACTGGCAGCTCTTTTGGGCTGAAAGTTACTGTGTTGGTTTCTAGTGGAATTTAATTATTTAGTTAATAACAGCTAGTTGAAAACTGCTTAACATTTCAGCACAAAAATATGGGAAGATAATTTTACTGAAGCTCTAACRCAGAATGACTTGAACAATCTGCAGGACCAGGGAGATTTTGAGGCTTTCAGTTTGAGACCCCTGGAACACTGTGGCTCTGACCTCTGCTCTGATCTTTGATTTGTGAGCCTCTAATCCTGTGGAGTTAAAGATCTCAGCAGGATTTACACTGCAGTCCTGAAGAGCTCAGACCAAGCCGGACCTGGGTTTGCCAATATGAACAGATGCAAAGATTAGCATTAAAATTGTACAGATGTCTGCAAATATTTCTGCAGACACATGGTTTTCTTGACCCTTATAAGAGCTAATTTCTGATCAGAGTTAACTGTGTGAAAGATACCACRCAGTTTCAGTAGTTTATTTCTTTCACCCATTCAAAGCTCCTGTAGGTAAGTAATAGCTCAATAGCACGTGTGTGTGTGTTTCCAAGGATATTCATTCAATTAAAGGCACAGCTGAATGGCAGCCGTTTTACTGCTCTTGTTTCTTCATCACGCAACTCAACTCTATCTCATTGTAAGTCAAATGTAYGGCTTATGGTGTGTTCTGCAGATGAATCTGTGCTAGTGATCTTACAGCTGGTTCATATTTGACATACAGGTACAGCATGTTTGCATGTAATTGCTAGCTAGCCAGCCAACAATGTACTTTTGGCAGAATCCTCAGCAGATGTTTTACAGTCAGATAGTGGTCTTCATAAATTTAACTTTTCACATTGCCTTCCAGGTTGTTCTTATCTGCCATGTATAACTAAAAGGGACCGACATGTACTTGAGGCATTATGTCTATTATGAATATGTTTATTTAAATATATATATATATATATATATATACATACATACCTGCTGTATTCAAAAAGGCTCTGTGTCATGTATCATACCACTGGTGGACCTGTAACACTCAGGAGATACTGTATGTGATGGCTAATAAACATAGAATTTGCATTTTCCTTTAAAATATTTATTCTATTGTAARGTAAAGGTCAAACACTAAGCATACAAATGCTAAATATAACCTCTAATTACAAAATTGCAGAATCTTGATGAGTTTGATGAAAATCAGCCAACTAGTAAGATTACATGCTGAAGATAATGTGCTAGCTTAGACAAACAGGACCTGGATAGTTTATACTACTAACTTTACATTATTCTCAAGGTGTACAAATATAATTGATAGTATTAATGGCCATTTACACTTCCAGAATGATATTCCATKTAGAGYATATCAGAAGTAAGTCTTGTCTTACATATCTTTAAATATCTAAAAACAATACATCTAATCTAAATTAGATGCTCARTTTCTTTCTATATTAAACATAGAGAGAAAGGAACATTCAGAGGGAATATCTCAGATATTTTGTTCAGGAAAGGATGAAAGTACCTGCAGATGCCTACTTCTCTCCATTCATATATATATAGAAGATGAGCTTAGACAAAGCAGCTAGTTTTTCAGACCTCCAAGGATGCCATGAAGTGTCTTCAGATACAGTTTCTAAATCAGCAKGTGGAGAGGTAAGATGTGATCAATCTATTAAAGTCCACACAACCTTCAGGTTTGCTTTGCCTCTTAGTCATTTTATTTATTTTCACTAATTTTAAGAAATGGCATTGCAGCAGTAGAGAAGGGGAGTCACAGACAGATAAATCAGACTCCTGCTAATATGTARGTACTGAAGATTAATATAGTTTTTTACCAATATGTATTTTATTTCAAACAACTTCTTTCTATTCCTGATTTTGCAAACAACTTACAGAATAACAAGAATCATACCTTTGTGACTGCAGTGGTTTCTTTAGAAGACACTCAAGTGGAGAATATCTGAAGTTCTGCCACAATAAATCTTTATACTTCTGTTGTTCCTGCCCTCCTCAGTAATTGGTTTTCCCTGATGTTGAAACGTGATAACTGATGCAGAGTATGTTTCCAATTTGTCTTGTGCAAGAGTTTTGTGAGCATCAAGGTCAGTATGACAGAAATATGCAGTTGCTGTCCTACATTTCCCATAATCCTTCAGGTCTCTACCAGTATCCACAAATATGAATTCTTTGTTCAGAGTTAAAGAGAGGTAAACCCCAAATTGTTGCTCAGACTCCAGCAGTAGATCATTTCAACTTGCTTTTATTAAACTTTTCAGACAGAACTTTTGAGACTTTCCTTCTGCTCTTATTTAACCTGGGAAAACTGGCAGTGACTTTGAAGACAACTAAATGTACTGTGAAGGACACGTAATCAACCACTAAAACAATGATTTGCATAACTGTGATAGTAAGACCATGATCCTATACTTGTTGATCTGCTTTAGATTATGCATCAGTTTGCTGCATAAAATTTCAGAGAACTTCATTTTTTTTGTTAATGATCAATTCAAGCCATGAATTTGGAAAGAAGTTTCTCCCCTTCACCAAACTGTAATGCCAGTGAACAGATAAAATCTGAAATATGCTTATTTCATGTAGTTATGTTCTCTGCTATACTATTTTTATTTTGTATAAAGTTCAAACAAACTAAAGATAGCTTAAATATGATACTACATTTGGTCACTCTTGAAATGCTTTTATCATTTTGAAAGTTGSTGGAAATATTTCCCAGAGAGACAATGGGGAATAGAACCAACAGCACTGGTATTTTCACAGATAGGAAGCCACTGAACACATATCTTTTATATTCTGTATGTTAGAAATTCCAGATAGCTCTAAAATTGAATAAATGGACCTAGTGAATAAATAAATACCCCCTAGAAAGGGTGCAAACTGGCAGAGAAGCAAGCCTTGCATTATTCTTGCAGCTATTGCATAATACCTATGACAAAGAAGATGGCCTTTTTGAAACATTAGTAGACTTTATTTCCAAAAAATATTTTTGGAARGACTGTTTCATCTCCCTCTGCCTTCATTCCTTATTTCTGAAATGGGAAAATGAGCTGCAAAATGTATATCTGCAGAGATGTAAAATATGTCTTTAAACTGTAAAAATATGAAATAAAAAAAATGCATACTATCTACCACTTTGTTGGTTATCTCCATAGAGGTTTTAATTTTTTTTCCATCATGCATAATGGAGTGGAGCCTTCATAACTTCTTATTGTGATCCTGCAGCAACAATAATCAATAGTTTTGATATCAGTACTTATGCACCCACAGGATTTCCTGAAACAGGACCAGTAGTAAAGCTAAGACTTATCTGTGACCATCTACAAACCAGTGTTGATGTATACTCACAACAAACGCAGGGAATTTTGCAGTTCTGCCACTGATACTGAATACCTCATTATATAGTATGTTTTGGAACACTAATACCTATAGAACGTGAAGCTTTAGAAAAATTGTGGTAGCCAGTAAAATCCAAAAAATGAAAACAAACAATCACTTTTATGCAAAAGAATTTCAACTATCTACTTACATGACAAGCCAAATCTTAYGCAAAATGTGCCCATGTTTGTTAGGTACGTAACCCAACTGACTATCAGTACATCCCAGTGAAGCCCTGCATGGAACAGCCTGGCTTGATAGACAACGTGAAAATTGTGAAAATGGGGTCCACTTAAATTACAGCTCTCAATTCCATGCTACTATGGCTGTAATTACTTTTCAGTGTGCAGGCTTCAAGTTTGGAAGTCTAGTCAGATTCTTTCTCCTTTTGAGGAGCTGGCTTTACTGGTACATGATACAGTTTTATCCCCACGTAAGGAATGTAAGCCCACCATCATGACACAAACAAYAAAGATGAGATACATCTGATTTATTACTAAATAATACAGGAAAGAGCACTTGTCTAAACTTGGGCCTTTTTTAATTACCTAACAGTACCTTGYGTTCCGTATCTGCTTTTACCCCAGGGTAGCTTACATATTTTAATTAGCCAAGTAAAACCAAATCAAACCAAACCAAAACAAAACTAATAAAACCTTTTGCAATGAAGACGGGGTCTGAATTAGTGTTTGAAAAGTCACATTAAATGGTAAACAAATGTAATAATTTTTTACCATTGTCTAAGTTACCTAAGTAAAAGTCTCATCAACAAGCAGAGAGTGTAAGAGTCAGACTTCACAAGCTGACTACTGTTATAGTAGTCTAAATAGAATTCCATTAGGTCAAAGTTTCCTCCAGTACCTCTGTTTTTTTCATGCTCTGATTTCATCAATATACCTTAAGAAGCATTTTTTTTAAACTACCCTCATGGACCAATTCATCTGCAATTTGCTATACTTCGTGTGTTTAAAAGCCCCACATGTCTAAGTTGCAAGAAAAAACTTCTGGATACATCAATAAAAAGGTAATATAATTCAAAACAGCTGCGTATAACATGCCATTATACAAACTGATACCATGCTTTACCTCTATTTTGTGTTATTATACTGTAGTAATTTTCAGTTCTGACTGTAAATGTTTTACTCAAAGAGTAAATAAAAAGTAAAACTAATTGTACTCAAGAATAAAGCTACCTCTAATTATATAGAAATATCACATGTTGTGCTATTTTTTTATCACATACCTATATCTTAATATTTTAAAATAATATACTAATATAGAAAATATGTTATTTTATAAGTATTATGATTGTACATTTACATTTACATTTAAGTGATACTATTTATATTCTGTGCTGATTTGTCAGGAAAAAGCTAGTAAATGCATTCTCTTTAAAATATGTATGTCAAATATTTAGTGTTCAAAAATTAATGTAAACCATTAAAAGTATAAGATCCTCACTAAATTATTAGTTCTTAAAAATTATCTGTCACTCTGCAACCTGAGCTATAGTTCGTTCAAAGAATTTTGAGTTAATTATTTGACACAAGAAAAGTGCTATTTTAACTTTATGATTTGTCTTTTCCATGATTATTCAGCCACAAAATTGTAAACTACTTCTGTAGGAAAGACCTCTTAGTGTTCCCATTCAAATCATCTGCAAAATTGTTATTGGCTTCAGTGCTTCAGAATTATAACAATTTAATCCCAAAATGAACTTTCTTTCTTGAACAAATGGACTGTGGCTTCTGGACTGAAACTGGATTTTCATAAGTCTTTGACTGTACAAATATTCAAGAACAGTGAATTAAAAAAATCCTGTAACTGATTGAATTTATTCTTCTAATTGATTGCATCCTTTATAGGAGTCACTTGATTTGTTTCCATGGTTATTTTTTAACCAAAGCAGGAGTTATCTATTCAATAAAATTGTGACTTTATTACTCCATTTATAGTTTTTATTACTCCATTTTCTTACCTCAGTATCTGACATCAGTGATGAAAAGTCAAAGCTGCAATTTGGGTAAAGCTTCTTTTATTTACTCATTGTGTCGGATCTGGGGAATGGTGGTTGTTTAAGAGTTGGCAGACAAGAGATCCTTCAGGAACCTCAACACAATGTGTATGTGTTGGCGAGGAGGGCTTTTTTTTCAAGAAATTATGCTCACCAGAGGCCATACTGCTAGATCAATTTCCCTATCAGATGTTGCTTCTCAGAGGAGTCTTGCACAGTCACCAGCTGAGCATCACAGTAGATATTGTTTAACCATGGACCTTCATGATCTTCACGCTCTGATGTGAAGCTTGCCTCCCTTGAGCCCTGGGGTTCATGAAATGCCATCCTAGCACATCAAGTTACCTCCTGTACCTTGATCCCACATCAGATACAGGGAGAAAAATGGCATATTATTCCAACACTTTCCCCCTCCCCATCTGCATCCCCATCTGAGAGGTATCTTTTCCACCTGTCTTTCGCCTGTCTTTAATCCACTTGCAAAACCCCCATCACATGGAGTAACACAAGCACATGGTCCCAACATGTGCCAAGCTGCAACGGCCTTGTGATGCAGCCAGTTCATACAGGATCACACAAAGAAATTATGAGCAGGAGGCCTGGTGCTTCTCTGCTCCCCTGGTYTCTGGACATTAAGAAAACATTTCTACCTCCATTGCTCAACCAAACATGGTACAGCATGTCTTGCCTGTGTAGAATATTTGCTCATATGCCAGGAGAAAGACTATTTCTACTTGGAAGACTATTTGTAACAGACCATCTGTTGACTTTTGCCATAAAACTATAAAAATGCAATTTAAATAAGCATTTAAATAGAAAAAAAATGTAACTAAATACTCCATGCTTTTTCCTCTAAAGGTTGTATTTAATATTTGGAGTGGAGGAACTGCATCTACATCTACATATAAAGAATACTTAAGGGAAAAGAGTCCAGCAACATTAAATCAAAATATAGATAAACTTTGTAATTGTTAATCACAGACTGGCACAGAGACACATCCTTTTATCCTCTGCTCTCACATTCCGAGATGGATTCTGTATGGATTCTGCTCACAAGAAATATTAAAGCAGTAAACTTTTTTCTTTTCCTCCACATTCCTGCAGACCCATAAACAGGGTGGCAAGTATAAGAAGTGTATGTCAGAAATGCTGCAGCTGTTCCCCACACCCATTAAGCCTTCTTTTTTCAAACATACTCCTCACTCAATTTTCTTTATTCAAAACACATTGTAAAAATAGCAGCTAAGGAGAAAGAAAAGTTCTCACGGAGTGCCACACCTTCATGTATCCCTTTCCTGCTCCTTCAATAAACCTACACAATACCAGTGTACAAGAAGTGTTTGAACCCACGCTCTTTCAGATACTGCYCAGCACCACTACCAGTCTGTCTTATGGCCCTCACGACCTACCAAAGTCCAGCTGAAAGTGGTCAGCTACTCTTGCCAAGGTTGTTTTCATCTTTTATCTCAATCAGATCTATTAGGAGTTTACTCTTTGTTTTCCCACACCTTTGATAAGTGTTTTTTCTAGCAGCCAACTCCTGTTTTTCTGTCTGCCTCCTCCTTCTCCTATGCATATTTCATCATTTATGCAAAATGAAAGATTTCTCACAGGTGGGATGTCAACTGACACAAACCTATTTTAAATACTCATGCAGAACAGAGGTTTAGCCTGTACTCCTTCATCTAGAGGTGTTTGGCTTTCTTTTCTTTAAACTTTTGAAACTTTGGAGACTTCACAGTGAGGCCTAGGAAAGTGAAAAAGTTTCTCTGGACTTGATTAAAGTCACCTTACTTAACCCATTTTCATTCAAAATACTGCTTTAAATATAGTTTCTCCTGTTGCTCCTTCCTACTGGAGAAAGCTGTTTCCCTCCTATGGTTGTAATAGCAAAGCTGAATTATTTGGCTCACTGTGAGTGTACCTATGATCGAAATTTTCCATCCACGTCCACAGCGCAAGTCCTGGGAGTGTCCTCATGCCTATGTATCCATAAATTGGAATGATTCAACTCACAAACACTTGAGTMCTGTGTCCAGTGCTGGGCTCCCCAGTACAAGAGAGACATGGAGCTACTGGAGAGAGTCCAGCATTAGGCTACGAAGACGATCAGAGGGCTGGAGCATCGGCTCTATGAGGAACGGCTGTGAGAGCTGGGCCTGTTTAGGCTGGGGAAGAGAAGACTGAGGGGGGATCTGATCRATGTGGATAAGTACCTGAAGGGAGGGTGTCAAGGGGATGGGGACAAGCTCTTTTCAGTTGTCCCATGTGACAGGACAAGAGGCAATGGGCAGAAACTGAACCCCAGGAAGTTCCGCCTTCCTGTGAGGGGGAAATTTCTTCCCTGTGAGAGTGACGGAGCACTGGACCAGGTTGCCCAGAGAGGTTGTGGAGTCTCCTTGTCTGGAGATTTTCAAGGCCYGCCTGGATGCAATCCTGTCTCCCATGCTCTAGGTGACCCTGCTTGAGCGGGGGCGAGGGGGGGCGGGGGGTGGAGGGTGTGGACTAGATGATCTCCAGAGGTCCCTTCCAACTTTACTCATTCTATGATTCTATGATTCTTGGTAAGGGCTTTCTAGCACTTGCCTCTACATACCCAAATCACACGTCTGTATGCAAAATATCTTATGTTATATTCTGCCAACATCTTGGAACAAGAGGAGGGGGGAAGAGAGGAAATACGAAAAAGAGGTTGGACCTCTTGATGACAGATTTTCTCAYTGTTCTGTTAAGGTCTACCTTAATGTCTGCAGCTTACATAGGGCAGCACAGTTGGCATAGTCTGCCAGCCTCTGCTGACCTAAATATCTGTATAATGCAGAATAGTTGTTCAAGACTGATCTCAGGACACATATATATATTTATGTTCTGTGGGTTCCTTCCATGTGCCAAGTCCATAAATATTCTCTTCCATGGAGGAAACCCCAAGGCCTGACCTGGAATTAGAGTTGACCAGCATCCAGGGACAGAATCCAGACTGTCAGGAGGAAAGTAGACACCCCCTTGGGTCTGTGTGGAGCATAAACAGTGAAGGGGAAGATTTTGCAATGAAGAGCTATTCCTAGAGCACTGACTCAGAAGGAAAGCCATAAGCTGTCAAGTGATGACATGCTGTTCCAGAAAACATCAAAGTGGTTACAGCTATCCAACACAATTTTGTATCCCTAGCTAGCGTAGATTGGGGGCATAGGAGAGTGTCTAACATCCAGCTTCTAGAGACACAGATTGACAGTTGTACTTCAGAAGTCACTGGAGGTCCTCTGCAGAGTTTAAAACAGCTAGAAAAACTGTAGGGTCTGTGGAGGACTAACTAAGATCCATTTGAGTATGTGCATCTGGTGTGTGTGTGTGTGTGTGTGTGAGTGCATGAGGGGGCACATGTATGAGGGGGTCTGTACCAGCATCTGTAGTGGGGCAGCAGGCCTTAGGGGCTCATATGTCCAGATGCCAGCAACTGAGGAGACCGGATATCCAGGGCAGGATCAGTGTGGACTAAGTGTATAAGCCCAGCTGCTGGAGGGATCCACATTGAACATATGTATAAATATATAAATATACATATATATATACGTTTTGTGTGTGTGTGTATACATACATATATATATGTGTCCTACTAATGGACCTGCCTCCTGATCAGTCATAGAGGGGAACAGGATGGGGCTACTGGTACTGTTTGTGTTTGAATGGGTGCTGAAAATGTCAATCTGTGTCGATCTGAATGGCTGGCCAGGTATATGTATACCTATATGTTACATATGTGTGCTGGGAAAATACATACTAAGGTTTGCTCAGCTACTGGTTGGGCTTGGGGACATGGGGCTGCAACAGCCTCACCCCATGGGCAACCAGGTTCAGCCTCCTTACCTAACATGAAGGACAGTTTGGTTAGAATAAAGAAGTAACACCATGATCCTTCAGATACAATGCTATGAACAGTGGAATAAGTCATTCCAAACACTCTGAGTTTGGTTTGCTTCAGGCAGAAGTGATATTGTCCCCAGATTCTTCTTAGGGCCAAAGGTACCTCCTATGATTATGTCATTGTCATATCCTTGCTCTGGGAAGATGTGAATCACTGAGATACAGTCAGAAGTCTCTCATTCTCCGTTATGTCAACTCAAATGACCGTTTGCCTATCAAGGTATATGACACGGACAGTTTGGGATAAGACATCATTAATATTTATCCAGAAGATGGCCAGAGGACATCTCCTAGAACTGATGAGAGAGAGGTGAGTGAAGGAGATTTTGGAAGGGAAATTTCCCAGCCTACCTGTCTATAAGGGTAACAGTCATCCAGGTGACCTCTGTTTCTTTAGCCCCAGAGTTACCATATGCATTATTTTATATGATAATTGAAAACAATTGTGTCCCAGTGTAGTATATGAGTGGTAGATTCGTATTAAACATTTTGTGTTAGATGATAGTCTCCCCTCTCCCCTAGATCTCAATGTGCTATTAATGGAGACCTTGGTATTTCACTCTCTCTAAAAGTTATAAGAGTTAAGCTGAAGGAATACTGCAGGAATATATTGCAGATATTTCTACACAGCAATCAGAGAAAACCTAGAAGGTTGAGAACACTGGATAGAGGAGCCACAGTGTATGGCAAGCTGTTGTACTGAGTTGGGGTACCTTGCTATAATGGTGCCTTGGGAAGGGATGAGAGCTAYGCTCTTGTGTCCCAGGTCACTCTAATCTGCCTTTCAATGGTGTGCTGGAAAGGTGCTTCAGCAGACAGATGATCCTGAGATTTCTACCTTTCTCCTTTGATGTTTGCAGTAGACTTGCTCAGCATTTCCCTCAAATGGTCTGTGTGCCAGTCAGACARGCAGTGAATTTGGTCCACAAACGCTGCACCTATGTAAAAACTTGCATAGTGCTRTTCTTGGTGCCAGGTCAACGTTCTCTAGAGTGGCCAGCTGGCGCTGTCTTGCCACAGACCTGCCGTAAAACTCACTGTTCGAAGAGGGTGACTGCATCCAAGCTGCCTATGCAGAATTTTTCCTGGACCAGATTTAACTCCTGGACTAGATCCAGGAGTTGTTCTTGGAGTGTGTTGGTTCAACACCATCTAAATGATTTTAAAATTTTAACCATATAGATTAGTGAAGACTAGCGCCTGTGCTTGTGTTCTTAATTTGCTGCTACAGACATAGGCTAGTACTGGGAACACAGTACTGTGTTCAGTCACTTACTCTCCCAAAACCCTGCTCCTGTGCAGCAGAGAAATAATATCGAACCATTTTATTAATGGGAGCTGAAGGCGAAGAAACTGAGAGTGATGCACACAAGCACGTTGGTGAAGAAACAGTTCCTATTCTGCTTCAGAATTTTACTCTTTCAAGTATCTTTGCTCTTTTCAAGCCATTTTGCTTTGAATAGAAACTATTCATACATTTTCCTCAGGCCTATCCCCTCTGCAGTGCTACTGAGAAGTCAATCCATTGACATATTCATGACTTCTCACATCTCACAATTTGTTTTACATCACAGTAAATAGCTGCAAGTTCCCTTCACACTACTTCAGATTCCTGTTAAAGCCTGTCCTACACTGACAAGCAATGAAAATGCTTGACAAGCAATGATAATAACAGAGAAGCAGTATCCTGAGATATTTCTTATTGTTGCTTAATCGTTTTGTTGATCTCTAGAGTGTTGCTTTTGCTTATTGTTCTATCATTAGAGTGGATGCTTTTCCAAGGGACACTTTTTTTCCTACACATTGCCTGCAGAAAGGCTGGGTACTTGTCTATGACACAGGTATTTCAAAACAACAATGCAAATAATGTTAATTTGATCCTAGTTTTATGTGAAATTGGTTCATATCAAAATCAATAGTTTATTGCATTCACAGCATTAACTCTTACTTTAAAATCCCGTGTAAAAGACAGAAAAAGGAAAGGCAGAAATGAAAACTACCACAAATTTGAAAATCATTAGAAAGAACTCAAAGAAAATTCTCTTTATGCATTCCCATTTTCATTGCTCCCATTAATATGTCTTTTTCTATGATTTTTGAAGTTACAGTAGAAAAGGCTCTGTATATATTCCTTTCTATGTTGCTTTTTTGTATTTTTGTGTGAATCCAAGACAGCAAGTTTTGAATTTATAATTTAAAAGATATATTTTCCCCCTTAGAGGTTACTAGGAGTTTAACATAGTTAACATATGGAAAACTCAGCTCTAACTCATATTCTCTTCACCTCCTGCTCAACTAATCATCCTCTTCCTCCCCCCAGTATTCAGGTTAAAGTGAGTTTAGTTTCACATCTCAGCTAGTTTGTTATTGTCTATGTTAAATTTGAGGAAAAATGCTAAATTCATAGACTTTGGTAAAGCAGTCATTTATTTCCCTGCCAGATAGAATGAAAGACAAGCAAAGGGTCAGTTACAAACATACATATAAGTATACTCAAAAGCCTGACATGAAGATTCACCTCAGAAAAGATTTGAATAGCATTTAAGTCACATAAAGTTATGGCAAAAAGTACCATAATTTGCAACAGATTTTTGTTTTCACCAACAACTGAGGACATATCAGTGATTAACTTATGGCTGGGTGCTCTTAGCTCTAGAGAACCTCAAATTTGTTGAAGCATCTGGAAAACAAGACAGATACTACCTGTCCTCTCAGTCCCTGAAGAATCCACACTATAGTCACACTAAAAATACCCAAACTTCCTGAAAGAGCTCAAGATCTCACTGTTGACAGAATATTTGAGGAAAAACTGTGTATTTCTGTCTGCTTACTGAGATACAAATGAGAAAACATCCTGCCTGAGCCTTAGATTTCATGAAGTGAAAAAGCCTGTGTGAAGAAAAACCGTCAATTTACTGTTCACGGTTTTTCTTTAAGAGTATCCAGTATTTAAAGTATTAGCAAAGTCATTGTAATGGTAATTGTTGCAGTGGTGTGATACTGTATGGGACTATTGGAATTGGTGCAGGTGACTGTGTGGTATCCATGCAAATTACATAATGTGATGACTCTTATTTTAATGCTAGTGGGCCTGATAGGGGTTGTCCCCAGGAGCACATGTATAGGGGTGTGTGTGTGTGTGTTTGTGGGTGCGTGAGAGAATTTACATATGTAAGTAAGAATTTTCTGTTATCTATTTAAAGCGATCTTGCACAATCTAAGCAGCATCTTTAACCACCCAGTGACAGCTGGTCAGGAATTCTGGATGATGGCAACTAGCTGCTGCCAGAAAGCAGGCAGAAAAGGATCTTCACTCTTGTGCCAAGGTGACAGGAGCAGTGAGGCAGAGCAAAGGGAGTGTACGGTGGGATTGATTGCTGCTCCCATAACTCAACATTGAGAAGTGAGACCTCCACAGAAGATTTATAATCTGGATCTGTTCTTACGCTATTCTGTGTTTGCATTTAGGTATATGATTACAAAGCATGGCACCAGTGCAACCAGACACAGTGGTACGCAGGAATTTGAATGCAAGGATTTAAATACAACATAATGAACAAGCCAGAATTCAGCAATTAATAATATCTTAACATTTTAAAAATAATTTACAGAGTTCTTTCTTTATTTTTCTTTATTTTTCTTTTTTTTTAACCATAGTCCTTTTAAGGAAAACCGCTTGACATTTCCATTTGGATGCAGCTTTATGAGGCAGCCTTAATATCTTCTATTTGGCCAACATTAATCCAAAGTGACTTGCGAGAAAAACTCACAATATTCCTTAGGCAGAGCAGTGAAAGCCCCAAGATTTAAGTTGCATAAGATTCCACTGATAATAGCATCTTTGGTATTTGGTAATGAAAAAAAAATCTGAGGCATAAATCATTGTCTTTGTCAACATCTAGTACAGTCTGACGATTGTAAGAAGAGATAAAAGCTCTGATAAATGTTTTGTTATTTATAAACGTAGTAGGCATGGCTAAGAGTTCTTTAATTAAAGATTTAGTGCTTTCAGTCCCAGGCCTCTTGCCCTTCTCTCCAGAGATGCAGCTGCATCTAAAACCCATATAAAGTCAAACATCCCWGCCTGGTTTTAAATTTAACATAGCTGCCTAGTCAGGCTATTGGTCTTTGTCAGATAGTGGGTTACATCCACGTTTGCAGAGCTTCCAGATAAAACAACAGTATAGTGTTGGAGCCTCCTTAACTACAAAGAATTAGCACACATTAACATTGTTATTTTTAGAATTGGGCAAATGTTGGAAAYAACTGCTGCCCTAAGTAGCTTATTATAAATAGCAAAGTCTAGTTTCTTTCCAACATACAATATTTTAACTAGGAAACCATGAACAACTGTAAACAYGATCATAAAGCACCCTCAGAAAGGAGGAGAAGTCTTATACTTTAGAACTGAGATTATGGGAAACAGAATTAAATTTCTGGTTCTGTCATTTATTTCCTATGTGATCACATACACGTGAGTTCACCTTATCCCTGAGACAATTAGCTCTGAAGCAATTCGGCAGTCTGGCGTTTTGAGGGACTGGGATGTCAGAGTGTATGTTGGGGTGCCTGTGTCTCACAACACAGGCGGGTCCTCTGGAGACCGTTCAGCAGAAGCACTCTGAGCAGCACTCAGAAATGTTTCCCCATCGCAGAGTGTCACTTTTGAGATCTCYCTCACAAAACCAGCAGAGACTCAAGAATCATTGTACTGTCTTACTTCCCACAATAAAAGACAAATCCATAGGACAAAGTATAGATACTACAAGAGCTGGAAGCATTCAAGATCCTCTCTATCTACYGCTGGCAATAATGTTTCTTCTTCAGGAATTTCACTCACATAAGGATACATGTCCAGATTCTAAGCACTGGTAATAGCTTTGCTTCAACTTTAGCTTTCTATTAGTCTGATATGCCAAACACCTGGTACTCAGTTACTCCAAGACTAGATAGTGCTTTTCTTATCTGCAAAAGCGTTCCAGATACCTCAATACCAAACATATATGGCTGAAGATGTCCCATATCAAATCCATTTGTAGCTCAGAACAGAGACTTGTCATCGAACAGGTATCCTTTCTTGCTCTTCTGATAGGCCTAGGCAGGAGGATCTAGATCTGAAATTCAAAGGTCCTCTCCAGCAGGACCTAATTATGGGTACCAGTCCAATAGCACGAAGGTCCCTGTCCCATTCCATATCCACACTGCTGTAAGAAAACTTTTCCTGGCAGTCACTGGATTTTGTCCTATTCTGCCTTTAAACAAGCCTTCTCATAGGCTTGTTTCCTAGATAGAATTGTCCCTTTTCACTGTTTCCTGCTTTATATTTCTTCCCCAAAACTTCTGTTGATAGTAAGGTGTTCAGGTAACAAGTCAAGAMCTTTCTGTCTCAAGGACTCATCCTGATGAAGCTCCTCTTATCTTCCTTCAAGGGATGATCAAATGCCAGAATTTTTAGCAGGAGTCTGAAGTTATTTTAGGACTAAATAGTTAATTCCTCCTTTCAAAAGACCAATATCAGCCMCTTCATACATAGATACATTGCAAGCCCTCAGCTGACAATAGGTACTACTGGCATGTTCTTAAGATCAAGAGAAAATAGTTATGCCCATGAAAGGATSCAATTTGAAATTAAGATCTCTCACTTTAGATAACATAACATAACATCAGTATGTAAGCTAAGTTCTCATTAGAGTCTACAGAGATTTAGATAATACAGTGAGTGGAGCGCAGCAAAGAATTCAGCTCATCCGAAAGCAGACGTCTAATGTAGACATCTCTGGCAGGATTCACAACCCYAAGCAGGTATCTAGTGCCATTTGAGACACCCTAACTTACCCAAGATATCTGCATAGGCCTGGTAGATATTGYATGACACCTACAAAAGACCCATATTCTTGTTGAGAAGCAGCTAGACAACAGGTACAATATTTTATAGTACCCAAATTAAAGAAATACATACCTATATTTAGGTGTATAGCYATATTATATATCTATATGTTATATAACCTGTACTAAGGAAATTTATACATTACATATACATTAAGGAAACTTAATCCTATTTCTAAATCTAAGTTTCTGAATTTCAAACAGAATGCTGAATGAAGTGGCTGTTCTGCTTTCCTAACAGACAGGTGCTCTGATTTCAGTCCAAAACAGCTCTGTGGCTTTGAACCTATTGAGCTGCGCAGGGAAAATTCAGGACTAAGAAATCTACTTGATATAAATCAATAACATTGCAGATATATTGAAATGTAAAAACTCAGAAAGATGTTATGAAGAAGTATGTTGGTTAAAAAGGGGGAAAAAAGATAAAAGAATAGAATATTTTTGCCAAATTAGATTACTTGGATTGTTTTCAAGAACTGTTTATGATCATTAATTAAGGAAAAGGGTAACCATGCCAACATATTAAATGTTGTTGTAAATGTAACCAAAATGGTCTGTCACTATAGCCAGCAAAGATTACATTTTAATTTCTTACTGAAGTTAAAAATGATAGAAAATCAACATGTTAATTTGAAAAATAAAGTGTAAAAGACAAGACAAAGATTGATTCTCCTAACAACTGTGCTCAGTTGTTTCTGAATGTCCTGTCACCACACTTGTCAA
The DNA here is from genome assembly GCF_003343005.1 of Rhea americana. Classification (NCBI taxonomy): domain Eukaryota; kingdom Metazoa; phylum Chordata; class Aves; order Rheiformes; family Rheidae; genus Rhea; species Rhea americana. Next base: position 222,232 of record NW_028186269.1, read on the forward strand.
AGGGGATGAAAGAGTAAAGAAGCAAATCAGTGTTTGATTTTAGCAATAAATAGTATTCTGCTGCCTAAGTAAACCTCTGACTTTCTGAAATAATTTTAGTGTCACTGGTCAGAATTTAACCAAGCAAGGGTAGCAGGTCTCAGCTGGGCCATTTTCAATCAGTCAGAGCAGATAATGAACACAGAAATCTGCCACTATGACTGTTTRATTTGTGATCTCACTGTCATTGGACCAGCCCTGCGTGCTGTTGCATCTTCAGTTATGAAGCTTCATCCTGCTCTCCAAACATGTCCTAGACAAACACAAGCACTGAGAAGTGTTTCCCCTGCAGATTCCTTTATTAAACCCTGGTGGGTTAATGCAGAGGTATCCAAGACTGGTGCTGCAAGTGCAGTTGCTGGCTGTTTGAAGGAGTCCAAAATCCACCTCCAAGTATAGGTCRGGTTGCTACTAGAATCACCTGCAGWGTGCATTTAGGTGTGGGTTATCGCTTTAGCACGGACAGTGAGATTACCAGCGAGTGCATTTTATGAGGAGTACAGTCTGTGTGTGGCATTTCCCAACCTTCTTCCCTCACTCTCTGGCAGCTGAGATTATGTGTTTGACAGACCTCCAAGACACCGTATGAAACACTATGGAGGGTGAAGGAATGTTTCTTCCAGCTGGAGGTGATAAGATTCATATAGATCTAATAAGTGAATGGACATGAGGACTATACTGCTTAGAAAAGTGCAGTGATTAGTAAGATCTTCATTAATTTCTGTTCTGAGGATGTTTCAAATGGCTACCTCCAACATAAACATGATTCTATTTTTTTAAAAGCACTAACTCATTAAACATCAGACTTCCAATGACTTAGAAATGAAAAAGTATTTTCATTTATTGGTACATTAACCTGTTTCAGAAAGTGCAGCAAAAGAGGGAGGAAGATGAAGTGAAGGATTAGCTTATGGGACAGTAATCATTGTCCCCAAAATATTCAGATGTAGTTTCAGTTCASCTTGCACCACATCTGAGCTGCAGTGATAGGATAATCTGCTTTTGACTTAACTTCAGTATGAAACCAAAATTACAGAGTTGTGTTAGGTTCAGTGATTCAAAACCAGTTTTTCCCTAATAAACTCCTTGAAATTTTAGGAACCTCTGGAGACTTCTGTTCAGGCTCATTCTTAGCTTGCACAGAGAGATGAGTTCAACTTCAATTCAATCAATTTATTCGGAGAGTTACATGAGAATGTGACAGTTAAAATTATCCAGATTCATTAACAGAGACAATAACGATCAGTAATTCAAAGGGAGAGAAAAGCAAAATATCTGGCTTTCCAACTGAACTACATTAAGATCTAATAAACACTGCCAAGAAGGCATCCAGATTGCTAACCAAAATAAATCTGAGGATTACTCTGTTATACGGTGTTTTAAAGGAAATAAGTCTTTTCAATTCAAAGTCCACATCAAAGCAGTATTTTCTGATACAACTCACTGTCCTTTTGTTTAACAGGGCACCTCCTTCATGGCTTTCCAGCGGCACCCTGTTGGTAAAGGACATCAGTAGCTCCTGTCATTGGCAGTTGCTACGGGTGCGCTTGAAACAGGTCCAGCTGCAGGGCATATATAATCTGCTACATCTTCTCCAGAACATCGTGCCTTGGGACTCCATAAAGCAGGATGTTACTCTGTGTTCATATTTAATAAYCTCTTCCTTTCCAGCCCCTAAGAAGGGAGATCTTGGGACTACCACATTATCTTATAGCTCAAGAGGGTTGGATTTAATTTGTTTGATTTACTACAGGCTTTCTGTTTGACCTGGGGCTAATCATTTTGGACTAAGGCCACAAGGGGATTTAGGTACAACCCAGATCCTCACCATTCTTGCTTATCCAATACCTAATTTTYGACTGGTTGGCATGTGCAAAATTGCCTCAGCCTTGATTAGAGCCAGGCAATTTTTATAGAAGAATTCTTTGTTTGCTCAAAAATGCAYTTTTGCATTGATGGAAACTATCTGCAAATTTGTACCAGATTTGGTCAATTGTTTCAGCCAAAAAAAAAAAATATTGGAAATGTCAAAATGATTTGCTTGAACATTTTTAAGGAAAATATTTTTTGAAACTGTTCCATTTTGAATAAATAATCAAATATTCAGTGAAGCAGAACTAGGGCCTGACTTGCCCTCATCTTAGGTGAAAACTTCAAAAGGAGTTCTTTTCTTGCTTACTCCCTGTTACATCTGGGGAAAATATATGTGAGGGTGTATATATATATATATATATATATATGTATATATACATGTGTGTATATATATATATAGGGAAGAGACGGAATGTATCCAATAGAATGGTAACTTGAGGTTCTCTGTGAAAAAGAATGAAATTGAAAATCTTGTAATTAGACAGACAGGAGAGGTTAAAACTGACACCATCTTCCAGACGAAGCCTGAAGTGCTAGTCTATTAACAGCTGAGTCTAGGTTCTTTCATATTTGCCAGATGATTCAAAGACATTATCTCCAGTAAATAATTCAAAGCTGTCTATCTGTTTTGGAGAGCTAGGACTTTGGGCAGAGGCCCACCCTTTCCTGTAGCAATAGTAAGGCTACTTACTATTATATCTCAGGTCAGTTGACTAGCTTACGACCATTCCCGTTCTTTCTAGTCATGCATGATTTTATCAGTTTTATTTCAGCTATAATTCAGAGCTGGAAAGTCCATTGGATGGGAGGAAAAGTGAAAAATAAGTATTGCAGTATATAAAGGTCCTCCGCAGACTTATGTAGTTGGGTTTTTTTCTGTGCCACAGTATCCCAAAGATACTACATACTATTATGAAATGCTTAGGGAGAATCATAGCTGCTTTGGTGAATGCCAGTATATTTAGGACATGACTCATTCATCTAAATCTAGGTGTTCAATGGAACTTGAGATGTCCTGGGGCATTTGTCTGGCCTTTAGCTTCTGCTGGAGAAGGATATGGACTTTCTATGGGAAATGCATGTGTTTGCCTTCCTCATACAGAGGTACTGCATTCCCTAGTGTGTCTCAAATATAGATGAGCTGGACACTAAAAACCTTAAGGGTTTTCCATGACTGGGATCCTGGTAGTCAAAGAAAAAGTTCTTGCAAGTATTGTGTGACTTCTATAGTAAAAATAATACCCATAAGTGCTCTGGAGGTCTGCAAACAATCTGTGTATTAGACAATCTAAGCTCTGTTAGTCAAATAGTTTTAACTCATTGTATAAGCCAGAAGTTCATTGCTTTATTCTTAAGAGACTAACAGGCGATAAAGGGGGAGGAAAGAACCAAATTATTACCTTCAGTTTATGAACTATCAGAAAAGTTTAAGGCTGACTCCTGGGCAAAAGCATAGTAGGCTTTTTCCTTCCTGTTAGCTAGTTCTCCCAACCCTATCAGTTTAAAACTTTTTCTATACAGGATTATGTTTAAAATTTGTGCATGTCTCAGTCAGTGTAACAAATGTATTTTTAAACTTACAAATAAGATAGAGACTTAGCTTATGATTCAAAATTTCCTATAGTTGAGTAAAAATTGAGGAATGAATTTTGTTGAATAAAACTGTACTATCTTTTAAATTCTTTTCTTGGGTCATTCTTTTTTTCTTTTTTCCCTCTATTTTTACACTTTTTTGGTGGATGAAGTCCATGATTCTCTCCTGTTTAACTATGTCCAGAGTTTTTGAGTGCTTGAATATATGTATACAAATATGTGAGTGTGTGAGTGTGTGTGTGTGTGTGCACGCACATGCGTGTGATGCCTCCCCTCTGTTGGACGGCTCATAGTGAAGTAAAAGGACTATATGACTATTCATAGGTAAAAGGAGYTTTTGAAACTGCAGAACCTGACTTCCAGTTCCTGTTTATGATTGATTTATATTCTAATCATGTCTGTTCTCTCCAGTACAAAGTGTGAGATGCTCTGGCTATAAAAACATAGTAGTAAAAACATACGGTACATTTTTCCATTTGTTAATAATGTTCAAAAGGTATCTGTACAGATSACATACAATACTCAGTCTACTTATGTGTAAATAAGGTCTCAATGACTTCTGCAAGCTCATGAACTTCATTTATCTATACCTCATAAGCTATTTTCAATGCAAGCTTCTTTCTGAATGAACCAGTTTAGGCTGATTTGCTATAGCACACAAATTCATAATTTATTTTCTAATTTAAAGAACATTTAACACTCCATAAGTTAATCACATCTTTCTGACTTGAGATAAGGCTTGATGGAAACCTTTTTTCCACCAAGTAGTAACAATCCTTAAAAATTCAGTTAACTTGCTTTCTATTCACTGAATCATTTAGTTTGTCATAACACAGCCTTTTATAACTTCTTGTGTATAAATGGGGAATATTAATTGCTTCTGGCAACATCAAAGTGTTGTTTCACTATACATTTAATCATTAGCTTTTAATGCTCCCAAACTAATGTTCCAAGACATTGTGAAGAGGTAATAAGTTCAAAGCAATATGAAACATAAAGCAGGACTCCAGAGTGAGTTAAAAGGATTTTCTTTAAATGCATAAGAGCTTTCAAACCCATTGTACAAAACTGTGTAGGAATTTTGGCCAGAACTAAAAGAAGAACCTTACTCCCATATTTGAATGAATTACCAGATCTACTAGATACTGTATGCCCTCCTGAACTAAAACAATCTGTCTCCAAGAAATAAAAAGTACAAAAATAAGCCTAATTGGTTCTGATACATGTCAGAAGTTGTGCTTGTGACATATTAATGAAGCTGATGAATGACACACATGCATAATATAAGGTCTCCCAAAACTTGTAAGTACTACAGCATTATTCATATCAGGAACTTGAAATGGTGACTTTTCTTTTTCTTGTTCCAATTTCTTTTGTCTCCCTTTTTAATAAATGGCTGGTTCCAACTGTTTATGAAGGCACATAGTTAAAAGGAAAGAATTGTTTTGAAGGAGTAATTTCTACATACCATATAATCAGCCCTCAAAATATCATTACACTTGGATCCTAAGCACTCTGAGTCTTAAAGACATGCTTTTTTCCTGGGGAAGTCACAATTAGGTGTAATGCAGAGATAAGTCACTTAATATTCTCACAGACAACAGTATAACAGAGACAAGGCATAGGAAAGTCTTGTATACTTATTTTAGGGAGATTTAATGTCTGCTACAAAGCCTATTGCAGTCAGTAGGAATCTTTCCTAYGTGGGATTTGGATCAGAACCATAATACCATTCCATACTGCCTTCAGTCTATGTCCATAATTGGTAAATTGAGGACAGCAAAATCAAGGTTATCATTTTTTTTAAATTCCCACGCAAAACTGCACATACATGAGTTTCACACTGAAAACATTTAATGTTGGTGTAGAAAATAGAGATTTGTGAGTGTATGTGGGTGTCAGCACTGGGCTAAACATGAGCATACATTACACATATACACGACAGATTTTTGTGCATACTTTGCCTAAGGGGCATTGCCACATTGGATAAACCTTTAGACCGGGAGTTATGACTTTTCTTCTAACATGGACTTACTGTGAGGGTGCCTGAGGCTCAGTTTCTGTAAGTAGAAGGCACTGCTACAGATGTTTACCCTTCCCAGAGATTGTTATATGTAGCAATAATCAAAGGATTTTTGGAGAGCATCCGTTAATGAGGTCTGCAAGATACAGCTGTGTTAAAGTAGATATGGGCACTTGCAGTGTGCCCATACAATTTCGTGCAGTGTAAAATCATACCCATCAATTCTGTTTATCAGAATTCTGAAAAGGAGGCATGCTGGCCATCCCAAACACCTCTGCTTAAGGGCATATGTACAGAAAAAGGCGAAGAGGAGAAGACAACCAGACACAGGTTTACAGACAGGCTCCCGTTGTCAAGAGCCCTTACTCAGTTGCATCTAAGTATAGTAGTTCAGCCCGTTCTCAGAAAGTTTGGGACACTGTGTTTTCCTGTACAACTTCCCCAAATGCTGTTTACCTTTTTGAAGCTAAATAACACCTGTTCTTTCACCAGGCATCCTCTGAAGATGCAAAGGAGAGACAAGTAGTTTTAGTTCTTGTGTCTTTGATGCACAATAAAGACATGCTATAAGTCCTGTAATGAAACAGTCTATTATTAATTAAAGAATAATCAAGAGCTAAAGGAAATTCTTTTTCCCTTGGCTTACACAGTTCAGTTCATATTGTTTTAAAACAAGAAATAAATCTAAAACTAAAACATTCGCTATATAAATCTGCAGAAGATCATCTGAGATAGACAGCACCACATATGTTTATAGTTGAGAATCTGGCAGCCAGAAGATGTAACAACTGATGGTCAAGATGTTCTGGTTCAGAGCTGGAAAGTAAATAATTCCTGAGAGGAAGGATTCTACGGTTCTGGGCAGCTGATCCGGTAATAAAATAAATAAGCAATAAAATCCACTTCCTGTTTTGAGAGTTCACATTTCATACTGGCAAAATTCTCCTATTAAATTCAATTTCATGCTTCCATAAATAAACCTGGCACCTTTTTAAACACTTTTCCATCTGTTTTACAACTAGAAGTGTATTATTTAATGCACTCTTGGGATTCACACCAATGGGAAAAGGACTACTTGTGAAGAATACAACATTTTAGTTGGAGAGAGTACAGAAAAATAATCACTAGCTTCCCTAAATTCTCAAACAATTGTAACAGGACTCTGATGTAATCATTTTTATCAGGAAGGAGAAAGAAGAGGGTTTTCTTTTTCATTTCTTTTGTGTATAAATGTTATTTTTATTCAACATGAAATGGATTTTGAACCAGAACATAGATGTTTTACAAGAGATGGAAAATGGCTCCTGTATGAGCTAACAGTACAAGGAACTAATCAAGTCAGTTAATCCCAGAAACATTTTCCATCAAGAGCTGTCTTTGTTGACAAAATCTGTAATGGTAATGAATAGGTAGTCATCTTTAATTTTCAGTGTCACTTGCATTTATAGGTCTGAAATTGCTCTACAAAGTCCCATTATCTWTATTTCACAGATGTAATAGTGTATACACATCATATATATAAAAATAAAAAGGTTAAATCATTTGTCCAAAGTCATCAGCAAGCCAGAGGCATATAGGTTCCCTGTGATCCAGTCAACACCACCAGATGCTTAAATCTTTTGTATCTCCAATGAGGAGCAGCACTGAGGACAGCTTATAATTCCCAGGGCTCTTCCCATTGTCCTTGATCTTGAACTGTGATATAAGGCTGGAAGTGACAGAAAACATTTGGCTTTTATGCCTGTGTTCTTTACTCACTGATCTTTCTGTTATTATTTCTAGTAAATAATTACAAAGGTTAAGTGGCTTAGACTGCTTATTTTTAAGTATGAAATGGTCCAATCTCAGCATTTAGAATAGAGAGCCTCTTTTCCTTCCAACACTCCAATGAAAACCCAAACATCTGCCAAGCCTACAAAACCCCAGAACATCAAACAACTTTTCATTCGRTAGAGAGAGAAAGCCTACAGAGAAAATGTGTATCCTACTATTTTGCAAGGGCGTGGTAGTGTGTCTCACGCAAAGGAAATACAATATATATAAACTGAAGGAATATCCTCCTTTTGCAAGTAAATGTATGRGGAGTGACAAAGGAGAAACAGTCTCATCATAGATGGATCCTTGCCATGTGTTTTTAAGACTACACTTATCTTTAGTTAAATCCTTTGACATATGCTCCATACTCCACGTAAAAAGAAGTACAATAATGTTAATCTTACTTGTGATAGTAAAGGCCTCTGCTCCTGTAGAGAAAGAGGATTTGGGTGCCAGGAATGACTTGTTCTTCCACAAATTCAGCAAGTCTGCTACTGGATTATCTCTGCAAGGGAAATGCTACTTGGAGGATGGAAAACCGCAAGACAATGGGCAGTCATTCCATCCTCAGGCTGTAGAAAATTGGTATTAAATGATTCAAGAACATCTGCTGTGGAGGAACTGATAAAATGTTCCCAGCAAAAGGCGGTAGCTCTCATGACATCTAAAAAGGTCAGATTCATACTGTGGAAATGTCAAAAGATTTTTGTTTTCCAGGTGACCTCGTACCCACTGCACAGCAAGGGAACACAGCAAAGAGCACCAGCTGCAAGACAAAGACTTATTGGCAGGCACCCCATCTCTCCTGTGACTCCTTTTGCCATTGTCACTACTGCTATGTCCACAGCCATCCCCTGCAGTGGTGACTATTACAAAGCCATGAGTGGCCTATAACTTGCGATTCTTTGCTTTCTGTTATGGAAAATGAAAAAGAATTGTCAGTCCTATTTCATTTCTTTCCCATTTGGGTGCCCACACAAACCAAACATTCATGTCGTTAGACCCATCAGTAATCGTAACATGAACGATGGAAGGCGTACAAGGATCCTCAGCTCTAACATATGCTGTGGATATTCTCATCGGTCAAAGGCCCTAATCCATGCAGTATAGGCTTTGAATGAGTTTGACCCCTTCTGGTCAGACATCTGTAGAGAGGCCTCTTGAAGTTTCCAATGTGATGCATTTCCTTGGCATGCTGGATCCAGATGAATTCTAACTTCTGCACTGTAGAGAAGTTTTACCTTTCTAAGCAACAATTGGGAAAATTATTTAATACTGGATTTTTGATTTGGCCTCCACATTGTCTTTGTTACTGGGGCAGATTTACTATGGGAGCAAGTGAACTAGGGGCAATACTACCCCATGATTATATCTACACTCATAAATTAAACAGTTCCAGAGAATGTTCCTGGAGTAGYGAACGTCAGTTAGTCATATATATTKTTAAATTGTTAACAGAGTCCTTGGCRTGGTTTTGACCCAGGTCAATGAGCACTTTCTGAATTTCTGAGGAGTGAGCCAGGGAACCTTCTTAAAAATCATTTTGGATGTCACCAAACTGTTTTGGAGAGTTGGAGAATTCAGTTGTGTGGATCTTGGTCTCATTGGCAGCAAATACCACTAGCATTAATTTATCAGTCTCACAGTCCTTACGATTTCTGCTTTGTGCATGGCAGTAGTGGAATGATCAAGTAAGAGTATTGCTGAGGTGTCTGTCCCTCTATCACCACTGCAGCTGCATCCAATTGGGTATCAGATGACTTTTAGGTTAAAAGCAGAATGACCAGATATAGTTTGCTCTTCTGTATTTTCCCTTCTACTCCTGCTAGTTAGATTTTCTTGTCTACTGCAATGTAAATAGCTATTTTTAATAGGTAGCATGCAAAATGCAAAAAGTATGAAAAAGCTCTTTAGTATGCTTATTTCAAAGAAAGAGTTTGGTGTTTTATAACCTGCCTAGAGACAATAYGAAATTTTGAACTAACACTCCTTTTCTCAACAGCCAGTGTCTCCCATCAGCATTTTCTTTCTGTCCTTTAGGGACTAACAAGAGTTTGGAAGTATTTCCTGCATTCACAGCTTCTAATCTCTCTCTAAGGATTTCAAGTACATAAATCTTTCTAGCTTTATACCAACACAGGTCATTTCTGATAATCCCATATCATTCTCCTGGGCTTGTATAGGACTTACTGGTATAACATAATACATGTTGGAATTGCTTTGGAGGTGTGTGAATGTGTGTGTGTGTGTGTGTGTGTGTGTGTATGGGTAGATACCCATAACCAGACATACATATACATGCATATATGACATATATATATATAATGTACATACACACACACACACACACACATATATATATCAGGATGATAAACATGTAGAAATGAGCTGTTGGTCAGGCCACCTGTCAATGTTGTATGCAAATAAAGTGCCAAAGTATCTTGTATAAAACTTCAAATTCCCTATAGTTTTCTGCTCCCACTGCTCCTGTTGCAGAGCTGTTCCAGGACATAACTACTGTAACAAGCAAGAATCTTCTTCTGATTTCTAGAGTGAACTTCTGTTGTTGTGCCAGCAACATCCTCCGGTTTAAATCACTGTTCTTTCTCATGGTATTTACCTCTCTAATGTATTTATAGATTGTAATCATGTTGCTTCTAGAGTCTGATTTGCCAGGCCAAACACTTTCTCATATGACAGTTTAAACAAACTCTCTGTTGTCTGATCATAGCAGTAGCCCTTTTCTGCATCTATTAATCTTTCTTCAGTGTGAGTTACCAGAACTGTATACAATACTACACCTAACATCTCATTAGTGCTTTGTAAAATGCTACTAATGCTTATCTCTTCTCCATCATTTTGGCAGTAATCCTGCAATGAACTTAGTATGGGGAAATTCCTCATCACCCCAGTGGTTTCCAGCTGATAAGTTCTTCCCATATATATATATAAAAAAAAAAGTGTTTTTTTCTTGTCGAATCCCAGCCCACTCCTACAGTTCTCAAGATCACCCACTTCTGTCTCTTTGAGTCTCCTCCATACTCGCTCTGTGCCTCTGAAAGGCTTCATTGGCACAGCTCACCTTTCATATTAAAGCCATTAGTGGAAACATTAATGCTCTCTCTCAAAAATGATTATTGAAGAACAAAGTTATTGCCTCCCACTCATGAAGCTCTCCTAGTGCCAACTGCTCTGGTGCCATTTCTGGCCAAATCCTAAGCAGCTTTGCAGTGTCTCTACTGATTCCCATCTTCTTTGGTTTTACTAATAATCTCCCAAGGGCCACCACATCAAAAGGTTTTACTGATGTCCAGAAAGATTATACTTGTCTCATTTCCTCTTTCAAAAAATTCATTTATTTCAACAAAGAAAACCAATAGTTATCATGACCTGCCTCAGGTAAAYTCTTTTGGAAATTGACCTCTATATCTTTAATAATTCTCTTATTTAGAATTTTTTTAATAGGATAGCAGATTATTGAAATAAAATCTAGGTGCCCTGTGGCTGCTCTGATCACTTTCTCATTTCAGCCTCTTTATTCTGTGTGTGATATTTGCTTCTCTCCAAACATTAGGTACCACCCAGCCTTTAAAYGTTTATTAAAAATGCCTGCTGCTCCATTGAAAGTTTGTTTACCAGACCCCTATTCTTCCCTTTTTTGTCCTCCTAGAGTACATTACACACATTAAAGTTTACTTCTACACTGACTGTGAAAATTTCCATTTCTATATCTTTTTTATGCTTTCTGTCTTTTTCCCCCATGATCAAATTCATTGTATATTTCCTTGAAATCTGAGCTAGGGCATAATTCAGTTTTCAGCATATATTGATTTATTCTTAATTTCTACTTTATCCTCACTACATTCTGGCCCTCCTTCTTTTTTCCACCCTTGTTCTTTTCATTCACAAGGCTGAAGAATCTTCTGCTATGTGTTTTAATATCCTTTGCAAGGTCTAACTCAGCTTGACTCTTTGTTATTCTCACTTTATCTCCAYGTATTTTGGCCTCTAAGGCAGTTTTCTTTGATGATCAGTCATTTTTTCCCTAATCATTGTAGGCAGTCTGCTTATTTCTAATATCCTTTTTTTCTGTGACTATTCATCTGGTCAGATCTGGAACTACTTCCTGCAAGTTTTCTCWTTTTTTTYTYTTTTYTYTTTTTTTTYCCCCGAGACAGAGATTCATGATAAGTTCTGCACCCTTGACTTTAAGGCTTCTTCTTTATTTAAGTATCAAATTCAAATCCAGCTGAGTTAAGTATCTAGTTTCTGCTGTCTATCAAAATTTGCCCTTTGGAAATTAAGAATGTTAATGAATATGATTTAAATTTCCACTTAATTTAAAATAATCAGTCTATGGTAACTCAATTCCAATGTAATTTATATGAGAATGTCCAGCTCATCTCTGAAATCTTCAGTACTTATCAACTGCTAATTTAAATTTGCAGCATCTTGAACTAAATCAGTGGCTATCTGGATAAGAGGTAGGCTACAAAMTCAAGGATACTGCACCCTATTATTTTTTTCCCTGCCATAGAACTAGGCAGCATTTATTACTTATCTGGGCATTAGTATTTATGGCTATAGCTATGCTTATAAAGACTTCTGTGGTCTTGCTATTGCAAGGCATGCGTCAACAATAGGCTCTGGACCAGTTGCAGAATCACAGAATAGTTGGGGTTGGAAGGGACCTCTGGACATCATCTTGTCCCTTCCCCCCCCCCCCCCCCCCCCCCCCCCCCCCCCACCCAGGCTCAAGCAAGTTAATTCAGAAGAGGTTGCCCAGGACTGTGTCTAGATGTTTTTTGGGGTATCTCCAAGGATAGAGACTCCACAGCTTCACTGGGCAATCTGTTCCAGTGCTCAGTTACCCTCACAGTAAAGAAGTTTTTCTTTAGGTTCAGATGGAACTTTCTGTATTTCCATTTGCACCTATTGCCTCTTGTCCTGTCACATGATACCACTGAGAAGAGTCGGGCTGTGCGTCCTTTCAACACCCTCCCATCAAATATTTATAAACATTGATCAGAACCCCCTGGGCCTTCTTCTTTCCAGGCTGAAGAGTCACAGCTCTCTCAGCTTCTCCTCGTATAAGAGATGGTCTAGTCCCTTAACCGTCTTTGCTGTCCTTCATTGGACCCGCTCCAGTACATCTATGTCTTTCTTGCACTGGGGAGCCCAGCACCAGACCCAGCCACTGGACATCCGGATGTGGCCTCATCAGTGCTGAAGAGAGGAGAACCTTCAGCTTTCTGGCAATGCTCTTCCTGGTGCAGCCCAGGAGGCTGTTGGACGCCTTGATCTTGGACAGATCTTGAACAGATACTATATGGGGAACGAGACAATCACTCTGCCAATAGGTTTCACAGACATTATCTGGGAAAGAGAAAGACTCAGGTATCTGGGTTCCACTCCATGATCTAATGTGCTTAAAGAGTCAGAGGGCTGTTTCATACCCAACAAAATGGTGAGTTGTTAGGCTTCTTGGATAGGTATCTTGAGATTTTCTGAAGACATTTTTATAACAAAAACTCATTAAGTAATTTACACAACTAAAAATAACTTAGTTTCAGATTCTTATATAGGAAATTTGGCTCCAGTTAGGCTGACATTATGCTACAATGCAAAATGGAAAGTTCTGAAGTCAATTTAGGCAGAATGATCACCTACTTTAAAGTCATATAGCACACTGACAAAAGGATTTTTGCTTCCTCGTTTCTAATCTAAAGCTCAAGGGTAAAACTCAAGGAAGACATTACAGTAACATTTTGTCTTCTGAATGAAAAATAAAAATATATTTATCAAAGAACCTCATTTTGTTGAAATTTCAGATTGTTCAGTTATTTGAAATTTGATTTTCTGTGAATGCAAGAACTTCAATTTTCACAAACTGCATCACATCATGAGTGAAAACATGCCAGACAATCTTTGAGAATCTATGAATGATGAATAGCAAATTCTGAAACATGGACAGGTTATGCACAATAGATAGATTTGGAAGGTTTTCATAAAAAAATAGTCACGTTTATATAAACTATACCATTTCTGAATAATATGTAATTTCATAGGAATAAAGATTGCTTCCTGAAATAGAATCTTACCTCCCCCCCAAAAAAAAAGAGCTTGCAAGATATTTCATAGAATCATAGAATCACAGAATGAGTAAGGTTGGAAGAGACCTCTGGAGATCATCTAATCCAACCTCCCTGCTCAAGCGGGGTCACCTAGAGCATGGTAGACAGGATTGCATCCAGGCGGCCGTTGAAGACATCCAGAGAAGGAGACTCCACAACCTCTCTGGGCAACCTGGTCCAGTGCTCCGTCACTCTCACGGGGAAGAAATTCCCCCTCACGGTCAGGCAGAACTTCCCATGTTTCAATTTCTGCCTGTTGCCTCTTGTCCTGTAACACAGGGCAACTGAAAAGAGTTTGTCCCCGTCCCCTTGACACCCTCCCTTCAGGTTCCTGTACATATTGATCAGATCCCCCCCTCAGGCTTCTCCTCCCCAGGCCGAAGACGCCCAGCTCTCGCAGACGTTCCTCATAGGGCAGATGCTCCAGCCCTCTGATCGTCTTCGTAGCCCAACGCTGGACTCTCTCCAGTAGCTCCATGTCTCTCTTGTACTGGGGAGCCCAGCACTGGACACAGTACTTGAGATGAGGCCTCCCCAGGGCTGAGGAGAGGGGCAGGTCCACCTCCCTCCACCTGCTGTCAACACTCTTCCTGATGCACCCCAGGAGACCATTGGCCTTGTGGCACGTGCCACAAGGGTACATTGCTGGCTCATGGTCGATCTGTTATCCACCAGCACTCCCAGGTCCTTCTCTGCAGAGCTGCTCTCCAGAAGGTCAGCCCCCAGCTTGTACTGGTGCACAGGGTTATTCCTCTCTAGGTGCAGGACCCTGCACTTGTCCTTGTGGAACCTCATGGGGTTCCTCTCCGCCCAGCTCTCCAGCCTGTCCAGGTCTCTCTGAATGGCGGCACAGCCCTCGGTGTATCAGCCACTCCTCCCAGCTTGGTGTCATCAGCAAACTTGCTGAGGAGGCACTCTGTCCCCTCATCCAGGTCATTGATGAAGAAGTTGAACAGGATGGGACCCAATACTGAGCCCTGGGGGACGCCACTAGCCACAGGCCTCCAACTAGACTCCATGCCACTGATGGCAACCCTCTGAGCTCTGCCTTTTAATTCATAATCTATAATTCTAAGAGTTTTCCTTGTACCTTTTTTTTGGTGAAAAGTTTCACAATTACAAGATTGGATATTCTTATTTGAAAATAGAAAAATTTATATTTTGATTTACAATATGTTTAAGATCTGATATGGAGATATCAAAATATAAAGGTTGATATAGGAATTAAGAAAGTCTGTTTGCTTTATTGGCCCTATAGACTGCTGTGATATTAGAAGTTGACATACATTTCTTTAACATACTGGATATGGAATGTACCTCATCTAATTGAGGGAGATGTATAGTAATTATCAGGAAAAAAAAAGAACTTTCATCTTTATGTATTATTACTTAGCAGTCTTTTCTGTCTCTTTATTTATTTTTCTGGATACCATGCATAATAAGGCACCACCTGATGAAAGGCAATGATGAGACAGCCTTTAAAAAAGTCTGTCTCCTGGGAAGAGTACATTCAGGGTGTGCTACATATGATGCGTGAAAAGCCCAACATTTACAGAGAATGTCTATTATTATTCAGAAGTTCACAAACAATCAGTTCTAGTCTCAAATCACAAATAACATGGGACCCCTAGAGGCATCACTCTTAAGCATCAGATATCCAACTTCTGGAACTGGTTTTAAAGTAAGTAGAATGGAAAAGGAAGATATAAGAAGGACTGACAAGTTAGAATACTGCCATAGATTCTCTTCTGAAGCGCCAAACATGAAAAAAAAATGTTTCACTACACTGAATATTTGGTATGGACCATAATTATAGCTATTTTTGTAGTGTAAGGGTTTCAGAAGCTGCTTTTCCGGGTGGACCTGTAGGAAAATATCCCTTGGCAATATGTCAGATACATCTTCAGACTTTTTATTAATAGAAGACTGCTGTCCAGGACTCAGATTGTTTCCCAAACAGGCCATGTAAACTGCAAGTTCCACTTTGACAGTCACCAGAAAATAAGCACACTCAGAAAGGAGAAGGATGGGTATGTAATGTCCCCTCTGAGGCAATACGGCACATAAGTATTAAATTCTCATCAGACAAATGATGTATTTTAAAAGCTTTCTGTTTTTCTAGGATATGCGTCTTTCCTGGCTGGTATTCTCAGAAGGGATGGTACATGTTGCTTCTGGGAATGGCACCACAGCTGGCCTTGCTCTAAGTTTCCTGATTCCATTGAAATGAGTTTGCCTTTTTGTTAATAAAATTTGTTTTTCCCCTTCCCCCTCCTGAATTCTTTTTCTTCTGTGTTGTTTTTTCTAATCTGTCTCCAAATCTCACTTGACCGCTCTCATATCTTTCAACTTTTATTTCTCTTATTTAATAATTTGTGTTGCTCTGCAAGCTTGCTTTTCTGTCTACATCATTCATTATATCAAATCCTCATCTTCATTTCCGATAACCTTGATGTATCAATCATCTGCTTCCTTCAGTTTCCCCAGCCGGTCTAACAATGCCACCTATAATGTTTCCTAATACTGCTCATTGTCATACTTAGGACCTTATTTTCTCCAACGGCCTGGAAATCTTATGTTTTCTATTTGTCTGTGATCTGAGTGTTATTTAACTTGTCACTGCAACAAGAGTCAGACTTTGTCTGAGAAAGTTGCTTGGTTTTAGATAATCTCGTTTGATGTTTCTCAATTACAAGCTTTTTAATGATTACTGCTGTGGTATCACGGACTTGATGATTGGCACAACATAGAGCTTTTTAAATTAAAAGGAGCTGTATAAACAAACTTAGCCTTTTCACTTCTATCTCAAGACTACATATATCTTTTGTATCTTGCTATCTAGTTGCTATTTATGAACTGTTCTGAATTTAATGGGCCCAGTGACTTTTTAAATATTATATTAAATGAAAAGATTTAATTTTGTCTTATAAGAGCCTCAAGTGTATCACACAGTGGTTTGACTCTTGCTTTTTTTGGTCTTTATATTCACATGGATGATTCTCGGTACTGTTTTCCTTTTATTTTTAGTCTGCAAATACAACTTTCTATTTTTACAGCTTCCTCTTTCTCCACCAATACCACTACCATTAATTATTAATTAAAGTATGTTCTTGTAAACTATGATAGGCAGGAGAGAAAGATAAATATTTTTTTTATTGGCTCTGCTATGATTCACACATTTCTTATACGATGTTGGCATTTCTCTAAATGGAAAATAGAATGTGAATTGGAGGAATCGTGTCATGCTTTTACATTTTCCAAGAATCATATGGCAATGCAACAGACACAAGAGGAATAGTGTCATGACTTGGAATTGTGATCCGCAGCCATCATTTACAATGGCACCATGAATAGATAATGTGATCTTTTTTAATAGAGAGTTTCAACGGTTCGGGGCACTACATCAGTTCTAACAAAAATGTACCTTTCTCGATAAATCAATCAAATATTGTGGCATGTTTCACATAAAGTTAAATCCTCATAATTTGTTAAAATATTGTGGATGTTGCCTGTAAACAGAAGATAAATATTCAAACCCTGCCCTATTTCAAGTGCAAATTTGGTCGTGTCATGAACTGGTGCACATGAGTATCTTTACTCTGTGTGTTTGCCATTTTCCTCACTTGCTTGGCTTGATATTTTAAGTATAAGGCACATACGCTGAAGGTGGATGAAATGGGACTGGACAATGATCAACTACCAATATATATTTACTTTTTCTATCATTTCTCCTCCCCAGGCTGCAGTTTGCCATTTGACAAAAGGTGTATTTATTAAGCATGCTTTCTCTGGAAATGTTTGTTTGGGTTTCACTTTCAGCAAGTTGTGGGGCTGTGCAGTTGAACTGTTGAAGTAAATGGATATTTGAGTGAGACTCCTTTCTGTATATGTCTTATCTGAAACATATTCCTATAGTAGCACTATATGCATTTGTGTAATTTGAAATAAAGTTGAAAAAAAAAAAGTCTAAAAAAAAAAAAAAAAAAAAAAAAAAAAAAAAAAAAAAAAAAAAAAAAAAAAAAAAAAAAAAAAAAAAAAAAAAAAAGGAATCTTTTGGATGTTCATTTATTAATGCAAATATATTTTATGGAGATATTTTTATGAGCTTTGGGATTGTCATATGTGGAAGGAATTCAGAATGGAGCTGAGTTCCATCAGACTTTCAAGCTCTGTCTTAACACCTCCTTCTCTGTAACTGCATGATTTTAACATGAGCTCTTTGCTTCCTAATGATTACTATCAGCTACTCCTTTCCATCAGTAGATAAGATTTTGCTTTACTCCAGGCATACTTGAAGGAACAGAACTTTCATGACCGGACTTCATTTATTTATAGAATGTTGAATCATTAAATCTGAGATGTGAGATTCTGTAAGTTTCATGGATTCTCGTAATTTTACATTAAGCTTTGTGATCTCTGAGGTTTTTCTGAAAGCTATACTCACTGCAAATGTACAGTCTCCTCTTTCCTCGCTCCTGGGCTACGCTTATTGGAAGAGAAACATCTCTTTCTCTCAGCCTTTCACACTGAAGCTGCTCTGCTTCAGATGAAATGAATTCTGAATGGAGTTAGAAACAGGGTAATTCTGCTGCCCATAGTTTGGGGCATGCATGGAATGAGAGGCTTGTGTGAAGCAAATAACACAAAGCTCCTGATCAAGCAGAGAAGATATTTGAAGGAGGTTATCATTGCTGAGCTGCTATGATCTATACCCTCTACATGTCCTACCATCCTCCATTTTCTAATAAATTACCATAGGAAATAAGCAAAATTAACTGTTTTAAGATTTTTTTAAGGTTTTAATCCTATCCAAACAAGTCACTAACTTTGACTCAGCTAATGAACTGCCTCCAAATAGTTTCAGATCAATTAGAACAATTTCTGCTGTAAATAAAATATTCATACACACAGAAAAAAATTACTCTCTGTCAGAAACACTGTTTTCTTTACATTGAATTCACAAATCAAAATAATTACTTAGGAGTAGATCAAAAAATGGAAACAATGGGAGACAGGAGAGTATTTCACTGTATCATCCGAAGCAGCTTCAAAGCAGTTGCAGCATAGGCCTTGCCCAGAATGGACAAGGTTTGCTTTACTTTGTACTCATGATGTGCTGTGGAAAGCAGATATAGGACAGATCTGCAAGAGGATAAAGCAAAGACTTCAGGGGAACAATCCTGAGAGGCACAGGGCGACATGTGAACAATCATCTGAAGATGTTTACTTAAAGATGTCCTAGCGGGCATAGGCTGTCTCTAAGGTCTGCTTTAAAAGCTTAGGAGTGAATGGAAAGATAGGCTAGGAAGGACCTTCAAAGTGAAAACTGACACAACTGAGAAAATCCGTCAGTGGGAGGATGTAAAGAGAGGACTACAAGTAGCAAGCAACTGATCTTTGCAGAAATCTTCCGAATAGGTGCTTGTGGAGCAAGATTGTCCCAGCCCCGGAAAAGGATTTTTCTACAACTGAGGTGTGAGATGCTGGGGGCAAGGTCAGACTTTTAGCTGAGTGGCTGGCAGGAGAAAAATTTCTCAGTGATCTTATACTGAAAGAACATACACAGTTTTAGTCCTGCACTGAGAGCTGGAAAAAAAGATGTTGCTCAGGGCTCAGGTCTGYTAATAGATTAGAAGGTAATGGTCTACCAGACTGGAGAAGATGGAAGGCTGAATAATGAGTCACCAAAGCAGTGCAATGAAAGCAGTGAACTCATGTGAGGAACACACCGACAGCTGGTGAACTCCTTTTACCTAACTGTGTTCTTAGGAAAAACCCAAACCATTTTTGCTAAGGTAATCAAAATTAAGATCAAGTTTGAGACAGATGTGAGATAATTTTAGGCCCATACCATTATGATTCCAAAAGGCTGCAAGCAACTGGAAATGGCATTATACAATAGAAGATTCCTGGCAATATTAGCTCTAGGTATTGCTGACTGTATAACCTGTAATATACCACTTTGGCAGGGGCTAAAATTATATTAAAAATAGCACAGAGAATTAGATAAAAATATGGCTGACAGACAATACCTAACATATGCAAAAGGTTTTCACAAAGACATATGCCATGAACTATTCATATTGAAACTGCAAATATACCAATATTCTAATTATTTTAGCGTTAGAACTGGTTTTATTCTAGCCAAATGAAAAGTATAGGGTAGGGTAATAAAAGAAGAATGCTTAACCTTCCTTCCAAACTTATTTAGCCAGATCTTCTCCCAGCAACATTCAATTGGCTCCAGAAGGGCTGCACTAGAGAGAAGTTCATTCCGGTTTGACTTTTGCAATGTAAAATTCAGCTCACCGATTTTTCTGTGCTTTCATTCAGTTTGAAGAATAACAACGCTTAGCAGATTATCTTTCCATTGAAGAAGAACGATTCTCCAGCACTTATAGTTCGGTCCTAGACCTTCAGGGATAAGAGAAGACTTGTCCACCTGCTGCCTTATTCCTGGCAGTAGATTCTGGTTTTGTTCTTCGTCAGCATCCTGCCCTGCTGTGAACGAGGCTCCCTGGTGACATCTATCATTATCAGCATCGAGAAACACAGGAATATCACAACTGAAAACTTTTTTTGTTCCTGTGCTGATTATATTGTTTTCTTTTACCATTAAATAACAGTCCGAATCCAATTTTTTAATATTTCACAGCTTCTGTAATTCCAGCACAACTTCAACTACCTCATGAATCTGGCAGACAACCAGTTCACACTAAATACTGCTATAAACCCTCAGGGTGGTGATGCTAGGTTCCTTGATGAGGCATATGCAGTTATATCCAGACGATGGCTTAAAAATTCCAGTTCCTTACAACGGAGATCAAATCTGGATGGAAAATTCTTGTATGACCTACTTCTAAGACAGAATAGCTAATGTAGGGGTTTTTTCATAGCAAATGGCTGTATATAAATAAAATCATTGATCTTTTCAATTATTGTGAGATTCAGAACTACAAAGAATTTGAATTTGTTAAGAACTATCTTGTCAGAAATACATAAAAAAATCTGTATTTATTTCCTTGGTAATTCTGTAACTTGCAAATAAAAAGTAATTGGTCAAATATTTTCCATCAAACATTTTTTTTTTGAAATTTTTATTCAGTGGAATTATTCTGAAATAAGAAGAAAGGAAGAGCCTGCTTTCTCAGTTTTGAAGTTTTGGGATGRAGAAAACAGAATAATTTATTATGAGGGGTTTTTTTTTTATGTCTTTGGAATAATTACTACTAAAAACTTATAAAGTAAGAAACCTTTCCCCAAAGTAAATTAGTATTAAATTATGACATGAATAGGATTTTTTTTTATGACTGCTATCAGGACATGATGTTCATCCATAGAGTTTCATTTAAACAGAGATTTTTATTTTAGAGAGTTGTTTGTTTATAACCATATTGCAGATCTTTGTAAAGTGGTCTGCAAGCATTTTAGATTTAACTGGAGACTATTCCAGTTTCTTTGAGGCTTCACACATACTTTGTTCCAGGGTCAACCCAAGAGCTTTGAAAGAGTTTAATGAGAAAACATGAAGAATGTATGCCTAGAACCCCAGACCAGCAAACAGCTGAAGAGACTCTCATCTTCCATACTTCTACAGCTCTAATCTTCTAGACTCTGCTAAAAAAATCTCATATAAAAGGAATTATTCTGTGATAATAAAAATATTTTTAAAGTTTTACAGTTTTAAACTATATTTCCACCAGATGTCAGCAATGCACTCTCTAAATTCAAGTCGTCAGAGGCTTCAAGTTTTCCCTGGTGTTACAGAGATCATATAACATCCTGCATGATATTAAAACAACCAGAAAAGAAAAAGAAAAAGAAAAAAAAAAAGGATCATCATTGCTTCTGAAGAGACTCATGACATTATGAAGCTTGCCCAACTAATAACATGATTCTTTACTTAGATTCCTCTGGGAAGGAGGTTTTATTACATATTGGACTACTAATATACTCATTGTTTTATCTCATAATTTCTATACAATGAGATCTTTCTTATTTCTGTGTATGTTTTTGTCTGTACTACTATCAATATTAATGCCTTTGGTTTTATTGATATCCTTGCAGTGAGATATAGGAAAAAGAAATATTGAATATATGTTGGACACTAGCGCTGTGTTTATTCACCTGGATATCTTACAGAAAAAGAGAGGTATGTTAAACCACAGGGAATGGTGGTGGACTGGTGTTGATAGTAGAAGTTGTTATCTTCATGGCTTCCCCTTCACCAGGAATTCAGGAGAGCAGCTATAATATCCAAACCAAATATGGAACATTGGCTTTGCTATGGTTTCACAGGAATAACTTTACTGTTACTGATTAACTTAAACCTCTTAAGTCTCAGTCGCATAAAACAACAACGACAACAAAAGCAGCTGAATTACCTCTGCTGAAGTGGTCATGTGTGTGTGGTTCCAATGGAGACATGATAGTTGTAACATCAATGTCTCTGGCTCTATGCGAACGGATTTTATAAGACTGTTTTTTTTGTTTTCCACGGCTTCTAGAAATTATTTCACAAATTCTTTTGGAACAGTATTGATCTGTCAGAAGCTAAACTTTCAGGTTCAGCCAAAACTGCTTAGGAAAGATTCCTCATGTCAGGGATAAAATTTCTGGTTAAAACCACACACACACACACACACACACACACACAAACAAAAAGAAAAAAAGTCTCACTTCTGAACGAGAAGGGAAGCTTGGGATCATGATCAGCCTGACTCAGTCCAGCAACTCTTAGCAGTCCATGGAAGGCACCTCATTGCTGGGCTAGAGAATAAAGTCTGGATCCACGAAAGCATTTTGGCAATGATCTTCATGAGAATGAGATAGCAAATTATCTTTGGCTACTGAGTTTTAGAGACTTTCTCTGGACCACTGAAAAAGAATTATACAGAATGAAGCAACTGTACTGGGAGAAAAAAATAAAAAAGAAAAAAAAAAGAAATTAATGCTATCATCTATTGCTAGAGCTCATCCCCGGGAAACAGAGGGTGAAGGTGAATTCTCTGCTCATCATGTAAATAGCAGTGAGTTTGTTCTCTTTTTTTCCATGAAAACCTCAAAAGTTGTTGGATTTGTGCCAGTGAACAACTGAAAAAAATGTTGGAGGCCATGGGAAAACTAATTCCTGCCCAGTTCTAATTATAGGTCTGGCTGGTAGCACTCCATATTATTCAGGTTGTCTGATATGTACCATTATATGATCCAGTTTTCAGCTGCTTATAGCTTTGCCAGAGCATTAACCGTTTGGAATGAAATTTTCCATTACTTTGCCTCAGGCTTATTTTTTGGTAGCTGTCAATCAGTTCATGCATTTCAGAGTGTCAGTTGGGAAAACAAAGCAAAACAAAAAAAACACAAAAAGACTTTTAAAACATTAATAACTTCTGCTTATTGTTTTGTTTAAGTAGCATGAGCTTCCTTGTGCTCTGTACATGGGAGGTCAGAAATAGTAGAGGCATGGCCTGTGCATCTGTGCATTCTTTGCTGACCTCTGGAGAATCAGCCCACATTTTCCCAAATGATGAGCTCTTTGCAAAAAGAATAGCAACAACAACTAAATCAGTTAACACATTCTCAGTAGCAATATCTTTAATTTTAGCTCCTAGGATCTCCAGAGATTCTACACTTACCAAGCATGCTCAAACACTTCAGTTTGTACTGAAATGAGCCATCCCTACAGAATAACTGATTAATTTCTTCTCTATAACTAGAAAGACAAAACCTCCTCTCCCCCTCTCTCATCCCCATGGCTGCTCCCAGATAGGCCAGTCGCCAGAAAGTAGGTAAGCCGCATCTCTCTCACAGCTGGCAGTCAGGCAAAGCAGAAGAGAGCACATTCAAATTTGTGATTTTGAGTCATGTGAACACAAAAGCCAGAATTAGGTGGAGGACAGTGGGATATTAAAAAAAAAGAAAGAAAGAAAGAAAGAAAGAAACTATGGAAATTGGGATGAATAAGGGAGGGAAATGTGACTGGAACTGACCCAGAAAACAGACTAGAACACAGTGAAGGAAATGGGAATGGATCTGAGAGCCAGTTAGCTGGTAGAGAGAAATCTGCAGTTAAAGGAAGATGTGAGAAGGTTAAGAGAAGGAGGCTGTAGATCAGAGAAACAGAGAACAGAGTTTCAGGCGGGGAAGAGTTTAATATAGGAGAAACTTCGGCTTTTTGGGCAAGGAAACAGAGGAGGGAAGCTACCACGTGGTTAAATTGCTGGATTGGTGAACTCTGCGACATATTGTATAGTCCTGGGCCTGATCTCACCTGGGTTTCCTCTTTGTGGTCAGGTTTAGGAGKGAGAGATGAGGCACACCCAGATTTTATCCTTTCATGGACTCAAGGCAAAACCCAGTCAGGCTCGTGCCCTGTACTGGTGTAGTGATCATAGAATCACAGAATCAGTAAGGTTGGAAGGGACCTCTGGAGATCATCTAGTCCAACCTCCCTGCTCAGCAGGGTCACCTAGAGCATGGGAGACAGGGTTGCATCCAGGCGGCCCTTGAATCTCTCCAGAGAAGGAGACTCCACAACCTCTCTGGGCAACCTGTGCCAGTGCTCCGTCACTCTCACAGGGAAGAAATTCCCCCTCACGGTCAGGAGGAACTTCCTGTGCTTCAATTTCTGCCCACTGCCTCTTGTCCTGTCACACGGGACGTGGTCAAAATAGGGTTGGTAGAGTTTCTGTTTGTAACACAATTCTCAGAATTGCTCAGTGTCACATTTTAGAGAAAAGAGAAACAGTTACTTATCAACTGAGAAGGCGTAAATGTCTTTCCCTGGCATCACTGAAACTGGGATCAACAATGAGGAGAAATCTAATTCTGGAGAAAATGCTCAGCTGCTTTAAGAAGCTCACTCTATGGGAAAATGCATCCCATTCACTACACATCTAACATCTAAAAAAAAGGCAGAGATAGCCCAGGAGAAAATACTTTCACTAACTACACAGRACCTGTTTGTCCCCAGAGCAGTCCTGACACACAGTGAAGCAAGTTGCTTTCCAAAAAATAGCATTAACTATGTAATTCAGGACCATCTCATGATGTGTACAAACATGAAGGGAGAACAACCTAAATTGGTCTTCCATCAAATTTTAAATATAGTTTTCTTTAATTTGTTTGCATATAATATATTTTGCTGGAGACAGATTTATTCAAGCTCTCAAAAATAAATTATATAAATTCAGGCTACTATACCAAAGTCTAAACCCTGACTCAGTTTTTGTTCACWCTCTATTCAGTCAAATCTCCCTGTGACTTTAGCAGGATTCGGCTCAATAAGGGCTTAGCAAAGCTCATCGACGACTTCATGATTTGGCTCAAACCTCAGAGAAAAATGAACTCTTAAAAAGGACCTGTCATGGAACTTACATAAATTTACCAAGTCAAAGTGCAGAATATTCAGTGATTCATGGCAGTGTGGTTTTTATTAGAGCTTCTCTGAAACACAGTGGGCTTGCTTAGCAAGGGTTCACGCAAACATTTTCTTTGGTTTCAGGCTGCAAAGRTTCCCATGCTCCAAGTTGCACTTTAAGCTTTGGGTTCGAGTCATGGAAATGCCCTACTTTCACTCAATTTTTGTATCCAAACCATAGTAAAATAAATTTTGTATGAACTTGAACCAAATTCAGGCTGGCTGAAGTTCACCCAGAGCTGTGGATACAGATATCTGGTGTGCTCTTTGCTGCACCACTGCATCATGTTGATATTCACCTTCCTTAATGTACATCAGATTACATGGGTCAGATTCGTGAAATTACAGAGTAGGAGAAACTGAATATCAAAGTCTTAARTCAGGAAGAAAGTAAGAAGGATACTATAATATTCAAAGTTTTGCACCAGCAACAGGTCCCAAAAGGAAGACTGTCACATTTAGAAAGCTTCTTCACTGTTGTAACTCTGTTTTTTATCAAGTACCATAAGAAGTACGGTGCTATTATACTCAACAGAAACTGTTCTTTTTCCTGCAACACACATGTTTTCTTAGTTCTCCACAAGCGTATATGAAACTAGTTTACTAATCACCCTAAGGTTTCCAGGGATAACATTTCTTTGCTATGTGCTTGTCACTGCTTACTGAGCTGTAATGCCATTTCATCCCAATGCCATTTCATTATATTTCCTTATTCTCCTTTAAACTAGTTGCCCCATGTGACAGGACAAGAAGCAATGGGCAGAAATTGAAGCACAGGAAGTTCCTCCTGACCGTGAGGGGGAATTTCTTCCCTGTGAGAGTGACGGAGCACTGGCACAGGTTGCCAGGAGAGGTTGTGGAGTCTCCTTCTCTGGAGATCTTCAAGGGCCGCCTGGATGCAACCCTGTCTACCATGCTCTAGGTGACCCTGCTGAGCAGGGAGGTTGGACTAGATGATCTCCAGAGGTCCCTTCCAACCTTACTGATTCTATGATTCTATGATTCTATCATATCAGTCTCTCAGCTTCTAAGAGGTCACAGGTTTTTTTGTAAGCTTTATATATATATATACATATATATGTGTGTGTGGGTGTGTGTAGGTATGTGTGTGTGTATRTATGTATAGGTATAGATATGTTACAAGATTTTCATGCTAAACTTAATTTAAAGGTAGAAATTCATATATACTGAATTTGAAGCTGATTTCTTAGAGCAACAAAAACAGGTGATACAGACAGAGACCTAGAAGGCAAATGATTTAGAGGAAAGAGATATATTAGTTGATTAGGATGAAAGTCGGCCGATCAACTCAGATGCCCAGCTTGTCCTTTCTCATAGCCAGGATAGAGCAGAGGGGAATTTTACTAATTATTTTACTCACTTTGTTTTCTAGCTACCAGATGTGACTGTCCACACAGAGCCAAACTTTTACTGACTGGCCCTTYACAAATGCATCAGTTTCTCCCAGTTGCCCCATGAGCCTCAGCTGATCTGGTATATATATGGACTATCCCCTTCCCCATGACTAAAAGTAGAGTTTTCTCCTTTCCTCAAAGAGGATATAGAAAAGCAGGTCACCCAAGGCCTGGTCCCAGGCCATCCTTCACCACAGAAAATAACTGAGAGCTCAATTTAGGTGYCCCATGCATTGTCTGTTGCCATCTGAGCTGGCTTTAGCCATCCAGCTCTCATTATGGAAGGATCTTCTGTAGGTCCCAGCTAATACTAACCAGCTCCATAGTGATGTCCTGGACTCCCTTGAAGGTATAAAATTGCAGTAGACACTTGCAGTCAGTTTATGGTTAGGATTTTCCTTGCCTTTTCAAAGCAGTTGGTGAGCAGTTTCCTTTCATCCTGGGAGCTTCTTATCCCATGGTAGCGGCAGTATGTCTTCCTCAGCTAGTATATACTTAACAAAACATCCTGGTAAAGAATCCGAAGGAGGTCCCCAAATAGATATGGGAGAGAGATAAATGCCTTTGAAAACCTTTGTTAGGGGATTTAATTTGCCTCATGCTAGGGCACCCAGTTTTGATAGAGATGATCTCCTTCATCAGGCCTCTTCTTAGTGTTTCTATATTTATTTTATGTTTATTCCCTTCGTATTTGTCTAAGATAGGTGAACTTCCTCAAGGTAAAGCATGAACTTAGTTAAGTAGTTGAGAGCAGAGCTCATAGATCCTGACAGCTAGTTCTGAGCCATAACTGGCTGAAGCTACTTGTGGAGCATATGAGGGAAAGAACAAGTTAGTGGACAATCTTGCCATATTGAGGCTAACAAGAACATTAGTATGTAAGATTCGAAGGCTGAAATACATTTCATTGCAGGGGGTAATGCTATTGTGAGAAGGACTTAGGGATAAAGGAATTCATGGAACAGTGACTCAAGTAAATAAGGTTTATGAAGTGCTAGTAAAATAAATGTTTCAAATCCAATAAAGTGTTTAAGGCCAGGTTTTATTATAGGCCAATGAAATTATTCAAGTGCTTAAAATTAAGGCCTAATTGAGTAAAGGGACTTAGATACCAACTCAGCACTGCAAATTCTACTGCTGGAGCTGTATCTCCAAGTCTTGGTATAACGGATAGGGCACATAAGCACCTAAAAATGAGCTACAAAAGCATGCACTGGACATGCTACAGAGCAACCCGTAGGGAGGGATTTGTCTAAAATACTGCCTCTTTGCTTAACTAGTAGCTCCTTGTAAGTGGTTTTTGTAAAAGTCTGCCTAAGACTACCTTGTTCTTTGCGATGGTTAATTAAGTGTAGCTGATAGACACTTCTAGAAGGGCAGTCAGCTCAGCAAAGAGATAGCCTGCTTAGGAAGTGGGAGACATGGCCCGTAGGCCTTCCTCAGCCTGAAAGGTTCAAGTCTACTTTCTTGGGTGAAGATACAGGGCCTTGCTGTTCGCTCTGTTGGAGCTGAATATGCAAGACTCTGCAGAAGAGAAAGAGTATGCAGGAAGGACCCTGGCTTTGACTGTGTCACTTATTGCAAAGTGATGGGCCCCAATTCCAAACAATATGATTTATCCTTAGGATTATCCTTAGATAACTTTTATAACAGAAGAGACTAAAAGCAAGATCCCATCTCACAGGAGCAAGCATTCATCAGTGGGTTACTGAAACAGTTTTTTTTCTCTTTTGTACTTTCTCTGTTTGCCCAAAGAATCCTTCAGAGTTGGTTTGTTTGTTTGTTTAATGTGTAGTAATACAACTTCYGGAAAACCAGCAAAAAGTACCTCAGTGTCTCCTATTTCCGTGTAGCTAGGACATTTGTGGCACATAGGAGATGTCTGTTTTAGCCCCTGGCAAACTGAAACGTTTATATTTCCTGCTTCCTCTATGGGTAAATTAATCCTTAGGTAGAATATAAAACCTGGGCTCCACYGGCTACATTTTTTGATGATTGTGTTGTGACTTGCACTCAATGTTGTCATTTTGTGGTATATTTGTCCCTTTTCAGGGTATTTAGCCTAATCTCTGAATTCCGCATGGTTTCAAATAGGAGATAAATGATGAGATACTCATCTCAGCCAAGACTGTGTTAGCTGAGTATACCAGTAGTAGAAATACATGTGTCTGAATAACTTTACTGGTAAAAATAAAGATCCCTATGGTCCGACACTATTACATGGACTTTTTTTTTTTTTTTTATCAATCATATTCTTTGATTTAGGCACCTAAATCCTATCTAAACAGCCCTTTAAGTTCCTATATTCCTTTGTCCATTAGGACTAAGTTACTGGTCCCACTGTGAGTATCAGAACACTTCATAATCTCAAATGCCTCGCAACATTTCTGTGAAGCAGAGAACAGCTATGTTCTCAATTTAACAGATGGTGAACTAAAGCACAGAGAGCTTAACTAACTTGAACAAAGTCCTGCAGGGAGCCAGTGGTAATACAGAGAACTGAGCCTTGGTTCCTTCTGTCTCATGCCCATCCCCCCAATTTATTTTCCCTAAAGAGCATAAGTAAGTGCTTTGGGACAAAAAGATAACATCTGATGCAATAAAAGAGCGTGGGAGAGGAGAACAGGCAGAAGAGAAAGATCTGACTGAATGAGTGGTCAAGATAGGTGATAACATGGCTGCCTGTACATGGACAGAAGGTGRCTTGTGTGTCTGTCCCCTGCTTTTAGACGCTTTCAGCTTAACACATAAATTGGCTCCAGGATTGCACAAAACAAAAGCCAGTGCCAGCCTTTGTTCAATGTAATGTTTTCCATCTGCTTCATAAGAAACTAAATTACCTTCTAGACCATCCCAGGTACACAATCATGTAATAAATCATTCATAAAGAAAGTAATAAAATGTAGCTAAGAACTCAGACTTTTGCAGAAAGCCACCATACTGCTTTACTACAGAAAAGAAGGCTGCTCTCACAGTCTAGCTATTCTGGTTGAAAAGGACCCATTTCTGGATTTGTCCCAGCCAGCAAAAGGGTGTATGTTAGCTGTGTGGTCACTCTAGCTCTACAGATTGTTAGGGTAGAAAAATTAACTCCTAATGTCCAGATTCAAATAGTATTATGAATGAACTGCTATC
This sequence comes from Rhea americana, assembly GCF_003343005.1. Classification (NCBI taxonomy): domain Eukaryota; kingdom Metazoa; phylum Chordata; class Aves; order Rheiformes; family Rheidae; genus Rhea; species Rhea americana. The sequence continues at coordinate 251,677 of NW_028186269.1, forward strand.
AGGAGATACCCTTGAGGAGACATCCATTGATTAAACACAGCACCTAAGAGGGCAATGATTTAGGCTGAGGAGCTTGAATCTGGGATGAATCTCTTGCCTCCAGATGGGCAGTGTTCCAAAGCTATGAGTGAACTATCATCTTGGCCATTCCCTTGGCACTCTCTGCACCATTTACTAATATATGAAGTGGAGCAATGGCACAATAACAGGAAGGAAAGCCTTCTAGTTCCTTGTGGGTTAACTCCTTCCCAAGCTGAACATGCGATTCCAGACCGAATATGGAGTTTGTGCTCCTCTTGTATACACTGTAATGTTACAACTGGCTCCACTTTTGACCGGCCATCTCCTTGTCAAAAACATCATTCAGAAACTCTAACAATAATCCATTTAGTTTGCTTTTTTCTGAGTTTGAACACACTTAAGTTGTTAACAAAATAAGGCAAAAAGTTAAACCCAAATACCTAAGTCACTTCCTTCCAAAAATCTCTTCCCAATATCTTCTATGCATCGGTTATGAGGACAGCTTGTTCCTTTCACTCCCGTGCTAACTTGTATAACCACCTGCAGACGCTGTTCCAAATAGTCTGCTTTGTCTTCTTCCATATCAACTATCAAAACTTGAAAGGAAAAAGTCCCAAATGTATGCAAGGGTTATGGAGGGGGAAGACACTAGGAAGTCTGTTCTCCATCATACTGTCTAAAACAGAGATTCAATCCTAGGTGACGACCTGATTTATTCATCCTTTCTCCCAGCAGCAAGTAGGTGATGTGGTCAGCTGGGTTGGTGCTTAGTCAGAATCTTAGTCTTCCTGCCTGCACGTTGCCATCTTTGCAGATGATGGGAGAAACATGCACAGTTTTAGACTAGTAAAATGAACATAGTCATTAATCTTCACTAATCCTGCCTCATATAAGCAAGAATATTCACTATTTGTATTGGAGTGATTAAAAAAAAAAAATCCAAGATGAAAATGTCCTTCTTATTCTATGCTGTTGGCAAACAAGAACAGGTGAGAAATAAGAGCCTCTGCTTTCTGCCACAAAAATACTAATGTATCTATGACAAAAAATGAAAAAAAAGAACTATCAGATTTTCCAGAAGCTTCAAAAAACTGAAATAAAAAAATCAACATATACATAGTTAATCCTCCAAAAAAATTTTCAGGCAGTTGGGGAAAACAAACTTTTTTTACACATACACCCACACACACATATACATATTTAGATGAGAACTTAATTTATTTTTAGTAAAAATAGTGCGAACATTTTGAACAATGGAAATGGAGAAAAAGAACAATTTTCTGTGCCTTTTCTGTTGAGTAAGCAGAGGTGGATTCCAGTTGCCATCTAGTTAATAGTATGGTAAGGCTTTTTTCACATAACTTGGAGCAAATGTGCCACAATAAGAAGTAATGTTGAAGGAGGTGAGCAGCAATTGCCTTGGCCACTTTTATAAATCTATCCCACAATTTTACAATATAGTGTATCACTACTAATCTAATATTTTGCTTACATGAAGATAACATAACATATTATTTGTGCCAGATTATTTGCCACATTGTTAACACATTGTGTTAACAACACAGCACCAGATTGGTGAGAAAGGGATTTTCTCATCTTGTGAATTTTTTGAGATTTCAACATTTTCCTGGTCTCAGTATAAAACTGAGTCCTTTCAAATGTCTACAAAAAAGTAACTACTTCTTGCAAGTTGCCTTGCACTGACTCATAGATATGAGTAGATGTCTAGTTTAGGTTTTTGTGCTGCTTTTTTTCTACATCATAGTGTCAGTCATTGTGCTATTGATTCTTTTAATGAGGGAAAGAACTTGTGTCTTTATTACATCTATCAGATATTCCTTCCTTGGCCAACTGGAATATTTTTAATTACTGTATCTCTGCAAAATGACTTAGTATCAATCAAGGAGTGCTTTTTAACAATAATAAAAGCATTTTGACAGTCAATTGCTAAGACATCCTCTCTGAAATATTTTTAGGAGGGCAGGAACCCAATTTAGTTTACCTTTATCAATTCTTAATGTTGCACTTTCCCTTCTAAGATTTTTGCAGTGCTCCAGGTAACCTGAATGTTTTGGCAAGCAAGGTTAATGAACAGAAAGTTACATGAAATGGGAAGTATCATCGCTTGCCATAAGACCTCGCAYTTGAAATGTCAGTTGTCTCATATCAACAACATTAAGGCACTTGTGGAGTTACCAACAGTCATTCATGGACTTTCCCATATAAATGTTGGGAAATTTAATCAGCATTTATGCTATATACTACTAAGAAATAATGTTTAGTTTTAAAGAGGTATTTTTCTATTCATATACTATACTTCATTTTTCAGATGTAGCTGATTGCCCAGTTCTTCTTAGCATGCTAGGAACTTCCAACAGGCTTATGAAGGAAGTCTGAGAAAAAAGGAGAACACACATTTTTCCATCTAAATGCATCCTTGTAAGTGAGTGTAAAAAAGTACCATTATGATCTGGTTAAATTTATTTTTGTAATTTGCCARTCACCACATTTTGTATCTGCTTCTGTTCCTGGTCTACAGGGTATATATATTAAAGCCCTGCTAAAATTGTAGGCACAATGTTTGCAGAGAAGCATGTTATTCAATCTGGTGATGTATATCTGATCCCTGCTTTTAGACCTAGTAGTGGTAGTCACAAATTGGGATAGTCTGAAAAGTTTTGAAGAATCACATTTTTGTGGGGAAGGTTTTCAAATAACATATGCCCAGGTCCTGTGCTTAAGTGTGTATTAGGTATTTTTAAGTCCTGTGGCTTGGTGAAATCAATAGGCACAAATCTTCTAAACCACTCAAATGTTTCTGAAAAATTCTAGCATGCCCTTGCATTTCACCACAGGATCATGAATGAAGGATCTTTAGTTAACCAGCTTAAGYGCATATCCCTCATGTACAGACAGAGAAGATTTCTTCCAAAGCAATGAATGCAACATAAAGTCCTTTCCCAAGGTTAGAAAACCCCGTATCAAAGGGAGCATATTTTTTCATTCTTTTCCACAGAATACCCTGCCTGTCCATCCCTGACATTAACATATATTAAATAAACAAATCCAAGAAAAGCCTAATGGCTTTTCAGCCTGCTAAGACCCTCTTGCCATTGGTGAGTGTTACTCACTGGAGCAATCTGACTCAAGCAATCAGAATTACTTCTGTGAGTAACTGTGGATTCCTACTCCCACTGGCAAGTAATCTGGACCTAAGTGTTTCAGTCCATTAACATTACCACCTTGAATCACTTCTCTATACTCATCACGGGGAAACATCTTATCACAAGAATGCTAGGAAATCTTGCAAATCTGAAGGTGCTTTTTTCACATCACTGTCAGGAAAAAGTGCAAAGAAAACAACAACAAAAGCCTATCATGATTTCATTCTGTTTGTATAGTGTGGATTAAACCTTCACTTCATGTAAATTAGTAAAATCAATGAAGTTTTGCTGACTTACCCCAGCTGAGAATTTGGCCCAGTGTATCTACATGTAATATCACACAAACACACCATGTGAATGGAGTTATATGTGAAAATCAATATTAAATTCATCATATTTAGCTGCTACAGACCACAGTGAACATTGCTCTCTAATGGTTAAATGCCCTTTGGATCTGAAGCCCTTTGATTTATTGGAAGAAACCTGCTGGGCAGAACATACTGTGGAGCTGATTAATGTCAGCTTCTGTCATCAGTTTCCACTTAGATTCTTGGCCAGCTCTGACATCTCCTCCCTTAAGGATCCAGAAGAATTTGAGGACTGATCCAAGAGCTTTACTGGCATGGGATTTGCAGAATGTGGTGCTTGCAAAATAAGGAAGATGAATGGAAGTAAAATTCCATGTTCTCTACTGGACTTGTTTCTTTAACTCATTTCTCTGGAGAAAGAGACCAATGCCAGGACCACACCAGCAAGGGAAACAAATCAATAGCATGTTCACTGGTTTTGTTACAGATGTCTTGCATTTCCTTTGCTGCTTTATATGCTCCCTTGTAGCCTGTCAAACTGGAAAATGACTGCAATGAGAATGCTGAGCTACCATAGCTGTCTAGATTTACACTCACCATTGTATGAGGAAACTTATGAGCTACGAACCAGTTGGTAGTGCATACTTTTTGAGGAGGATAAGCCCTTATCTGAACAGGGTTAATAAAAAGTGGCAACCAGTGTGATTTGCAGGTTGATTGTTCACCAGACATATGTGCTTTTTTAATAGCAAAACACGATTACCSCTGTCTATTCCCCTCACCTTCCCTCAGGAATAATGACTGTTTATGGTAGATAAGTTTCTTATGTTCAGTTTGACACATTTCCTTTGCAGTTTCTCATTTGGAGAAAATATCTCTTGTATGTCTTCTGAGCATAGAATTCTCCTGTTGCTCATCACACACACACAGATATTTCTTCTGCTACAGGAATCACACATTTCTATAAAAATCAGTGTCATATCAGTTCCTGAACACATTCTCACTAGTAGAAAGAAATTATGACCAAACAGTCAGATGTGAACACCTAAGATGAAATACTAAAAAATATCCAGGTATAATTATAAACAATATTATGAAGCTGTGGAAACCTTAAATAAGAAAGAAGAGCAGCCCTGAAAATCACATTTAAACATTTAAACTTCTAGGAAACTAGAATATAACCATTCTAATAACTTAAAGATGGAATTTCCTGTCCTGCATCCCACCAATGGCATGATTTGTCAGAAATATTGTCACTTGGATTAAGAATATTACACTGCTCCCTTTTAGCGGACGTAATATATTATACTGTATGTAATCCTCATTGATGAAATGAGTCTAACCTGTTCAGTGCCTATTCCTCCTCCCACACTCACTGTGAATTTAGTGTTTCTCAGGATGGGCTGTAGAAGCAATGCTGTAAAGAGCTGGAAGCCTTTGTTCAGTCTCTTGCTTTTATTCAAATCCTGTTCCCTATCCCTTCTTCTACATTCTTTCACAACTACTTGTGTGCTTGAGTAAAAGCAGAAGGTTACAAAACAAGGAAAAGAAGAAAGATTCCCCCTCCCCCTCCCCCAGGAACAAACCAAGAAAGTTGATAAGCTTCTATAGCACTGCACCATTAATAAAACAAAAAGGTTGATAAGTTTCTATAGCACTGCACAATTARGCAGATCATTTTCAAATATAGTGGTGGGATTTTGTTGATGATCTGCTATTGTTTGTAGGGAACTTTTCAGCCAGGAAGGAACTAGAAGTCTATAAAGAGGATGATTAAAACTGAGCATTATATATACAGAAAAGACCTTTCCAATGGCAAATTAAGTCAATACATAGATTCCCATTGACTTTAATGGGCTTTGAGTCAGTCCCAAATCTCCAAATTAAACAAACTTTTAAAAAATAGTGTTTACTACTCAATTATCTGGGATAGTGATTTAAGCTGTCTATAAATTCCAGTCATTTTCAGGGTCTTCAGSCTCAGGGTAAACCTGTTAGCAAAAGTTTACTTAACCCAAGATGTTTCAAAGGAATATTTCAGACTCTGTAAACTAGCGTTTTTCAGCAAAACATTGTTGAACTGGAACAAAGCTGGAGCTTCTAACCAGCTCTACGATTGATAAAATTAGTAAGTGACACACAGATTCACAGTGTTATAATTAGTGACAGAATTGGTTCTGGACCAATTAGGAAGCTCTGCCAATTTAAACAACATGTTTAATACAGCTAAACATGAAGCTATGCATTGAAGAACAAGGAATGCAGAACTTGCCTTTGCTATCCTGGAAAGCAGTATCTCCAAAAAGGATCCTTATGTCGCGGTAGAAAATCAACAGAGTATAAGCTTCGTTGTGCAAAAATGGCTAATGCATCACATTTATAAAGACAGGAGCAGTAAAGTGCTTTTACTTTTGTATTCAGAACCAACGACTCAATGCAGAGATTAAAAGACTTTAGATTTTGCTGGTTATCAGAAAGAAGATGGGAAATCAATTTGAGTACAGTGTATGATTACAGTGTCTTCTTTACGAAGAACTGTCAAATRATAGTTACCAGGGAAAGATGAGTAATTAATGTAAGAGCTGAGGCTTGTGGCTGAAGCCAAACTAGTCCAGTTTGGAAATATGGGAAACTCATGTTTATAATGAAGTAATAGAAGAAYGAAAACAAATATCAACAAAGGTGGCAGATTCTTCAGCTCCCAATAGCTTCAGAACAAAATTGGAAGACCTACTTTGCCTTTCACTTAGTATTAGGATAACTGAGGAAGGTCAAATAGCCYTCAGGAAGTTAGGTGGGATAATCCCCTTTGTCCTTATCTATGAAATCAGAACTGACAGCCATAACTAAAAAATAGCTATTTAAAGCTCTGTCAGTATGGTTAAAATAGTCCAGAAATCATTATGGAAAAATTTCTACTGAAATATGCAAACATATCATCCATTCTATTTTGTGTACTACGTTAATGAAAAGGACCAGGTGTTCATTCCTGCTTCCACAGACYCCAACAGGGCCTTTACCATTGACTTGGTTATGTGTGGTAATAACCCCTTAATGACTACCAGCATAGAACTCTGAATCTGATTTTCTCTGTACAACTTTCTTTCAGTCAACCATTAGCACCTGGATTTTGACTTCTTAATTAGGCTGAAGCTAACAAGTACCTGAATGAAAGCATCAGAAGACAGTTCAGCCCAAAGTGATGGGACATGGACAAAGTGGCCATTCTCCTTCTGAGGTGGTACTTTCTTGAAATGTTTACATGACTGAGACTGATGTTCACAGCTGATCTTACAGGGTGCTGAATAATTGAATTTAAATTATTTCAGATTATTAGAATACCCCTTAGAGACCTCAAGTCATCTAGCTAGCAAAATGCAGAAGGCTGTAATTCTCCAGACGTATCCTGTCAAAATGGCATCCTCATCATGCATAGAAAGTACACTATGCACATACATTTTAAGCTCCTAATTATAATAATGACTCTGGCACCAAACCATTCTGGAGGATTGATGGCTAGCTGAGACTAATGGCTCTCAGCTGAATTTCAAGCCACAGCTCCTCCCAAGCAGTCATTAATCTTCAGGAAATGTCCTGTGCTTCAATCAAGAGTATTTAAATGTCTCTGTGTATTTAACTAGATTATCCACAGCAAGTTTCTGAAATCATCTGGATAAAAAAGGGATRTTTTCTAACAAATCTTAAATGTTCTCATTAAATTCCTTTTCACAAGGCTGTTTTTTTAAGGTCCTGCTGCATGGTCCTCTGACCCACCAAATTTCTCAGTGGTATCAMTGGAGATTGACCTCTACTTAAAGCTTAACTATTAAACTTGATAGAAAATATGAAGTAAGATTTTCAGATTCACTCAGCATTGTAACATCCTAACTCTCACTGAAGTCACTGGATATGCCTAAACTATCATTTAATTTAGTTCCACAGGTAATTTCTTGATCCTGGTCACGTTCAGACTCGTTTCAATGTTAGTTTGATCATGAATTCTTTGAAGTGAATCAGCTATGTCCGGTGGAAACAAAATCTCATACCTTTGCTGGGATGAATAATTTCAGGAACCATTCCCAAGAAGTAACGTGGAGGAAGTCATTAGATTTGTTTTGCTCTGTCCTACACAATCCTCTGACACGTTCTACCAGACTTTGCATCCTCAAACATAYCCCAGTTCATACAATTCATACCTTCCACTGCATGCTGAGCAAGCACACTTCTGTTAGGCTGCAACACAGTCCTCACTATTCCTGACACTCTGAACTGAACAAAGAACCACACACAAAAGATTGTTGTGATTTAAGGTCATGGAGGAWTCATATGGGGTCCAGCAGAGATCCGGGAGCATGCCCTGCACTGTGTTCATGCAGCCAGTCTGAAATGGTTGAGCCACATGGACACAAACCACCCTTCACCACTTGGACTGAGRTTCAGTAATCAATTGAATTTACTTAGTAATGTAGCCAGTAATAACATTTCCTGGGAATAAAGTGAGACCATTGCTGAACTGTTTGGAAAAATTGTTCTATCATCATTTTCCCCATAAATCATTGACTGTCATGCCAAACTTTGAACAATCAGAGAGTTATGCAGGGCTCTTTCTGTAATGATTCCTTTAAAGACAGTTCAGAAAAGCCACCAGGCTTTTTCTTCATTCTGGCATCATACTTGCMCTGCACAAATACTCTCAAGAGCCAAGGTTTGTTTCATTTGTCATGGCCTTCGGAAGCACTCAGATAAGGAACTTAAGGGGTCTAAAGGCCATAAAGCAGTAAATTTCCAATAAGAACAGTTCCTGAAAAGCAAGCTTAAACATTTAAAAGTATCAAATACAGCAATAATCCAGAAGAGGCTCTCAAATAAAAATAAATGTAAATAAATGCAAATGTTAGATGTTTGCTAGGAGTTTCCAAAACACCATTCTTTTAGAYAGCTTTTCAAGAAAAGAGTTTGATAACAGTGGAACTTTGAATAACCTTTCCAAATACTTACACTAACTTCATCATCAGCCTTTGTTTCAAGGCTCTATACTTTGAAAACGTATAAAGAATTTCCTTACATAAAGAGAGCTACAACTTTTATGCATACCAAAATGTGGCAGAAATAAGCATCACACTTGCGCTTACAAATGAACTTTGGAGTCCGGATACCAATCTACTGCCTACCATTTCCCGCCAAAAGCATTACATCTACAAAGTGCAATAAACTATTGACTCCCATCAGTTGTACTAGCAGACATTTTCTCTTAACAACAGTATTATTAAAGCATATGGCAAACCTGAGCAAGTCACTGGAACCAGATGCCAGGAAAGCTAATAATGTACTGTTTCATTCACATATTAGTTCACCCTTCGGAAAGTCTGAGGCCAAGAGCAATCTCAAAGGTTAACTCTTACTTGAAAATCAACAAGTACTGCTAGAGCGGGATGGAGTCACCCTCCATGCAGGAAGTTTGTGATTAAAAATAAAAAATAAAAAGTAAATAAATAACCTTTTCTGTGTAATAAATCCAAAACATTCTGATGTGATGCTTTTTACACAATTATTGTGTAGTAGGGGGAAGACACATGAATATCACTCTCAGTAGCCCAGCAGTAAAGACTATTGATACACATAGCAGCCAGCTCTAGCGTCTCTGTTAAGCAGAGATACTTTGCTCTCCAGATTCCCAACTGAGTGCTATGAGCACAGGACAGACAACTCTTTTCTGAACTGAGGAAGGCATCTGCAGAAACTCTACTTTAATTCCATAAACTATCCCAATGGACACTGGGTACAAACTGATGTGCTGCCATGGAAAGATTTCACTTTGGCAAACCAGCATTTTCCAACTCAAAATATTTTACTGAGCAATTCCCACATAGCTCTACTAAATGACTGATTTGTCTCTATGAAACACTGGAACATGGGAAAATTAATATTCCTGTTAATATTCCTGATAAGGTCTTAACATGTAAATGGGGAGATTTTTCCATGATTTTTAATGTGTGATGCCTTATAGATTAATGTGAGGGATAGAATATACTGGGATATGTCTTTAACTCTCAAATATCCAAACGATAAAGTTTCAGCTACGGCAAACTACTTGCAGATATCTTTATCTTTTCAACATTTCTAATTCTTTGTCCAAAATAGTAAGTGGTTTTTTTTTTTGAACATTTAACCATTTGGTTCCCAGCACAAAACACACTGAATGAAAGATCAATTCGTTAAACTACAGAATGGCTAATTTTAAGGGGATTACCCCTATCAGAAAGAGTAATCCATGGTTTACAACAGCAATATAATTTTTTAAAGCTGGTGGATGGAGCAGCTGCTTTGTAAAGTTATTAATTTCCTGTAAAGAATACTGAATGCTTAGTAATCAGAATGCAAGGCAGGATGTAGTTACAGAATCATATATGTGCATCTTTTATACATAAATTCTCTTTGGAACTCCCTTTATTTTCAAAATTATCAATATTGGTTCTGCTACCAGAGCCCAAACTTCTCCCACAGACACAATAATGCACTTAGTATCTGTTAGAATTGGATAGGCCACATTGGGCAGACATTTGCTGGACTTCACTCTTTTCAGGAACGTTGGTGGATATGACATCAAGATAGCTGGTTCTCAGAGTGGTTGTTACTACGACTGGCAGCCATCCTACCTGAGGAGGCAATTTTTCCCACCAGATACTTGGGGCAAAGATGTAGGTGTCTGAATGGGAGACCTCTGAATATTTCAGAAAGTAATGTTCTTACCTCCAGATCAAATCCAGACTCTGGCATTGGTCTTCCCTCAGACTGTGGACTGGCTATAGAAGTGTTTCAGAGAGGTCATTCAAACTTCCTGSGAAATTTCACATGTCTTCTGTAGTTTTAACTGAAATGGAAGGATCTGTGYAGCTGCTTTATTTCTGCAAGCCCTTGTGTGCTACCTTTACATATCATCTACAYTTGCATCTTTCTGTTCTTAAGGCTCGTATGTATGCAAGGGTTACCATATATCTGGATTTCCCTTCAGACATCTAATTTTTTCTGCTCAGAAAATTGATCCAAGAGCTATTTCAAGATTCTAGGGCTTGCCGTAATCTGACTGCCAGGCAAATCTCCTGTGCTTGTGGAATTCAACCCCAGATCATATGCACAATATGCAGATGCATATGCCACTTGGTGCATACAGAGTAAACATAATGCATTCCCGATACATCAGATTTTCTGCATGTGTGCACACTATCTGGGCAGCACATGGGCATTATTTCTGTCCAGGAAATCCTGGAGAGAACTATGGTAACCCTACCTRCCCACACCAAGAACCAGAGCTAATTTTTTCCCCATGGCCTTTAGTGAGCATGACTATTTAGCCCTTGACCCTCATCCAAAATAGTTTCCAAGTTTAATTCCAAATAAAATCTTAAACAGTCTTTACCATCAACACCATTTTTACCTCCCTCATGTTGTACTTCTCCATCACAGACCAGTGAGTGCATATTTTTGTATGTATATATGTGTTCATACATACATCTCTGTTACTCCCATCCTTTTGCTAGAGGTTTATTACCAGCTGCCTACATTCAAAATGAGTACAAGAGAAACAAGGCCTGAAAACAAAGTTCRGGCCCTGTTCAATTCATTTGGAATTGAAGAATGAAATATTTCCCACTTTTTTGCTGAGTGAACATCTGCCCTTCAGCCTTATGATGAGTAACCACAGTTACAGAAAAACTACCTCACCTTGCTTTACCTTCYCATCTATTAATGATCACTACTTTCCTTTTCTTCCTAGTAATGCATTTGACAGAAACTGTAGACAGACAGTAAGCTTCGTATTTCTAGAACCAAAAGGCAGGAAGTCCTAAAAACTCCCTATTTCCAGAACAGCTTAAGACAACTGTGTTCTTTCCTGCACAGTGGGACTAATGAGCATGAATGAGAGCTCACTGGGGCAAAATGGCATATGGAGAAGACAGGGGTTAGAGTTAGAAGGGGAAAATGGGATGTTCACATATAAGAGCTTTGAGGTTCAGGTTCAGAATAGAAGTTAACATGGAGAAGCTTGAATTACATGTATTGCATACACTTTTCCAGTTGCACAGTCCTCCTAGGCTGAGGAGCATAAGAAGTCTAACTGCCAATAAGTCTTTAGGGCTTATATAGGGCTGACTTCCGTTTAACTAGAGGAAAAAGGAAGTGTTAATTAGAGCTATATTTCTGTTGAAAATAATGGTTTCAAATAAGGCAATCAGAGTGAACATTCACTACCCAGCCCAATTTAGCCCGTTAAACCACAAATTCTGAGGAGCTATGGTCAGATTCCCCAGTGTGTTCCAATTCCTATGTGTTACTGGAACCATATAAAGGAGCTGGACATCAGCCAGATCTGTCCAGCTGAGAGCCCGCGCAGCGTGGGAGCCTTCAGGGTGCACAAAGGCAGCACAGATGGTTSCTGCACTGCCACCCCCTGCTCCTACCTCGCTTGGCCCTGGCACAGGGACAATGTTACAGGGAGGGGGAGAATGCTGCTGGCTGTGCTCATCTGACAGGCAGCCCTGCAAGAATGGAAACTAGCAGGAGGAAAGTAGAGCAACACATGAGCCCCAGTGCAAAACCAGATATTAGGGAGCGCTGCTTGACAGCCCCTTGGCAGCCTCCATTCACCAAAGTCATGCTGAGCAGAAGTGCAGTAAAACAGAGCCCTAACATTTTGGGCTGCATTGCTCCTGTCACCAAGGAAACATGAATTTAGTGTTCTTTTGTGGGTTTTTATCTTAGTTCTTAAAAACATATTGTGATAAATTAACTTCAGAGACAAATCCAAAGCTAGCTGAAGAAGAAAGGAGGGGGGCAAGATTTAGGTCATAGGTTGAGATACCTCAGTGTAACCATTTTACCCCACAGAGATCTATTCAATACTATAGCCAGAAAGACTGTTGTCTCATCCTGAGATAGACATTTTGAATGTGATTCAGATGCCTAAAGACAAGTTCTTCTTAGACTATGATCTAGGCCTCCAGATACTACTCCAGAAAAGTGAGAGTCAATGTAGGTCCTGTGTCTTATCTACTACTTTGTGTTAATGTTTTAGATGCCCTGAGACATTTTAATGGCACTAGATACATAATGGYGGGCAAATGAATCAAGTTCTCAGTGGCTGGTCAGCTGAGCTGCTTTCTCTTCTTCTCTGATAAGGTTACCTAGATCTGTATTGATTACTGACTCTTAATTAAATTCCCAAGCTTGTCACAAGCATGTCTATAGATACCTGCATTTAGATACCTGAATTTAAGRGCTTGGTTCCGTTGCCTACACATAGGTGGCTAGGACTATTTCAGATCCTCTAAAATTTTCCAAATGTTTCCAGCTGCAGCTCCAGAAGATTGTGGATTTCCCCCATGTCTTGTGTCAGATCTGCCATCAATTTGCCTATACAAATTTCTTGGATTTCGTAAAGCTTCTCAAGTGTCACTGGAAACTTATGTTTATGCAACTGAACTGATCCATAGAAGTCTTTAACTGAAACAAAATCACACTGATGAATTTAAGTGTCACAATTTCAGACTGAAATCTACCTGAGACCACCAAATAAATACCTATATTTTAATGAGATGGCTCTGGAGCAGACATGAGGTGTTGTTTACTTCCCTGTATTTCTGAAAGTCCTTGGGCTTCCTGGATGTTATTTGATGCTGTCCATATCAGCAGTTTCTGATGGCAAAAAGACAGTTACAGCCAGGATAAAGCACTTACGTTAAGCTAATGACCACCACCATGACATCTGAGTAACATTACCCATTTTTGGGATAAATTATTTTGTATTATAGGAGGTACTGAACTAATACAGAAGCTCTCAGAAAAGCATGTGCATGAAAGAACTGAATGTGTCCACAGTAGTTCAGAATGGAAGAAGTGAATTGCAAGAGGATAGCAAAGGAAGAACATCCTTTCTTAAGAGAAAGCAGGCTAGGATGGATGATCATTACTGCATTTTTGTTAGCTAAATGAGACAAATGTGAGCATCTTCCCTGACACCTCTGTTTCCAATTTTTCCTTGAAGAACTGAATCGGTCCCCTCTAACTCCATTGTGCCAATAAATATGTTAGAACACCACACCCATAGCTATCTTTGCAAAAATGCCTGGATTAGAAGGACAGTTCTAAAATGAGAATGGAATTTATTGTAGCCATGGCAGTAAAACATCCCTACTAATCTAGCCTGTCAGCCACCTGGGACAGCAACGCTCAAGTGAACTTAGACAAAAAGATACATTAAATGTCTAAGCATGTAAGATGAGGCTGAAAGTGTGAAAGGATAGTAAGAAGTGTAGTAAGTGAAGGAGAGTTTTGAGGGGGAAAGACTTTGATGGGAAAAAAAGTATTGCTAGAAAAAGAAGGAATCTCTTGAAAGGATTGCTCCTCCTCTCATTAATGCCTTGGGGAACATTGCTGCTGACCGTCCACGTGATTTTTTCTAATAGGGCATTAAAAATTGTTTTTTCTGAAAATGGATTTATTCAAAAGTTGTTTTCAGGTCTGAAGATTGAAGTCTGCTTGAAATTCAAGCAAAATCAGTTTCAATCATGCTTATTTTTATACAACGTTTGTGCCTCTATTAGGAAGCCAGTGGGACTGCGGTGGAAATCTCCAGTGCTTTTAGAAAAATGAACCTCTTCAATGGAGAGTGGTTTTTCAGAGGCAGGAGCTGCAGCAGACTCTGTGGAGCTGACCCACATGGGTCACAGAGAGGCAGAGGCCRCCCCACACACGTGCTATTTCAGATGCACGTCCTCAGGAGTGCATGCACATTTGCCTACAGAAGGCTACGTGGTGTTTGTATTCCCCGTGTTTCTAAACATCAGCGTTTGAACTATATAGTTTCACGCATTGTCCCAGGACAGGGCTGTCATCACAAAAAAATTCTCCTCCTTGTCCCAGAAGGATCACAGTTTACTCTTTGCTTACACCACCAGTGATCCTTGCTTCTGCCATCAYAGACTGACCACACCAGCTAGCAAGGAAGGGGAAGCTGAGACCAGGTCTCAACCATTACCCGGAGATGCCAGGGGAAGTGAAGAATCAGATATCCCACCAGTTAATAAACTCAGCCTTGGCCCGGCCCTGGCCCCTTGCTCTGCAATGCCCAACACCTGCCACCCTGGGCTGGGGATGCCCCGGCTGCCCCTGGGGCCCTGCTCCCTTGGGGCAAGGGGACAGGCCCCACTGGCAGCCCCGGACACTGGCCGCGGGGAGCCTCCAGCCCTCATGGTGCCCTGATGTGCAGGGGTACAACTGGAGCCATGAGTTACACCTAACTGTGCAACCACAATTTTGGGGAAAAAAAAACAAAAAAACAAAAAAAACCCCGCTAGCATCTGCAATATCTGATGTTGTCCTGAGAGTTGGTAATTTCCTGTGTTCAGTATTAATGGGAATGGCTCCTTAATCCTTCAAAGTGTTAAATGCACCAAATATTTTGACTGCGGCAAGTATTACTATTAATAAATGGCAGGGAACAGTGGGTTTCCTGTGTACATATGCCCCTCTGATGAGGTACATGTAACATGTGGCTCCTAATACCAAAGATGGTGTAATCCTTCACTTGTCAGCACCACACTAAAGGTCAGTCTGGTTTTTCTCACTTTACAAACTTCCATCTGTCAAGGGATGCTTAATTCACAGCTTATTCTCACATCTACCCCAAGGCTGTCTAAATTTAAAAACAGCCGTTTGTTTATCATGTTCTGTTTAAAATAGGAGCCAGTATTTCAAGACATTGGTTTGTCATAGGAAAAGTCTTAGAGGAATCTTTTAAAATAAAATCTGAAGGAGTGACTTGTGATTATAAAAGCTAATGCTTATAAAAATTATCAGCTTTCACTGCATAAAATGTGTAYTAAAACTTTCCCTTCTCCGAACTGGACTAAGCTTCTCTGTATTTAGGAGACAAAGCACATATGCTGATATTCTTAGTGAAATGACACCTTAGTAGCTCTTTATTATTTAATAGTATAAACGCATTAAGGCAGCTCAAAGCAAAGGGCATCAGAATTAGGCCATGTGAGATGTTTTATGTGWATATGTATATATGTATATAAGTATATGTATACATTTTAATGAAAGTGTCCTTGGCAATGGAATAAGAAAAAGGGCGCTGGTTTAATAAAGCACTCAAACATGTCCATAACGTTTG
The DNA here is from genome assembly GCF_003343005.1 of Rhea americana. NCBI lineage: Eukaryota > Metazoa > Chordata > Aves > Rheiformes > Rheidae > Rhea > Rhea americana. The sequence continues at coordinate 267,345 of NW_028186269.1, forward strand.
AATATAGAAGAACCTGAGAATGGTTTACAGTTAACTTCTTGCTCCAATACTTTGTTGAACTTCACAGTCTTCATTCCAAGCCACATTCAGTTACTTTAGCAATATTTGCTTACATAGGTAGTTCTCAGATATTTGTGAAATAACTCTTGACAATAAGTGGATTACCTATACTCTCGGTGGCTAAAGTGAAAGAATACGTTTAAACCCTTCCTCTGTTTTTGACGTAAAGAAACTAGGGTGAGGAAGAAGCTGTGTTCACAGTGATACTTGCTATATGAAGCTTCTTAATGAGTTTAGTTTCAGAACAACTGTAGCAGTGGCTTTTTGGTTAGCAAATGTCTGGCACATTTCTCTCTCTCTTTTCACACACTCCACTGTGCAGCTGTCAGATGGAACACATACGATTTTTTTTTCAGTTTACTGAGTAAGAAAAGAGCATCTGAGTAAGGCTCAAAGACTGCAGCTATGCTAGTAACTTAAACAGTGTAGGGTTCACATCAAGGTGTTGGATAATTTTAACCTATAGTTTGCTTAAATTTTAAAGTAGTCCACAGCACAGGTTAGGTTTAGGCCAACCAGCACTCTTCTGCATAATTTGTGCGCAATTTGAGGGTTTATCCAAACCAGGGACCATTCCTAATAGCCAGTATGGTTGCAACCTCGTCTTGGAGGCTGAGAGTTTAGTAGCCTATTTAGGGTAGCCAAGCCATACCAGCTGTCCTCAGAGTCAGAGAACACTTTTTAGGTTACAAATATAGATGTAGCCTAGCTGTCCTCGAAAGAATTAAGTGATAGAAAGGTGCTATATACCCAAGAAGCCCTCAACGTTTAGTTAAAATGCCATGCAAGAAAACAGTCCACCTCCTAGTCTTTCTCTTGCGTCACAAAATTTGAGAGTGTGTCAGAGCTTTGTAGTACAGACATGTAACAGATTTGAGGGATTTAAGACTTCCTGAAAATTCCTGGGTTCATGGCCTGTATTGAAAGGACACATTGGCAGCTCTTATTCACCAAGCCAAAAGATCCTCTGTGTCACTGTAACGGCCTGAGCCTCACTAGCCCCAAGCACTTTTACTTAAGTGAATTCACAGAAATGCTGAAAAATCTGAAAAAGTTGTTGCTGTTTTCATGGTTTAACCCTTCCTTTTTTTTTTTTTTTCAATGTGTTCTACATCAATGCTAAATGACCAAAACCCATCAAAGTATAGAGTATTAAATGAAGTTTTCTGTGGAATCCCCTCAAGTGAAATAGCTGATATAGTCAGGAAAGCTCCACTGAAGTTAGCAAAAACTGTGCCAACAGTTACTTGCTGAAAAGTCTGTATATATCTTGTCATATATAACCTTTCCTCTAGCTTCAGGGGTAAAATATTCACTATGAGTGAGCTGAACAAGAGGTCTCACTGGAAGATACCAGGACAGAAGCCAAGGTTTGGTGGTTCAGGATAGTAGAAAATCTGCAAAACTTGTCACCCTTGAAACATAGATATCATAGCAGTTATGCTGCTTATACTGTATTCAGCATGCTTGACTTCATGTGAATCATAGTCACCCTGAATACTGCAGCCTAAATAGAAACTAAAGATATCTCTCTTTGTTAATGAGCTGGTACAGAGAGCCATTTGCAGAAACGGTTGCCAACAGGAGAATGGGGCAGAGCTGATTTTGTAAAAAATCCTCTAAATCCCCCTATTTTTGCTATTTATCTTGTTCTGATYTCTTTCATGTCCTCACAACACCCACAGTTATGTACAAAACAACACCCTGTACAGCAGCAGGCCCTCTTTTATATTACTGAACTGTCAAGAAAAATCTTGTGCTTCTACTTTTTATAGTCACTATGACTTGACCYAGCTGAGAAGAAAGGAAAATATCGTGACAGTGCCAAGAAATATACTGAGTTACAGTCATCATCAGAGGCTTCCATTAATCATGGGCAGAACTATAGCAAAATAGGGAACATCTTTTTTAGGTTCACTTTGTTTAAGTCTCCTAGGAGATTTATACAACTCTGATGTCTATCATGAACCTAGAGGATGTATTTTTAAGAGCTCACTTAGGCCATCAAAAATTGAGCAAATAAGTAAAAAAAAAAAAAGCTGGCCTATGTCAAGTGCAAATGTTACAACAGTGTAAACTGTATGCTAAAGAGTTTTCTTTCTGAAATAAAAGCCAACCTCCTTCTCTCTTTCCATTGTTTGCAGTACCTTCTAAACTTAGAAACAAAATACTCTCTCTTCTGACTTCATCCTTCCCACTTGGCTAACACTGGTATTTCTGTCTTCTCATTGGAGCGATACCAAATAAGCCTATTTCAAATGTTTCTTTGCTTTTGCATCGGGATCATTAGCAGTAAAGCTGTTTGTGTTCCTGAACCCATATGGCAATGCCACTTTCAAGCAGAAGAGCTCCAGAGTCTTTTCTGTGAGCCTGTTTTGCTCTGTAAGAGTAAATGTTTGTCCACCAGCCTGCTGTTTACTTCTTGCTCATTTGGTACTTTGAGAGATGACTTGTGAGCTGCTGCTTTTCTGAATCCTGCCAGTAACGTGGTGCTGTCCAGGTGCCTTCATGCATYTGGGGTCCTGTGTGCTCCACTCATACCTCAGCCTACATTTGCACGTCTTCTGCACCACCTACAAATCTGATACAGAAGTTTGTCCTGAGATTATTTCTGTGTAAACCTAACCACAAGCATGATACTGTCAACTCAGAAAATTCAGATGGAGCTACAGGTAGCTGAATACATGAGCTAGTATTCTAGCTTTTTAAAAGTTTTAARCTAAGTTCTGTGAAAACAGTAAGCACAAAGGTTATATAGTTTATGTGCTGTACATATTCCAAGCGCTGGTGCATTTTGCTATAACGATACCTTTTCTCCCAGTATTGTGCAAATGAACAATGAGCAAAATGAAGAGAAATGAGTCTTTACCTTGACTCTATAAGCCCTACACCATATAATTTAAAATAATACATATATTATTATTAACTCTTCTTTATACATAGTCTTATAAAGTAGAAAATTGAGCTGATTTTCTTTTGTTATTGCATAATGATTTGTCAAATCTGATACTTCCCAAAAGGATGTTTATTTTTAAGCAATTTTCATTGCCAGGCCCTTCCAGGTCCAGGATGAATTGTCTGTTCAAAACCAGAATGAGATCTATACTGAAAAGGGTGGTGGCTCCCTTCAGGACAGGAGTTTAAAGTAGAACCTTTCTCTATTCTGGCTAAATACTTGAATCTCATTGCTATCAATTATTCTGTTGGGCTACTCTCATCTGAAAAAAATTGCATGCCTTGTTTGCATTCTGTATCAGAACAAAAATGAATATGAAAACCTTGAAAATTTTTCCTGAAATGGAATTCTTGTTTTCTGGCCAGCTCTGTTTTTAAAAGCCAACTTTATAAAACAAACAGGAAAAATATTCATTGTTGCCTAAAACTGCATAGCAAGCAAGACTTAGCTTTTGGAAACACATGACAGAAAGGTGTTGTATTATGCAACTTCGGAATGTTGTTGAAAGAATTTAAACCTTACTTTTGGATGAGATTTCTCAATTCTGGAAAACATTACATTGTAAGCTGACACCAGCCTCAAAAAAACTCTCTCTCTCTCTCTCTCTCTTTTTTTTTTTTTTTTAAGTACAAGTATCTAAAAAACCTAACCCCCAGAAAATCCTTATAAACTCTACATCCAAGCACCTCAGCAGTGGCTATGTACCGTAACACTGCAATGATACAGCCCCATGTGGCATTTTACAGRCAATAAGATCCCACTACTCCATGTTAGCAGTGATAAAAATTAGTGTRCTGGTGATGTGTACTCACTTGTTTGAAGAAAAGTAGTCTTCCAAGACCCTGAACAAGAGAATGAAGCTGAATTCGATACACAGAATAAGGAAAAGTCAGTTAGGATCACTGCAGAGTCATTACTTAGGCCCTTCAAGGGATGATGAATTAATGGGCTGTTAAGCAACACATTTCTACTTAAAAAAATTAATATCAATCTCTCCCTTCCTTTCAAGTTGATTGCCTTTCCCCCGCTCTTCCAAAGCAGTGACATTCTGTAGCAGCCTTTCTGGAGTCCAAAATACAATTTTCATTCACTCTTTGTAAAATGGATTAAAATGTCTGTCTTTCTGATGAAGAAGACATTCTCTTGTATACTCTAGTTTCCTCCCCCATACACCCTCTCACCCTCAGTCTTTTACCTCTGCTTAAAAAAGAAACCCTATACTTCAACTAGCAACAAGAAATATGTTTTTGAACATGAATTTTTGCATTTTTAATGAAATAAGAAATAGAATTAAACTCATATTTCATGTTACATCAGGTAGCTGAATATTTACTTTGAGTTATATAAACACTATACACTGATTCAAATATTAGGCAGCCCAGAACCTTGGGCGGAAGGTGTCATAAGTAGTACTGTTCTCATTTCGCATTTGTGAAAAAAGACTCAAATTCACTTGCACAGGGCAACATACATGTTCAGAAACAACCTGTAAAGAATAAACTCAGAATTACAAAGAGAAGGCCCTGGCTCCCAGCCAAGAAGGCTGTGAAAGAACCAATGCATCTTTTATTTAATCTAAATTTCTGTTCAAAAGAAAGCTTAGATTCCCCAATGGAGGAAGAAAAACTTTGTTTTTAGAGTCTTGAAACTTGAGTCCATCCCTCATTTTGCACCAAATGAATGTAGACAAGTTCCTTTTGTGGGAGCAAGATCTGAATGGTGTGAATGAAATGCAATTTACAGCCTGGGATCTGCTCTTTATTATCATTTGTTTGAATCTTAGGAGTACTCAAGGGCCCTACTGAGGATCATGCCCTACTATGCAAGGCACATTGCAGAATGCATAGCCCAGGACAGCCCAGGTCCTGAAGACAACCTGAAAAAGAAAGTACCAGAGGGAACAAGGGCACATGGTCAGGGTCTTGAAAGGCTGTTTTTGCTAGTTACAATTTGTTTCTTGGTAAAAATTGGARGCTGAGTTTTTCATGGATATCCTACAACATAGGATACCACTGCCTGAGTGGGTGTCCTGGATTCTGTAGGGGAGAGCTTCTTGGTAACTAAAGCTAAAATGCTGCTTTTTTTGCTGTTATTGAGCAAGCAAGCAAGAAAAACTCCACATGACCCCCAATTAGGTTTGAGTAAAACTGAAACAGGTTTCAGAACTGAAATGCAGTCCCAAAGTGATTTACATCTGCTCAGTGGGAACCAAAGGAGGAAGGAAATACTAGCAGTAACATCTTCCAAGACATGTCTGGTCCTGTTAATATTTGCTGATCTGTGGTATAGTTAAAAAGTTCCAATGCTGTGAAAAATGATGTGGCAGAATATGTTAGCAATTAACAGCATATACCACAGCAATGGAAAGCTCTTAGTGTTCCATACTATCCACACTGAGATGTGGTCAAAGGAGAGAAACTAGGTTTCATTTTGGCTGTAAGGCAGAATGCAAGTAATTTAAAATGAAAGGAGAGAAAGATGGTTCATGATAGCTAATCCTCAGGGAGGACCTGATTTCTGCATGGACATTTGTTTAGAAAGTGAATGGTAACATAAAGTCATGGTAAGTAATTTTTATTGATCTTAATAAAATTAAAGGAGATACTAGCCTATGGAAGTATCTGTGACTGCGTGCCTTTTTAAGTCCATGTGTTCAACAAGCATGAGTCAACTTCCCAGACATAAAAAAAATACATATATACACACATTTACTTCACAAGTCACATTTTTAGTTTCTTCTTATACAACGAAGAGGATAGCCACTGCTTTATAATAGAAACTAAARCATAACTCCATGTCTCTAGAAAATGAAACTTTAAGTAAAAGTTCGATCCCAGGCACAATGTACAGTAGTTACACAACAACGCAAACAAAGCTAAACAGGCAATAAGCATAAGAACATCTCGTTTCCTCTTAGAAGAGTTGGAATGCAAGGAACTTTTAATAATTTAAGCCAAAGCTTGAAAGACTGATGATGTAAWGGACTGGCTTGACTGATGCAGAAGGGTGTTGTGCTGTATGCTTATATGCAGGTAAACAACACAAACCGTAAAACCTCTCTCAAGTGTGCTCTGTGTCTCACTTCRGGTTTTAACATTGTTCTTGGGTAAGAACACCTCAGTTAATCTTACACCTACATCCTTCTAACTTGTTGCTTCTTCCTAAGGCCACTCTCTTCCTCATTCTGTCACTGTATTTTCCATTTCCCAGCATTTATCTTTGAAAAAGAAAATCTTCCTATGCCAAAAGACTAAAAATACTCACGAGTGCTTCCACAGAGTTTTAGTACAAATGTCCTAGTTTAGAAACCTGATGTGAGAAACTTCTCACCTAACTTCAAGGGGTTTTAAGTATAGATGTCTGTATACATGACCATTTTCTAAACTGTTTTTATAGATAATGGAGAGAAATTGATCCTCCAGGATTTCAGACATCTGCCTGAAGGTGTGAAGACTGGTGTCCTAGAAATGCCTAAGCCTTCTCCCCATAAAATCACCCTCAGGTGACAAAGTCAAACATCTACACGTAGGAAGATGAATGTACACGTTTTAAAGCTGCATACGCAGCTCTCATAGTGTAGATGAGTAATGCTATATCCCCTAAAATAATTCATAAGCCTTACCAGTGTGCTCTGTATGTCCTAAGTTTTAGCAACCACCAAAACCCCATCAGAGCAGCACATATGTAGCTATGTCTTCAATGTTGTATATGTTCAAACAACACAGGTGTTTAGACATGCTGCCTTTGTTCCTCCATGTTTTCTTCTCTCTCAGTTCCTACGGGTTTTCTTCATGCTACRTTTGTAGAAAGACAAGGACGTGAAAAAAAAAAAAACGACAAAGTTAAAATCTGGGTGAGAAATCTGAGTGAACTTCTAGTGTTGAGGTGATACCAGAACAAGAGAGGTATGTATAAACTATTTTTTTAATCTCCATTACTGCATCCACACTAGGGATTTCATTAATATAAATTCTATTAGTTTCTATGTCAATATTATCAGATTGGTACTCAAGTTGGCCAGAAAACAAGAATTTTAGTTGCAAAAAGTCATGGTTTTAGAAATCATTTTCAATCTGCACTGGTACAATGCTGAGACTATTCCAGAAAAATGTGCAGCAAAAATGCATGTGAAAAAGCTTTTTCCCTAGTATCTTGTAACTCCCCAGTGTGCTCATGGGGACTACTCTATTGCAGCTGTACAAGTAAATGTTGTCCAGGGACCACTGTCTGCCTTGAGGCCCACTGGTATGGCTTGTGTTGATGCCACTAATTGCTTTTACCCCCCTAAAACATGCTGACTATCTCTCTACGGGCCCAAACTATCCCCTCAAGTGTGACAAGACGTTTYGGGGAGCATAATAGTTAGCCCAGGCCAAAACATTGCCAGGAACTATGCTAAYGATTTAACTGTACTGACAATCATCTGCTGGTACTCAGGTTCATGCCCTGGCCCTGTGTTGCTTACTGAAATAACATTGCTCAGGAGACCATATTCCAGGCCTTGCTCTTATTCTTACATGCCACAGGAGCTCCCCGTGCCATTAGCTATTTTGAGAAGAGATTCTTTCTGTCTGGTTTTGATTGGAAATTCCAGCCTCAGCTTGCACAACCATCCTGACAAAAATTTAATGGAGACACATGCAGCGGTATAAAAAGTTCAGATTAATCTGCATCTTTCTTCAAGAAATCATGCCTTTGACAAATTCCACCAATGCAATGTTTGATTTAAGAAATGCCTCCAGTTAAGTATTCATCTGTACTTCAGTCCTTGAATGTATCTGGCTGATATTCCAAGGCCACAGTTACTAAAGCATTTCACTCCATAGCAATTACATTGTGGTTGGTAAGAGCTGGATTGAACAATTTTGAGATATCAAAGGGTATAACTGTTTTTTTTCCTTCTTCTTTTCCTTCATTTTCTTCCTGACTGCAGTGGCTTCACTCACTGCTAACAGAATTGATAGATACAGTATGTTTGGAGATGATTAGTGCACATATTCTTTGTCCTACACTAATTCCTAAGAAATGTACCTCCTTGAGTATTCATCAAAGCAGGAACCAAGTATTTGAATACTGATGGAAAAATAAACAAAGAGATTTAACTAAGATGAACGACCATTTACATTATATGAACTTTTCCCCAGATACGCTTATGCTGTCCCCCTACATGCATCTTCACTTATTTCCTTTTTCTTTCTTGTTTATTAAATAAGTCATTACATCTGTAAAGGGAAGTGTGTCCTCTTAATTCCACCTCACTTCAGAACCTGCTTTCACACCATAGAATAATGAATAGGGAAATCCTCAGTATGTTTGAAGTGGTTTTAAAATTCTTTCCCTCTTTATAAGACAAGTTGTGTTTATCAGTAGCTTTAACTTTAGGGGATCTACAAAGGGACTGGTATGTCAGAAGAAGACTTATAAGCCTCCCTAACAGTATCAAAGACATTAGGGCTCTCTCAATGGTAGGATGCTAGAGTTGCATACTAAAGATAGCAGACACATGCTTCATGGAAGTAGCACTACTGAAATATAAACAAGCCCCCTTCATCCAGACATTTTTGGTTATGTTTACAGATTAAATCTCAGGATGTGTATATTAGATGTTCTTGTTTCAGGATATTAATGGCAAAATGAACCTGTTTTTGATGTTTAAGTCACATTAATGTCTGATGGACTGTTAAAATGTTAAAGGGTACACCAGACATGCTGTAGTATGTGACATATGTTAGTCATACCATACTAGCTAGGAATTTGGATTTGTTTATAATGAACATAAATTGACTGAATTTAACCCCCCTCTGCCTCTCCCAACAGTTAAACCACATTAGGTTCCATTTCCTCTGAAAGACAGTCTTGAAAAATTAGATGAAACTTGAAAAGCCGTTGTATTCAAATTTCAACAGTAGTACATAAAAGTAACCYGTTTAGTCATATGAATGTATATGATCTGTGGACATATAATTGGATATCTGCAGAGCATTCAAAAGGTAGCTTCTTGCTCTTCAGAAAAGTTGGTGTAAAAATTATCCAGATTCTCATGTCATCKTCAGAATAGCTGCAATCATTAACATAACTCATTTTAATCCTAGACACATTTGTTCTCAGAGTTGTTRAATTCACTCTCTAATATAAAAATGCTGAGTGTGAACATTGTTGAAATTGAACTCTAGGAAAAACAGACATACAGATAGGAAGATTAAAGGAAACAGGATGGTCTGGCTCAAATTTCAGAGCTGATACTACTGCATTTCACAACAACTAATATTGTCTCATTAYTTCCTTATTATTTCCTTAGTATTCCCACTTATATCTATCTCGTATTTCTTATTATATTAATACTATAYGCTCTTTTGGAAAAGGACAGCAAATTTACTCTTTGCTTGTATGAGGGAGTCTTGGTCAATGACTAGATCATTATGATATGTAATAAAAGGTGAAATTTACCTTTTTTCTGAGCATTGTCAAATTGCATTGGAGTGTTTGGGGTTTGGGAACCTCAGCTGCTTGTTGAGGCTGTTGTTTTTTATTAATATGGTAGATTTTTGAATGATTTTTTTAAGAAAAAACTGAAATAGTTGTCAAAGGCAAGGAGCTGCATGTAGTTTGGGAGCTGTTACAGCAAGAGAAGCTTCTTTACTATGCTTAGCCTATCAGAGGAAAAAGGACTTCACAAGATGACTGTTCACCTGCAGATTTCAGCTGCAGGCAGTGTGACATCTCGGCACTGGAGTCAGTCTACATCTACCCAAGCACCARAGAAGAGTCCAAGCTGTGACACGGGGAGCAGTAAAAACTGAAGATGTATTAAGTGCTCAGGAGTAATTTTAGGCTGAGTTCCAGCCTGGCAATGAGCAAAGAAGGAAAGACAGTGGCTAAGAAAGAGTGGTTGGCTCTACAGCCAAGCCAACATTCAGGCAAAATGCTGCTGGGAAATGCTTTGAAATATTGCTATTGAATGGAACTTGTAGGCCCTGGAAGATTAGGCACAGTGGATTCTTTTCTCTCCCCATTCTCTGTCTTCTTCTTTGTAAATATGTCCCTTTTCCTCATGCCAGGCAGTACAGCAAAGGTCACTCAGATGGCTTTGCAAAAATCAGAGAATCTGTTTTAGTGGAAATATTCAGAAGGAATCTCTAGATGGTACGCATCATCTTCCACTGCTATGAAGTGAGCTATGAAGCAGCATAAAATGAACTCATCRGACTGAGAGATTTGGCTCCATATAGAAAATTTGTATGTCAAGATAGTGTTATACAAACTGATGTTAATAAATAAATATGTCAATTCGATATTTAAGAATCTATAGGTATATTGAAATATTCCATTTCTGGTTCCTAGAATGTGCTCTTCACAGAAGCAAGTGACAACAAGCATGAACTTTAACCTGTCAGGCTTTTTAATGATATAAACTAACACAACTATACTTTTGGAGATTATAATATTTCATTTTCTGTCCTCTAACTACTTTAAATTTTGAAAAGATACATAAAAAAAAATTACAAATTTCTCCTCAGTATCTCTTGGAGAAAAGTGTTTTGGTACGGAGTATTCTTGCAGTTGAGGAAACATATTTTAAGTCCTGGCCCAGCAAGTGTGAAGTCCTCTCTGAGGAACAGTGAATCTTTTTTTTTTTTCCTTTCAGTTATTTAAGAGGTTTATGACTGACACAGTGTTGGCGGGAGATCAACAATAAATCATATCTATGCAGAAGATAAATTTGCAGAGGATTTTCAGATTTGGTACTGGACYAGTTAGGCATGACTTCTGAAAATTTTGAAATTAGCTAGAAGAGAAAGTTTTAAGAAAAATGTCCCACATCAAATGAAATGTCTCAGAGAAAAACACTTGATACTGATTGACTTTTTAATTATATTGAGAACACAAAATGAAATATATCATAAGAATATTAAACATGAAAAATTGTTCTGAAAGGAAATATCTGATGCCTGCTTCCAAAATTATAAAATAGGACAGTTTGGCAAGGTCATAATATCCCTTCCTATTTGCCAAAATTTAATCTCAGCAAACCTGACAGGACTATGAAAAGCATTTTGTTTCAGAACAACTGCATTCTTTGATTCTTCATCTTTTTCTGGCCTGCAATAACAACAGTATTGATTGTATAAACATACGATTAATTCACCTGCACCTGTACATCTTACATGTTAAGAGTAAGCTAATATTCTTGAAACTGGTTTCTATTTTGTTGAGCTGTGAACAAAGCTAAAAATTTAATGCTAAAATATTCAATTTAATAATTAAATTTTGAAGCAATGGGAAAATCAGTTCTTATAATGTAGTAAGAAGATGACAGCTGTGACAGCTGACTCAGCATGTTCCATTTTTCATTCTGGCATCAAAAATTGGATTTATATCACCTTATTTTASTTATTTAAACATTATTCATGGCTAATTACCCAGGATTCTCTCTCTTTATAGTTAATGCGGTGAGAGAGGCACTTCCATTGGAAGGTCCTATAAAGCTATCTAAGGTAGGTGAGATGAATTTCCCTCCCTATATTAATGAAYCCCTGATGACTTCTCTGAGGAATGCTGTCACACTTTGGGCTCAGGATTCCAGGTCTTTGCAACYGCTGACAGAGACAAAAATGACTTATGAGAAAACAATTCATCATCAGTGGTATAATAGTTCTTGATATTTCTTAGCCTATTGCCTACGAAACCTCTGCTAGGCATGATATGCCCTTTTTACAGTCYGTGATAAAAGAAGAAAACAGAAACAAAAGCAATTTAGCATGGACCATCCTCAGAGCAGGCTTAGATAGCTCAGCACAGAGGCCCTGAAAGAAGCACTGCTGAYGCTTCCAGCAACGAGCCTATGCTGATGAATGTGGAGCTGTCACTAGAGCTAAAGCTCAAGCTGGGTAATACTTGCCTCATTATTTTCACCACACATGGAATGGGCACTCTGTGATGTTGCATTCACATTACAGAAGATGAGAATAGATTCGAAAACAAAGAACTTCTTCTGTTTTCTTTGTTTTAGCCTTTCATAGGAATTTCAATGAAAGTAACAGCTTTCTTAAGAGCAAATTTCATAACCCAATGTGTTTTGCCCCAAAGGAACATCATAGCCCTTCATTGTCTGTTAAGTGTGGCCCTTTGACATGTCTAGGACAGGATTTAAGCATAAATAGTTGTCAAATCATTCTTAGAGTCTTGTGGCATGCTGTAGGTCTTATGGGAGTCGAGTGGAAAATGTCTTTAAATGAATCTGAGTAGAACTTTGAGAGACTATGTGGATCTCAAATTTGTCTTCAGGGTATACAACAGTTCGTAAGACTGCTACTTTTTGTGACATGGCTTTTATGGGGGTAGAGCCAGAGTATTAAGCTCATTACTTCCAGATGGAAAGGTTGGACAAGACAGAAATCCTTGGCATTGGGACCATGGACAGAGTAGTGTGATATGGACATGACATATTGAAGTAATCTAGATAGAAGATACCATGTTAGCCAAGGTTGTCAGTTGGATACTTTTTAAAACATTATATGGTTTGTAACAAGGTATTGTGTATCCTTCAAAACCCTCCAGCTTGAAATCCTGGAAAGACTGTGGGGAAAATTGTGATTATTTTGCTTAAGTTACTAGAGTTCATTTTATATGTATTAAGAGCTTGGCATCATTTGCCTGCAAGAAATTTTAGGCCAGCAATTTATACTGTACTAGCAATGTACATCATGCTAGCAGCACTTAAATGAGTCCAGGTGCTCACTGGAACTTGGGCTCTTGTGAGCTCTTATTCATGGGATATACACTGATAATAATGCAGTGCCTCGAATGAGAATGAAACTCAGACATGTTTCATAAACCACACATCTGTTTACAGAGATATTTTTGCATAAAATCCTTATGGCTACATAGAAAAACTTTTCCACCAGGGGGCATGTAAAGCCCACAAGATTAATCACTCTTCCACTGTATATTTCCTTGGATGTTTTGCCAACAAGAAYTGCTTAGAGCATTTTTAGCTGTCAGAATTCCTATTATACAAATTCAAAATGTATATTAGTTAAGCAAAATGTTAAGAAGAAGGGGGATATACTACAAAGATTGCAGGAGAAGTAGATACTGGATTTAATCCTTCTCATACTCTTTATTGTCCAAACTGTGTATCTATTGTAGTGCTGTTCATATTTGCAAAATACTTGTTTATACCTATGGGGACATTTATGTTTGCTCTGGTTTCAGAAATAAATAATATCAACTTTTATCCAAACTTTTCACTAGAGCTGTTGTGTGCAACAGAGAACAGGACTTAACCCCTTTGTGTGAATATACAAATCATATTCTTAATRTAATACAGTACCTTCATATAATGAACAAATCGTGTATAGCATTTCAGAGGTACATGAATCAGGCAGAGAAAAAAAAGCATCTACAAAATCATATATAGTGACCTCCTTCTTTCATATATAGGGCCATTGACAAGCACAGAAATGACTCTGAAAGATTTACACACAGCAGAGGCAGACAAGTTCCTAAGGTTTTTCAAGAGCATCTTACAGATGTAGGCTAATTCTTGTGGACATCCCTATATTTGATACATCATAGAATCATAAAATCACATAATCAGTAAGGTTGGAAGGGACCTCTGGAGATCATCTAGTCCAACCTCCCCCTGCTCTGCAGGGTCACCTACAGCATGTTAGACAGGGTTGCATCCAGGCGGGCCTTGAAGATCTCCAGAGAAGGAGACTCCACAACCTCTCTGGGCAACCTGTTCGGTGCTCCGACACTCTCACAGGGAAGAAATTCCCCCTCACGGTCAGGTGGAACTTCCTGTGCTTCAATTTCTGCCCCTTACCTCTTGTCTTGTCAYATGGGACAACTGAAAAGAGTTTGTCCCCATCCCCTTGACACCCTCTCTTCAGATACTTATACACATTGATAAGATCATCTCCAAACACAGTAGCGGGTCATATCCAGTCAGTGATAAGATGCCTCAGCACAAATCAGTGCATCTTAAGCTTTCTGAGCAGTTACAACAAGCTGCTTTTTTTTGTCCCCATGCAATCAAAAATTACTTTCTCACTCCTATGAGAACAGATGGCAGTCACACCCTTTATTTGGAAAGACAGTCAAGCTCAAAGAGAYGAGGACAGAGTGACAGAGTGAAGATGTATAGTTTTTCTTTCCCAGTAATATTTTTCCATGGAAAACCATATCCCACCTGGTCCTTCTGTTCACACAGAAAGRACTTATCTATGACTGTATCTTTCTAAACTTCCGAAAGCTAAGAACAACTCTCTCCCTCCTTAACCTGAGTTTGCAAGATCTTTCCTCATACCCATAGTCTTTCGTTTTCTAGCCTTCAACTCTAGGAATACAGAGAAGAATTCATCTCACTAAGTTGTAAACATCTGAAATACACCAATCAAAAGCTGGTTCCCCTTGGTTCTCTTCATAGGCAATGGGTAGAAACAGACACTTTTTGAGTGTTGGTCTTCTTATGCTGACTACTCCAGGATGAAATGAGTTGTATTCTAGAGATTCAGGTTTCATTCCACTGACTATGAATCAAATCCAGGTGATCTCTTCATCCATATCTATAGAAAATATCTGTAATATAGGTGTTTACATTTAACTAGATGAACYCTGTTTTCATTGCTGAAGTTGGAGAAGGCTGTTGGGACCTACATCATCTGCATCACACCAACTGCCCCCATAGGGAGTCAAGCAAAACATTTTTTAAAAAAATACCCCTCCCCCCAATACCAAGGTGCTGCCTAGTCCTAGAGTGTTTTGTTTTCAGCACAGGCCTAAAGTCATGACTGGACTTATCTCCAGCTGATCATGACTAATCATCCATAGGACTAACTCTTACATAGAGCACATCATTACCCAAAGGTTAAGTGTTCCTTTGCCTGTGTGGTCCRTGCACCAGGATATGCACCTGAACCAAATAGAAAATTATATTCCAGTTCCTGTATGAAATATTCTTTGGAGAAAGTGGTATATTATATTCTTATTTCCCATCTGAGTACCTAAATCATAGAGCTAGAAATTCATCTTATTCTCTTTCACTAGCTCAGTGTTTCATAAAAAGTGGAGTTTCAATAGGATTTGATAGAACTTTCTTCTCTGGTGTTCTGTTTAATTTAATGGTTAGAACAGACACAGTTTCAAATCCTCTCCATCACTAGCAGGAACTGAAAATGAACACCCCACAACATGGATGTTTTTAAACTCTGACAGCACTATATCTACCTCCTTGGTTGTATTTTTGTGACAAAGATTTAGTATTKAGCTCTACATTCTGGAAAGGGCTCAGAGTTATGAAGTCTAATTGGAAATAGGTTTTCAAAAGACCAAAGAGTAAGCTGCATAAATGTCCCTGAGAGCACTGGGAGTTAATAAATTCCCTACATTAGAGTCTTCTACTGGTTAGCATAGCACCTTATTGAGCTTTTTTTCTTTTTTTTTTCCATACACATCCTTAGACATCTAAATATCCATGTGCGTATGGGTATCCATCCATRTACCCATACTCACTTGATCATTCCAGGTCTGAAGGGTTTAGTGGGAGTGGAAGGGGGCAGARCATCTGAAACTCATGTAACACAGCATCTAGCGGAAATATTATTGTGACCCAAGCCAACTGAGCAGTTTCTCCTCTTATTCCTAACGGAATCCCTGTAATCTTTTTCTTTCCACCTCCATTTCTTTGAAGCATTTCCTTTATGACTAGTTTACAGCTGCAGATAGAAGATATTTTGCTAAGCACTGAGGTATGACTCTCTAAAATGCACTCCTTAGGGAACTGTCATTCAACCAAAGAGTCATCATAAAGAACAGACCTATATCCCTGAGACCTTAAAGAGGACACTTTATCTTACCCGCATAAATACAATATCTCCCTCCATTTAGTTTAAAGGAAACTTGTCTCTGCTGATGAAATGGGTAACTTAAGTGCTTGCTTTAGGAAGACTGTTTCAGTAAGTACCTAAAATTCATGCTGTGTGTGTCCTGTTGCCTGTCTTGTAAAAAAAAAAAAATCTAAGTGTAAACAGAGAATTCTGTGCTCTAACGGGAAGCTTTAAACCGAATACATTTTAGGAATCGTTAGAGAACTGTGAAAATTTGGAAAAAAAACAACAGCTAAAAAACAAAGGCAAAAAMTGAAACACAGGAAGTTCCACTTGAATATGAGGAACTATATRTGACAAAAAACTTCTTCMCTGTGAGAGTGACRGAGCACYGGMACAGGTTGCCCAGAGAGGTTRTGGAGTCTCCTTSTCTGGAGATCTTCAAGGSCYGCCTGGATGCAACCCTGTCTAMCATGCTGTAGGTGACCCTGCWGAGSGGGGAGGTTGGACTAGATGATCTCTAGAGGTCCCTTGCCAACCTCAACCATTTTGTGAATCTGTGATYCTATAAACTTCATATATGTATATCTACTAAAGTCTCTCTCTTTAGTATTTATAGGGTTACACTTTCTAATCTTATTTGTAATTTTTCTCTCCTATTGCAATATTTTCTTCACTCGTCTGCATTTATTAATGTTTCCTCACTCTAAACGCAGTGTTGAAAAAGAGTTATTAGGTGAAATTGGAATGAAAAACTGCAAATACCTTTTTCCTACATACACTAACCTTTTCAGAAATGGTATGTCTCAGAAATAGATTCAAATGAAAAGCACAGAGGTGTRATGCCTGCAGTTAGAATGTTATACAACAGATCAAATCATGCACAAGAAATTCCAGCACTTTGGATTASCATATTAGTCACAGATAATCTCATTTACTTTGTAGTCTTTACTGCTCTATTATTTAAGTACTGAGCACATCAAAAACAAAGGGCAGAAGTACTCCATTTTTAAAGAAAACATTAATAAATACAGGAAGATAAGAGGACCTGTGGCAGTAAGTAAGTAATACGCATTCCTCTTTTAGGAACAATTAGCTTTGAAAGCTATTCAGATGACTTATTTTCCAAAAATRAATGTAAGATACCTCTTAAAATATATCATTCTCTTTTACCTAATTGGGTCCTACTGACATTAACCAAAATCTCTACCCTTACCTTCGTTTCATAGTTTCAGAACTGGAAAACAAACAAACCRTCAAACAAACAAAATCCTTATGAATGTATTAGTTTTATTTTGGAGTGGAAATCAGTGAATTTGACCTATTAAACTCTGTGATATGATCTGAATTAAGCCAATAGCTTGGTCTTGACCAAAGTATATCTCTCCTAGAGGCAAAATCTTCAAAATCTTCTGAGATGTCAAAATCTTATTTTTTCTGAGAGCTAAAATCTTCATTTAAAAATAGAATAATATGGATAATTCCCTCAGTCATGTAGACTCACAGATTGATCACAATTAAGCCACTTAAAGCTTTTTCTTATTATTTTTTAAAAAGAACCTACAATATATTCCTCTATTAGGGAAGTTCACATATCTATGAAATGTCTGCAAAATRAATGAATCTATGAATAAACTTAATTTATTTAAATTTGACAGAAAGGACAAATCCTCAGTCCTTCTGAATCACATAAGTTAAGATTTAGAAACTAAATTTAGAACCTATTTTAGAGAATTAAAATAAATGTGATTTATATCTCTCATAAACAGAAAATAAGTGTGCAATAGGCACTTACTAGGGAATGCTGAAATATCCTCAGAAATTTCTATCCATCAGGTCAAATTAAAGACATACTTACTTTATTTAGCACATCAGATCATGGATTTAGAGAGATTAATAATAAAGGAAACAAAACACGGTTATGGTGATCTTTCTTCTCTGGATTGTCACAAAAAGGTAAAAGTAGATACAAATGGTCCAATGCCCATTTGGGTTATTCAGAGTGTGAAGATAGCGGAGGAGATGCAAGGAGATGTGAAAACAGTAAGTGTTCAGTGTGCTGGTGGGGATGCTCAACAGCCTGTGGAATGGTTCATATGGCCAATAATTCTGAACACTKGTCACTGCAAATAGGTTCTGGTGTGCAGGTTTGGGGCACAAAGTTCCTTRGACTAGAAAACTCTCTTCAGAGTTCCCACAGATGTGGGACTCTGCCTTGGGAAGAGTATGTAGTTGTCTCCATGGAAAAAAACACAGCAATGTACACCATATTTTATGCTTCAGTGAAGCATGGAGCAAAACTCTGCAGAGATGTGTTTGAAGGATCATCATTTACCTCCTAACTGCAGCAGTGGGGGAATAGCAACGTACTGCCAATAATAGAAGAAAGAGATGGAATTTCACTGAGCTGTGAAAGGAGATGGCCACTCTGCAGGCAGGGAACCTGGGCTTCTTTGYGGTGATTTCTCTACGCCTCAATTCCCCAGAATCACATTAGCGTATCTCACTACAGTCTGATGCTTGGATGATACCATTTATTGGCTGTGTTGTAAAACTCTAACACAGAACCAGTGTTTTAAGTATCCTCAGTTCCTACAATGCTACTGGGTAATTAGATGTACAGACAGTGAATTGTTAAGAAGAAAGAATAAATGGAAAATGAACTGGTACTGGTAGCTCTTTTAGAAATAAGAATGGAGGATTAGGATGGGGCACAGCCATGATGTTTAGGAAGAGCCACCACTGCCACTCAGATGTTTCCCTTGTGTTTGTAGCCCGAGTAGTGACAGTAAATCTGTCCCTGTGGAGAATGAACATCTCAACCAGAAGAAATTGTCTGTGGAAATCCCTGAGTGAAATTAAGTGGCGTGTGTTGTGCCTAAGTTCAGACCAGGTGATCATAGTGACCGCCTTGTCCTAAAAGCTTATGGCTCAGTCACACTTTGTCATGGACAAATACAGTAGACAACAGATTTAGAAACACATATTTTGACCAAAGCAATTTCAGACAAATACCACTGATATCCTTACACTAGAAGGATTCCCCTCTACAATCAGATGCATCAAATGAAGAGACATTTTCTTACAGGAAGCAGAAAGATTCTTTCAAGTTTTAAACTTGAGAAAAGCGTCAGTTACAGAGAGATTTCCTGCAGTTTTTAAAAATATGTTTTAGTAACAGCTGTCTCCAGTCATATGGAAATATTCCAGAAGGGAATTTTGTCCCATGACACAAGGACTGCTTTGATCATATTGATTATAAAAGCAGATACCTAAGGTCATATTGACAGAAACTTTCTGTTTCTTTTATGCATATGGAGCCTAACTTATAAACTGTAGCTACTTGTATATGTAAAATTGTTTCCACTCTCACCCAGAACGGTCAAATGACTTGATGAATTGTAAATTTGCAACTGTCAATACTCATGGTAGTTTTCCTGCAGTGCATCAAGCTCAGCTAGCAGTGAGTTCAGCCTTTCTTGGCCTTGCTGAGAAGGCAGTAGAGATAGGTGAAGACTCACAGGTTGAAAATATTTTAGTCAAAGTGTAAAATATATTTTCCTTGACGTTTCTGAATGCTTGTGTACTTCCTTACTGCTGTCAATAAATATCATTGATTGCTAAAATATTCCATTTTGAATGACAAKCATATACCTTTACCTTACATTTTTATATGTTTTATATAGATCCTTTGCCTATGCCAAAACCACTGACAACAAAATATAGTTTTAAGAGACATTCTCTGCTACAATATTTTTGATTCTTAGGAACCTAATAGTCTTCATCTTTGTGATCTACCACATACCTTAAGCTTCATATACTTTCATGCAGAATGAAACAAACCATGGCAAAAGGAGATATCCAAGACACTGAAGCGGAAAGTATGCTATTTACTTTCAGCTGACTTTACACAGACACAGCAGTTTGTGAATCCTGTCCAAAGCAGTTTCTGAATTATGACCATACTACATACTAAGGCAGAGAAAGAAATGCCTGTAAGGTCTTTTTATCAGTGCTATAGCATATGAAAAGCTAGAGTGAATATCTATCCTTGGCTCCTCTACCTATATTACAGGTTTATTACTCCTTGCATTCCTATTTCATGTTGTGAGACTATGTACACAATGAACTGATATAGGATAAGGGAGATAAAGAATACTCTGCTTTTGCTATTCACACTTCACAGGCTGAGAACAAGAATAAGATCCATTTTTCAAAGCTATCCGAAATCTGGAGGCAACAACACTTAGGTCCTTCAAGTTTATACCCTTGTTTGATTGGTTCGTTGGTTTACAGCCTCACGTGGTTACTATGTGAGATTCCTCAGGAAGCTAATTCCTGCATTGGCAAACGAATAAACACTTGCTTCATTCCTAATCCTGTTACTGAAGCCCAAGGACCTCAGCAAGAGAAGGGGAGCTCTAGGTTTTACTACAGGATGAAGTGAGGTCTCATGCCCTGCCCCGCCCCTCTTACTTCCCACTTCTTCCAGATTTGGAGATATGGGTTTAAATTCTCAGCTGAAGAGTGGGCAAGGAGTCAAGTGGAAGTCTTCCACATTCAAATCACTTGCCCTTGGGTGAGATAGTTGTTCCTGGTTTCTTCTCTTGTGAACCAAGTAGAACTCGAAGATCCAGGAGCCCCTGTCTTTCGCAGGATGAGTCTACTGACCAGGTCACCACTGGTATCTCCTGTGCAAAGTTTAGTGTGACTGGGAGCCAAGAATCACACAAGAGCCTCTCCCAGAGCTGAGTTGCTGTTGAAAATTTAGCAGAAGCTTGAAACCATGAAAGGCAGCACTCTCCTAAGGTATCCTGCTCAGTAATAGCTGCAGACAGTCAGATGGCAGTTGATCCCTTCCATACTATTTCTTGCTCATTCTCCATAGGCATTCAGAAGACAGTTGTTTCCCCCAGGGTGCAGAATCAGAAAGYGATGGGATAGCACACTGCTACTTTGGAGGTAGTTACGGCTACGGTCAGTACACCGCACACTCGTCCCTTCATGAATCTGATGCTTTGTCCCTTTTGAAAGAGGGRCTCATTTAGAAGCCTTAACATGTTTTTCCAAAAGTAACTGGCTCAAGGTCACAGAGGAAATCTGTAGCAGAACTGGGAAATAAATCAAGATCTGAGTCCCAGTCCGGAACCTCAGGCACAAAACTACCATTTTTCATAGGAGGCTTAAATATGTGATGATTTCTTTTATAATCATATAGTTTCCTTTCCAATGCCTTAAAGTTTTCTTGTTACAATCATTAAACTACTAGCTGTCCACTTTAACAGTTCTGCAGGAATTCTTTCATGTCAGTAGTGTTTGATAATAGGCCACGTATGAGGTTCCAAACTTACTTTTTCCATTATTAACCTTTCATTTACTGATGATAATTCCCTCAGAATGTTTTGCTCTTGTATCGTCCTGCACCATATGTTTATAATCATCTGAAACTTCTGAGTAATCCCATTATTTTTCTATTCTCTCACACATCATAAATGTGGGCTGTGTTCCAGGATAATTTATGCAGGATTAAAACATGAAATTGGCTTCAATGCTTCATCGATGATGTCTTCAGAGTTTATCTCTCAAATTTGTATCCATCTCAGCACTAACAGTCCAGGAGGTGAAGATCACAAGCACACAGTCACACACACTCACACGCACATTAAATACCAAAGTGAGTGAAAGAAGAAGAGGAAGAAGCAGGGCTCGTCAAGGAAAAAATACCCCATTCAAAGCTATTGAAATCAGGAAGAAGACTTCTTTTCATTTCTCTGTGCCTCACACTAGCTCAGCTATGTCTAACGGTGAAGCCTGAAATAATTATTGCACTGATGAAGTGCAGGACTTTTTTCCAAAGGGTAAGCACATGCATTGAGTATATGACAGAACAAACAATGTGACAGGAGAAATAATGATTGAGAGAAATCTGGAAGCCTAAGAAAAATAAGATTGAGCCTATAAACCCAATGTGTGAGGCAGCAGCTAATACCTTCTTGAGTACACTGATTTTAATTAACCTACTTTCCTTTGCCCCACAAAAGAGAAAGCATCAAAGGCACTCATTCCTGCCTATTACCTTCCAGTTAAGGAGCTGGTCAGACTGCATCCTTCTTCAAACACAGGAACAGGCCAAAAGGSTCTCAAAGCCCCGAGGCCAAAGTCACAAAAGACTTGGAAGTGCTGGGAGCACTGTAAATACGAGTGAGACAAGGGACTCCAAAYCCAAGTACTAGTAGGGGGATGTCAGAACTGAGTGGAGCATCTTGTGAAGATGATGAGAGAGGACGAGAATCATCAGGAGCAGYGTTTGCTGAAGGCAGTTTTTAACGGGCTGGCTCAGGACTTGGCAGTCACTTTTAACAGTCATTCTACAAATCTGCAGAGCCACCTCCAGCTGTAGAGCTGTGGCTGTAGGCTCTGGGTCAAACAAGCATTGTTAAGACAGGTGTGTTCCTCTTAGCACATACTCATTGTTCCACTAGATAAGTCTTTTGSTAGGATAGGTTGCAGTAGGGAAACCCTAGCTTCTCTCAAACAAGTCAAGCTTCCACCTGTAAAGAGTAGATCAGACATCAGTTAGACATTAGCACTATTTTTGGTTCCTTGCGACTTTGCCAAACTCRTACAACCAGTGTGATTTTCTATGATAACTGTCAACCTGAAACTAATRAAGTTGGGAAATCTCGGGTGAGCAGAACAAATAGTTGTGAAAATCATGAAAACACATTTATTTTCCCRTACTGAAAATTCAGGTGAATTGTTCATTAAACACTGATAGCATTCACAGGCTTTTGGATGTGAGAGTAGACATGAAAATAGCAGCTGAGAATAGGTGAAGGTGGATGTTTGGGTGTTTGGGAAGGAGAGTGATATCCCTCTTTCAATGTATGCTGACTTACATATACGTTAAACYGTGGCCAGAGACTTGCTGTGGTAGGAATCTAGAACTGAAATGAGAAACAAAAGTAAGCTTAGCACAAGAACATGTGTGAAATAAGGGGAAGGAATAAGACTGGGRTTAGTTCAGGTTGAGAAGGATGGACAAGGAGAAGTCCTACGTGGAAGAATGAACAAAAGAATCTATGGCCATAAGATCACAATCTTCTCCACCGCTCAGGCTGTAACAGGAGAACCCTCTTTTTGTTGCCTACATATCAAGAAAATCTGGCAAAATAAAAAATGAATTTGCAGGCTAATTTCTAGAAAGGCCCTTCAGGAAAACATTGTAGAGCTCTGGAGRTGTGATGCAAACCAGAAAAGGAGGTAAATGCAGCTTGAGTTGACTGAAATCCGCTTCAGTGTTGGTCTTAAATATCCACAGAGATTCATCTCAAATAAGAGAGAAAGATCCTATGAGAAAAGAGGGTGTTACTGTGCAATTAGAGAATGTATAGGACTGAATTTATATAAAAGTGATCAAATAAATGTCACTTTGCTTGACCACTCTAATTGTTTCATTTTGTAACTCCTGAGTGCCGGACTCGGAAAACAATAATTTTTTATTTTCCTCTTTGTCTCCATGGGGTTTTGTTTGTTTGTTTTTCGGGCTCTTTTTTATTGCTGTTTTGTTTTCTGCCTGATGAAAAATAGTCTGTTCATACACTTATATGTTACTTACAGGCCTTTCCCATTCAGACTGAGTATTCTCACAACACACTTCTGAAGGCAGCTCACCCTGCCCCTCTGGGGCCTTTGAACTGAGTGTTACCTGATTGGAAGGGGTTGTGCTGCAGGATTAGGCTGAGATGCAGTGACAAGGTGCCGGCAGAAAGTCTGGATAACAAAGGATTAATCAAGCAGTTCCACAGGGATTCATAACGCTGTGATCTGAGGCACAGTACCGAGATCAGTAGAAACTCATGCTTCTATTTTTAACAAAAGCAAGCTCCCAAGTCCTCTAGGCACATAGAAACAATACTTATACTAGGAAATTAAATGGGCCAAGGACCATTATTTGACCCTGAGGACACCTGGCATGATATGACTTTGATTCACCGTGTTGACTTTGCTACTTCTCCAAAACAGAGCTAGGAGTGATCCCTCGCCTATGACTGTGTCCAGGCATTGACTGGGAGGCTGYTTGATGGTCTTCTCCAAAACTTTGCCAGGAAGCCAATTTAATTCTGTGGATGACTGAGTGACAGTGGTGGGTCTGTGCCCAGGCCTTGATTAATTTGTTTGCATGGATATATCCTACTGATCTTACTTCCTCCTTGATTGCTATAGACTCTACTTTTCTTGATATAATTCTTGATAAATTATATTAATTAATACTAATAATCAATGCCTTAATAATTACTTAGATAATTTCAGKATGGGAGTGGAGTGTGCAGTTAGGGAAAGCACGTGAGACGACATTGACTGGACTTTGCAAATATTTTGATTTGGAAGATTAACATGATTTTGACCCCATTTACTATGCAATCACTTCAGTTTTTGGAGTAATTTTCTTGAGTGTAAACTAGAGAACTTTTGAAGGACTCTAAGCTGGAACATCAGCTCCAGGTGTGCACCACATACTTTCTAGCTCCTGGAAATAARAGGAGTCCAAACTAATCATCAGTTCTTTGAATAACTTCAAACCACACTTCTAGYAAACAAACACCCGTTTGGCCCAGGAAAAACTACTAAATCTAGTCCAAATTAAAATCCTGAATTACATGTTGTGTCAATGGAGAATCTTCAGCACGGACTGCTTTTATCTACTAACCAGTTCTTCTTTTGTGAAATTACTTGTTAAAGGAGACACAACCACTGTCTTAAAATAGAATAGCGAGTGATAAATTATCTTTGTCTCTTATTGTAACTGTGAAATAGTGACTGAATTTGGGGCTGCAGAACTGTAACTTACTCTCAGAAACCCAGAAGAAGTTCCCTTCAAAATAATCCATGGCAGTTGATGCAGGATGTCTTATATCTTGACTCTGAAAAGGGATATATTTTTAAATTCCAGTGCAGATGTGGTTCCTATTAGGATTTCTGTATCTTTTTCAGAGATTATTTCATGAAAGTGTCATTGATTATCTCAARAAATATGTAAGTGCAGAAGCCTATGCTGTCACAGCATGATGTTCATCTTACTCCTGCTTTGTAAAGAATTTGCTTTATAAAGAATTTTAACTAGGATTTGAGAAATATTTTTTATGTCACAGACCGTCTTTTATTAGTTTTTCTTTGTAAAATTCTTTAGAAATTATTCTGTGGATGTCTAACAGATATACTTTTATTATGAAATGCAAACTAAAATTACAGCAGTGAAGTAAAAGTATTCTTCTTCCAAAAATTGCAAATGCAAAGACATAAACACTGAAAAATGTTGGATAAAATTTTGCCAGAATTATCTATTTTTTTTAAAAAAGGGAAAATGGGACAAATACTATGATTTTAACTTATCATTGACAGTACAATGAAGGCAGCTCCTGCTGCTCTGAATGTTACAGAACACAACTGTTTATTACTTTCTGCTTGGTGGCCCTTCAGGAATCTGAAGAGCTGGACTACAGCAGTAAAGCCTTGCTTGAGTTGGAGGAATCCAAGGTKGGCCCTGCTGTGGTCAGTGCGCTGTGAGAAGGAACACAAATTCTAGTTGTTCTGCACAGTTAAGTTAGTAACGACACTGACATCTCTGTAGTTATAACTCAGTCATAATGTTGGAGGATTTTTCATTGATCCGTGAGCTCAGGCAGCAGAGAAAGTGATTGCTTAGGAGATCTAAGGGGAGTAAAACAAAATATTTTCTGTTGTTATTCACCTCATGCTCTGAGTAACTGAAAAGATTTAGCTATTTATTCTGGGAAAAAAGTGGGAGAGCTGTAGTAGAGGGTTTACTGAGCTTACTCTTCAGTTTTCTGTACTTTTCAGGCATGCACAAAGTGTAGCGAAACAYATGAAATTTGGAAACTGCTACTTCAACCATTTTCAGTTAATAAGATTGTAACATGTTTTTATATATTACCTGGTATCATCTGCTGCATAAGAAAAACACCTTCCACAGTCTTTCACTAATAACTGATACAGGTCAGAGTTTGCAAATGCCTCCCAGATAGATACCTTACATGCACTGCAGTGCACGACAGGTGGAATGATTTGAAATGTTCTTCAGAAACCCCTTTGTGTCTAGTTTGTGACACATTCAGTAAAGGCCACTGTGGTAAAGTTATTTTTGTTGGATTTRGACCTTTAGAAGGAAGCAGGGAAAAGCAGAAGATCCTGCAGCAAGAGGAACAAAAAGGGGTTTGAAGAGGGATCCACATGCTGGGTGATAAGCTGTGGTAGCAGGGCTCTTAATCCCCATCGGCTGCAGAAGTGTAGTTTTGAACTAGACTCTGTAGCACATCCCAGGCTGAGTGAAAAAAAGAAAAAAAAAAGTAAAGGGAGATTGTGGGGTGGTTTGCATGCTAGGTGACAGGGACAGGACAGGATGAGATGRGAAAGGTATGGCTGATAAATTGCCAGAGTGGTCAGCCCAGAAATGAGAGAACTTGTACACACTCACACGCAGGCTGAACATCTGCAAGCAGATGTAGTTTAAGCTTGGGAGGGAGCAGAAACAGAGCTCTGTGGGTCAAACAGGGTGCGTCTAGTCATTTAAACAATTAGGAGACACAAGAGCAGGCACTGAACTCCATCCTCTCTCCTGCCAAACTGTCGGAGTAGTTCTTGGCACAGTTTCAGCCTGCCTCGTCACACTGTGCCCTAGCGTGTCCGTGGAGTTAGCACAATCAGGGGTCCACTCCTGTTAGGCAGTTTTGGTATCTCCATCCTGTTTGAGAGCRTACAATAGCTCACAGGCCAGGTTGCATCGGTAGGTGCGCTACCTCAGGTATCTTTTAATTTACTCATGTGGATGTGGATAAGGCGACTATAAAGTCAGCTTCGATTTCTAAACAGTAAAGCTGTATTCTCTTATTTGGTCTTTGTATACAGAAATCCTCTCTTTGTGAGTARGTAGGTCTGAGATAGAAAAATAGGCAACATAATCATTGGCAAAGTCTCAGATACTGTCCAGTCACTACAGTCAAGGAGTTGTAAAAATTCTCTGACTACCCCCGAGCCCACAGTAGGAGTGACTGGTCCCAGCCATACTCCTGTCCCTTCAAGAGTCGGAAATTGTTTTGCTGGGAAGTCATGGTGTTAACACTGTTTTTTTGGACTAAGATCAGTTCGAAACATTTGTATTTCAATCTATCTAAGACTAATATCTGACTGTGAATTTCACAGGTATTTGAATTTATAATAAAATATTTATAAGTCACAGACATTATGTAATGCTTAATGCACAGTGATAAGTAATGAAGATAGCAGGAACTGACCAGGATAATCTAGCTAGGATATTTGAAATTCGTAGTGATATTGTCTGTGAAGTCAGACTTTGTCTTAATCTTGTGCTACAGCCACTACTATAGAGATGCCAATGGCCATCTCTGTGCTATTGCCAGGGGGCATTCTTGTCAAAATGCCCATGTTGTTCACTGGAGAAGCCCATGCACTGGAAGGCCACTGTTCATTGGGACTGTCACACTAGTCAGGGGACCATAGAGAGATACGAACATTCGCATATGGGATGATGCAGCACGGAGGCACTTGAACAGACTGATGGGAACCATACAGGACATGTATGTATAAGAGGAACAACAGAAAAAGAGGGATGAGATGGAGATAAAGATATAGATCCATGCAGAGCTTTTTTAACTTTTTTCATTTGCTTTTTTTCCAAAACACTTTACTGTTTTCACGGGTGGAAAGACATAGCCTTAGAGATAGTATGTGCTTTTCCAACATATCCARTGTACATGGTTAAAGACTAATGATGGAAGGAAATATGTCTCAGTGGATGAGTTTCTTCTGGAAAGCTTTCAGAAGGATCTTTCACCTTAACTCTACACAGTACTATCTTGAAGACTATAGACTGGAAGTTTGCTTCACGTGRCCTATGAAGGTATTGAGCATTCCTCACGGCAAAGGCAGATTTGTTGATAATTATCTTACAAGGAATGTTAATAAAAGTTTTCTTTAGCCTAGTACTGCCAGAGTTCTATTCATTTGAGGGAGGTCAGAATTTTGCTCTGAGTTATTCTCTCACCAACAGAGTTATTAAGGGAGATAGTAATGAGGTTAATATGACTGTTTAAATGTCTTGCCCAAGATAATGCCTAACCCTTAACACATTTAATCTCTTAGCATGTCTAGATGGGCATGTAATTGTTATCATCCCATCGTAAAATCGGGGGACAGATTAACCAAGAGGTGTCATAGATTGTTCAGTGTTACAGAAGGGAATTTAAAAAAAAAAAAAAAAAAAAAAAAAAAAAAAAAAAAAAAAAAAAAAACTTAAGCCAATTAATTTCACCCTACTAAGTTCACTAATTACATCTCAGTACTCATATGCAAAACAGCATCCTTTTTCCAGCTGCTACCTCACCTTGATGTAGCCAACATCCACAATCTTCAAGTCCATATTAAAGTTTCTCTGATGMCTAATCTTTTATTTCTTAGCATGTTCTGCATTGCCTCAATCTTGAGATCACTGAGCAACTCAGTGGCTAAGTCATCCGTTTGCCCTGACAGAAGTCAGAAATTTGACTTTCTTATGCCCAATTTGCTCTGAAATTCCACCTTACAGAATGGGCTCCAGGAAAAATGTAGTCATGCCCTGCTTTTTGTCCAGCGACCATTGGAGCACTCACAGAGGATATAAAAGCCTCTGGGAGTAGTACCCTCGCCACCAAGTAGTACCAAAGCAACCGTATCTTTTCCATAGATTATATGGAGGACCAATGGAGGAGGATGGAGCAGGGAGAAGGGAAGGCTAACCTATGCAAGGTGTTCAGTTAACATAAAGGTGAAAACTGAGTTAGAGAGTCAAAAATTTAGTGAGATAGTGAGCATGAGGGGATTCTCCTGGAAGGGCTATTTTTCTTCKTTTCACAAATTTGCCTGTATCATATTAAATATTCACTAGCATCCAAGATTCCTTTYCTCTCTCTTAGTAATGTTACCAGGCCAAATTTGATCCTTCCCAATGACCTCTGCAGAATAAGGACCTGAGCAGTAATAAACTTCATCCCAAGCAACTGCCTTATCTAATGTGCTGTCATTAGTGACAGATGAGGAGGAGATCTTTTTCCAGCTGTGAAGAAAGGGCTGGTCTAGATTCAGTTTTGAATTGAGCCCCGAGTTCCCAGCTCCACAGTATCACTTAGAAGAATGAGTTCTAAGTAGAGGGGAAGCTTTGGTCCCTGAGAAAGGGATTTTGGATATGTCTTCCTTTATTAAAGCATTTTCTATTAACTGTAGTAGTTGGCTTACTATTAAGTGGTTTCAATTTGATGAATCATTCTGATTCTGCACAGCATTGCATCTTCCTTCTCTCTCATACCGAATAAGGGGCCCAGGAGCTGAAGACTATAGATTCTGCCTTGGGAGCCAGGTGCATTGCCATCCAACAAGGCAAGCATTAGCTGCTTTTTGCAGCTAGCTTGAAGACTGGAGCTAGCTAAGATTTACAGAAACATGGCACCAAAGTGACTTCTCAAATAGTTCAGGCCAGTGTTTTTCTGCAAACCTATCTTTCTTCACTGAGGAGAATTCTTTTCTGTTTCGCTATAAATTTTTTTCCCACCTTGCTAGTCCATATTAACCAAGAATTCCAGGTGATCCTGGGTAGTGTTTGACAAGGGGAACGTGACTTATCAGACACAGAATGATTACAGAGTAAATCAGAGATAGTCATATATTACTTGTTTCCCTACGGCAAGGTGCTGCATAACTTATTCCAGTGATATAGCRGTGGAAAAAGGAGTAAAAAGAAAGCATAAAGTCTTTTAAAAAACTGCTGTTCCCTGGGCACTGGCAAGTCATACACTTTGGATTGCTCACTGGACTGCTGTTCTGGCAGAGGGAGTGAAAACGGATCGACGAGAGAAAGGTGCTCCACAGCATAAGTATTCCCCGAAGCAGGAACTTTGAATACTGCTCACAATCCATGAGTTGTTTCTAGAAGCCTGGATTGTCTATTTTATTTTCTGTAATACACCATGTGCCTGTAACAAAGTGCTGAAAAGTTACTATTATTACAATGATTTATACTTACATAGCTAGTAGAGCATTAGGACTGTGAAAAGGGCTTACTCAAAGTTGTGGATGAACCGCTTTTGCAGTATCTGTAAAGTTGGGACATTTGGCACTTATTAGGGATGAATATTCCATATTGAGAATTTAAAACTTTCCATAATTCTTAAATATATAAATTGAAATTTTGACACCTGCCCTGTAAAGTGCAAGTGTGAGGAAAGGGCTCACAGGTATAATCATCTTCCATATATTTTTTTAACATTCATATGACTTTTCCAAATAATTGCTCTTTGAATTTTATATATTGCTATACCAGGTGGCAAACTGCAATGGAATAAGCTGCATAGTACCTTGCCATGTAATGGGAAAGCATGCAATTTCTAGCAATATATCCAATAAATTCTACACATATCGCCTCCTGCATATGAATGGGTTATTTACTAGAAAATCTGGGCTGGGTTTGTGTTTTGTGCTTGCTGGCTTCACAGACTCTGTCTTCATTGTGTGCACTAATTTGCAGCATTCTCTCACGCCAAGATACTTGTTTATGGTTTTATCATAGGTGACAATGAGTTATTCAAGGAAAAATTTCTCTGTATATTTTGTGGTGGGTTTGGCAATCATTTCTTTTCCAAACTTGCTGTATCCTCCAAGAAGRAGGAATTAGATTTAAGAGGCTCTGCAGCTGTTTGGCATCTGATATTCAGAGCTTATTATTATTAGCGATTTGTGATCTCTAACCAGTCAGATCATCCCTTTTTCTAAACATTTTTTGCTTTATTTTTTTCACAGGGAATGTAAAACTTTCCTCCTTTAAAGTCTGATGAAGGGAGATGAAGACATTTATTTTTCAAATGTTARTAAAATGAACTTTATATTATTATTTCAATGACTGTTTAAAAATACTATTTATATCATACAAGTGCTTCTCCTTATATTATAGGGTGTTTCATTTGTGATCCAGTTGAGATAGAACAGCTCTAGTTCACTTAAAAATCCTGCAGTGTGAACYCAAATTATTCACAGAATCATAAGTAATATAAACAGAAGTGCCTCTAGGTAACATATACATTTATGGTTTTCCAGTATATGGAAAAATAAGATTTATGTTTGCAAGGATTCAGGGAAGTCCTGTGGCTTGTATTAACAGGAAGTCAGAAWAACTGATCACGATGGTCCCGTTGGTCTTGTATTCCATGAATCAATAATGAGTTACGTTATGTATAGCATACGCAAGCCCTATTCCATTGGCTCCAACTTACTTAAATCAGCAGAGGAGATCACCGTATATTCTTTCTGTCTCTCCTTTTAGCAAAATGGGCATGTAAATCTTATTAATTGTATTACTATGGGCAGATTCTGAGCAAGCTCTGGGCTGAGTAAGTCCACAGATTTTCCTAATGTAAATCAACTGTTTTGCTCTGGTTAGGCAGAACAACCCCTCTGTGCTGAACTGAGCCATGGCTCAGCGTTGGCTGTAAGCCATGGACGAGTAATCTAATCATGGAATTGAACAGAGGTCAGCAAGCTTATTTTTCTAAGTAAACAAAGGCAAACGTTTTTATAGATCTCCAGGACCGAAGGTCGGTGTCATCAGCTGCATTATTTGTAATCATGTCTCTTTCAAATCTTCCTCTCTATAGAGATTTAAAGTGAAAAAGGGATATGTCGCCTTTGCAATATRCTTCCCTGGAAGATGCTTGTGCCAGAGCTTCCTGTTGGTACTGGGGTCATRTATTTAGGACAGCATTCTTAGCTTGCCCCAATCTGGATTTTACATTGTACAATATTAACTCAAGTGCTGCAGCTAATTACATGATTTTGCTCTTTAACATGTTTCATCTGGCTATCCTGAAGGAACCATCCAAATGTTATATTTAAGTAGGAAAAGACTGCTGAGAAGTTGGGGAGCATAAATTTAAGTATTTTGCAGGTGAATAAATATGTCAGACAAGAGGGTTATGAATATATTTCAACAGCCCCTTGCCGTAACCCTTAGACAATATTGTGGAAGAGACAGTWGAGTGAATTATTTTCTCTTGCGCTTGTTCATCACTGTAATGCTGTTGAATTCACTAAACTTTCTCTAGATACTTTTTTGTTTGGCTGTATCAGCATGCCCAAGCAATGATCATTCTGTTAAAAATGCTCATGGAAAGCTGTGCTAGCAAGAAGATTTTTCTATCTAGTTCTTTGGCTTCCTGACTTTTCTTCCAGGACTTTCTATTCTGTACGATGTAGTGATAATTCCAAGATGAGTCTCATGCACAGAGACACTCACAGTGCTCCCGGCTGGCTGCCAGTGGACTTTTGGCCTGCCATCCTAGCTCACAGACATGGCATAATGTGCTCAGAGCTAATKCTCAGCCTCCAGGAGCCTAGAGATATTCACAACATGGAATTAAGTCCTTAAAAAGTAGTAATYTGACCCTGCAACTGAGGAGCATTTGYTAGAAACATGTTTGTGAAAAGTAGTTCCTGTTTTTACTAAACAATTTTCTAGTTAAAACCAATTAAATTATGGCTGGAATGTGGCTTGTATTAGTTGCTCAAAGATAGCTAGCAAAACCCATTAGATATGGGCTGGGAACTCAGCAAACTGATTTCTAAACTGATATATGAGTAATCATGGAAAAATAAAATCTGTCTTCTTATTCTTTCAACTTCTGTGTCTATCCAAAGTGAGGAATTGTATGGATTGCATTTATAAAGCACCTTGAGATCTGCAAAACAGTGTTCTAACAGCTAGGTGTTATTATTACTCTGTTCTGTTGACATTTTATACTATATTCATGGCAATGGGATAGCTGAATGTCTTCTAAAGGTAAAAATAAACTACTTGGTTATTTAACATTATTTCTTTCATAAAGGGAGATGTGTATTTATATTTAGTTCAATATTAACATATTCTAGTAAAATTCAGATTGGAAGGGCATGGAGAAWGGAAAATGCAAGGAAAAAGTTTGGATTTAGCCTGGAAAGTGATGGTGTGAATAATATAGTTCCCAGTGGAATTAATTTTGTGATTTTGGTTTATAAATCTCACCTTATGCAAATGAGTTCAACTGCTTCCAAGATTTTCAGAGAAAAGAACTCYTAATAATGATTAATATCTTGAGTGGGGAGATAGTCCATCATATATGTTAATCTCTGTAGGCAAAAAAGAAAAATAATGCTTTATCTTTGCCTCATCATTAATAAATGCTTAATATTGTGGGGAGGGTATCAGCTTTCAAGAACTGATAGAACTTGGACAGGAAGGCTTGATATTTGACCAAGAACAGCTGCAAACTCTTCCCCTGCTATCTTATGAAAAACAGAAAGATTTGCCTGAAACTGCAGACCTGTGCTTTGGCAAGTTTTTAATATCACTTCAGAGTTAATCTCTATGACATATTTATTCTCCTGCTGTACTATGTTGTCTCAAGACCAGTTTTAAAGATTCCTGAAAACATTGTTTGAAGAGCCACCTCCACCTCAAGATTCATTAAGTTTGAAAGAACAACTCATGAAGTCCRTGATGTACCTTGTGATACACTTTATTCTTCTGTCCAGCTGCGGTGCTTGCATGACTTCTCCTGTTGTCTGTATTTATTCCATGAAAAAGTACTTYGCTGTACAGCTCCTCACAAACTTCATGAAGAAAGGCTGAAGAACTGAGTCACTGAGGTCGTGTTTCTGTTACTAAAAGCATTCGCCCCAGAGAGTGATCCAAGCCTTACTAGTGCAGAATGGTCACATTCAGCCTGCTGGATTCCTCCAGAGCAGACTGGCCATATCTACACAAGGTARCACTTGTCCATGGGTATCCTCTGTCCCCATACACTTTCCCCATGAAATTMAGACATAATTATTTTATATCTTTTCTCAGAATATTATTTGTGTAGTGTGAGATAGATGTTACGTGTTGTATACACTGCTGTGTGGTATGAGAGTAGACAGGAGCACTCAAAGGTGCAGAACCTGCTTGATGAAGGTTACAGGACAGCACAGAGCAGAGAGCCAGTCCTGGTGCATTTGCCTGTTCTGSCTAATAAGAGCAGCATAAGAAACAAAATTTCCCTGGAGTTTACACCTCGTGGTCCTAAGGAATCKAATTAGTCTGCTCCAAAAGAAAGCTTGAAGTGAACTACATTACTTTGACAAAGTGTAGACAGTCAGAGGACCAGGAACTATGGAGGAACTGGGATCTAATCATTTGAGAGTATAGACATAAGCAGATGAACAAAGATACCCACCTCTGAGCTGAACTAAGTTATGAATGTAATTCCCAAGCCCTTTGAATCAGGGGAGCACACTGAGTAATCTAGAACATGAGAGCTGGCCACTCAGTAGGCCTATCCTAAAGCAGTCTGTGGAAACACAAGAACTGGAGCAAAAAGACAAAAAAAGATATGAARGTAGCAATTGTTCTTTGCATCTTCTGCTAGATCAATGTGATCACTTTTTTTTCCTATTAATACTGATGTCTAAAGCATTGAATGCTGGAAACTAAGTCTCCATGGACAGTTATTTTGGAARACAAAATGCATATGGTCAGCTTAGACTATAAAAAAAATGGTCTTCTGATGTACAGCTAAGGTAGGGAGTAGTAATCTGTAGCTGGAAGTGGGAGAGCAGAAAGAGAAGATCCAGATTTTATAGATTTATTTATTTTAATCAAGTTGTCTGCTTCAGAACTGCTGTCAGATAAAATGTGCCATTCATATTATGTAAGTGAAGGCTGAAGTGTTGATTAGTGCCTTGAGTAATTTAACCGACTATTACCACTTCTGTCACTTCCAGACCCTGGCTTCTCCCAGGTGTCACACACTGACAGTGAAGTAAATACAGTCAGATTCATCTAGTGCAGGGCAAAATGAAAACTGCAGGGAATTCCCCAGTGAAAGAGTCATATATTGCTCTGATTCATCTTTAACTGCAGTACACAGGGTACAGTATGGTTCAACAGGGTCCAATAAGAAAGTCTGTAGAAACTCCACCCCAGAATAGCACATAATACAATCAACACTAAATATTTAGTCTGAACACTTAAATAGAGGAGGTTTGGCTGTAAGTCTTACCTCTAAAACAGGTGGAAGAGCAGGTCTGAACCTCAGTTTGAACTAACTATTTGGGTATCATAAAGGCTTTTCCTTTTCCTTTTTTATAACTAAGATTGTCCTGGTTTAAATACTTAACTCCAGGAAATAGTTAACAGCCACTAAAACAGAGTAAAAGATGGACTGAGTTCTGCATGGGGCAGCTTAAAGTCCACCTGGCCTCTCGAGTTTTTCCTCCTGGCTACGGCAGGTAACCTCCCACTCCGGTTGTCACGTTCTGGGAACCCCACTCTTTGGTGCTCAAGCCTTTCCGTGAATTGTGTAGAGATCCTGCAGTGACAATCATCCRCCCAATGACTTTGTCCTGATCATTTGTTTTTTGACATTAGATAAATCCAAACCAGGCAGAGATTCACCTATATAAATTTATTGCATAGCTCTTATAACTAAACTACAGATTACTGCATATGCACTGATAACTTTGTTTGTCCTGAGCAATAATGGAGATGATACTCCACAGTCTGTGTTAAACTAGTGCAGCTGAATTATACGTGATTAGTTAGAGTATAAAGCAGTGAACTAAACAGCCGTTTCTTTAGAACAATGACATCTCAGCTAACCCAAGTATTTATTCCTCCATGATATAGCTGAAGTTCCCTTGTAATAATGACATCTGATGACTTACAGACCAAACACCRAACAGTTATTCCATTGTTTTATATGAAGCAGATGATAATTATTTGGGGACTTTTTATTAACAGACATAGGAGCAGTAGTAGTTTATGATTCTAATGACTCCGATTTATCCGAGACACCAAAAATGGTGGATGAAGGTTTGCTTTATGGTTTTTTTTCCACTCTCCTACTGCACAGTGTTGGGGAGAGTTGAGTTCCACCGTTCCTATAAAGTGATATTATCCTTACAACTACTTGTATCAGCCAAGCAATATGAAACATGCATTTGAAGACTGACCCCTGTTCGGGTTATATTTTTACAAAATCTAAAAAAAACAACAGAATCTTTTCCTTCTGTTTATCTATTCCCTTGTTCAAATAAAAGAAGTTGAAATAATATGAAACATGTCAAGTTTTGCTATCAGTTGGACTAACTTACATAGCCAGAGAACTATTCTAAGTATTTAGAGCCTTTAATTAGTATGTTTTCATAAACAGATATTTTCAATCTCTGTGGACTTTCAAGCAGATGTTTTTGAATTAAAATCATTCTATTTCAAAAGACACCTCTGAGCTTATTATAATATTTAAATAATACATTCCTTTTSATTACAGTATTGTGACATACCTCAGACATCTTCATTGTTTGTGCTATTTTTCAGAGCACCAACGAAAGATGATATAATAGTGGCACYGAATCAACTGGTTATGTTGGGCACTGGTCTATGTTAGGCAGTGTTTATTAAAATCAACCTTATAAACAGTTTAAAGTTATTATTATTAGATAGGAGGCTTTTAAATTAATATGTGCTGACAGAAAAACTACAAACTCGGACCTGCTTCAACAGTTTGCCTGAGAAAGCAAGGGCAATTTTTCAAATATCATATATAAAGCCCCTGCTATGTTCTATAATATCCATTCCATAATTGACATTTGGTTGAAGAAAGTATTCAACCAAAATGACAAGATTGACTTGTGAGAAGATACAAGGCACATTTCAAAGGGCCTGACCAATTCACCTTGATTTCTGCTCACATTCACCCTAAACGTAACATACTACAAACTACTGTGTATGTCACACTGCTCATCAAGCTGCAATTCTGTTTTGAAGAATTATTGGTACAACTCAGCTAAAAAGGAAGTGAGACTCTTGAGGCTACCACTTAGATGTGTCTCTTCAGGGGAAAGTCAATCTTGCTAACAAGAAGTTAAAYAAAAACTTCCTTTACTCAAAATGTTCCCTTGTTCAGTCTTTGATAACACCATTTTAAGCAGTGTGAATAACATGTTTAATTATGAAAACCYCTTAACTTCTAGTAATAACTAGAAGCTATTAAAGTCATAATTTTATTGCCTCTCTATTCATTTATCAAGTTTAGGCAACAAAAGATCTGAATTTCTTACCAGTGAAAAGTCAGTAGAGGAATAAAAATACATTTTATGCAACACACCTGGCAAAACTAAAAGTACAGGTAAGTCTTACAGAGTGAGTTTGTTTGCTGGTTACCTTCAGAGGTAGATCATTGTTATCAAGAATTTCAGCATGACCGGCAAATAGATACAAAATTTTTTCATTTCTTCCTGGAAATCTCACTGTTTCTTGAACTAATATGTCAAACTCACGATGAATGCATAGGGAGTAATGAAAAGCAATTTTATAATTTATGAACAGAGAGCAGATCTATCCTTGAAGCATATATACAAACACACGGCAATGCCTCAGTGCAAATTTCAAACAAACMATATGTTATATAACGAAATAGTCAATTTGTTAATTTCTAGAAAACTGGTAACCCTTTTGACTTGCTGAAAGATCAAAAAAAAACTAATTTAAGCACTGTGTTTAAAGTTAACCTGGCTAACAAAAAGCAAGGATAAACTTTCCTAGACTAAAATTGTAAATTGGATGCAAATTGACAATAAGAGYGGAACTTTAACAAAGTATGGTATTGCCCACTGCTGAGGAAGTTAATTTGATGGTTAATAGCATTCATTTACACGTGGATTCGTTTGCTGATTTCCTCCAGTGCAATGGCACTATCTACCCTGTTGGTAGTTAGAAATAATAAAGGAGATTTTTTTTTAACATCATCTAACAGAATTAGGAACAAAACGTCCTCTCTTGGAAAATCAATGGGACTTACACTTCTGAATTTTCCCCCAGCGAGCAGTGGAAAGTTTTAAGCAGAAAGATTGAAACCTGAGGAAGTATTTCTGTAAGGCAGATGGAAGTGAATTTACAACGCTCCAAGGCTTAATTGCGGCCTGTCTAGTGTGATGCCACATGGGCATATGGGGTTTATCGGTGAGGTACACTCAACATTGGGAGTAAGCCCAGAATAATTTGGAGGAGTTGAGGAACAGAGAGGAGGAGTTTGACCTTCTCAGTCACAAATTCCCAGGCTTCTTCCAAGCCAGTCCAACCATGACCTGCCCATTACTATTTTCTTCCAGTTGTTCTAAATAACTACTTATGATGCATTTAACAAAGCCGTGACTAAACTCTCTCTTGGCAGAGATTAAATCAACAGCACAGAAAATAAATTACTGAGTCAACAACCTAAATGGATTTCTCACTATATTAACTGGCTGACTATTGACTGTGCCTACTTCATGCTATTTCCATCATCTTTAGGCAATGAAGCTCTAGCTTACTTAGCTACTTGGTTTCCCTACCAAAAAAAAAAAAGAAAGCACAGAGTTTATTAAAATCTCCATGAATGACATCGAGTTTATGGACTGTTTTCCATGCTATACTATATACTGTGCAGAGGGTAAACAGGAATCTAATGGAACGGAGTGCTAGTATTTTTAATAGCAGCAGCTGAAGAGAATTTGTTTTTTTATAGATGGTAAAATATGTTTTCTATTTTTTTATTTGAATAAAACAAGGGGGAAGATTGAAAGGAAAAAACTAAAAATGAGAAAGAGAATTTTATTAGAGTCTTATGACAAAAGTTTGCCATGCATATTTCTGTTTCAAAGTATGTTAACTGTACTATACCAAGATCAGACCAAACTACACCATAAAGAGTGCATTTCCTTTCTCTGTGCATTTGCTTTCTCTATGCTCAGCAGGATTACTCATATTTGTTTTTTCATCAGACATTGTTAACATAATAAATTGCATATGTTACATCATGTTTTTTGCCAACATTCTTAAATTAGTTTTCAAAGAGACATCTAAATGATCTCAAATGATAAAGGGAAGAAAATGCTGAATTTACAATGCATCAGAAATAATAGAGCTGCATCACAGTTGTCTGTGTATACGCTTTGCTGGCCCAAGCTGCTGAAGTTGCCTTTCATTGGCAGAACTCTGTGGAACCAAATGGTGATATATTTGCCTGGGAAATATTTGTTTTAAGTAATCTCAACACCTTGATCAGCTGCAAAAGTGCTGATCCAAAATTAACAGTGGCAGAACAAACTTTAGAGAACAACGAGTTGCCAGATGGGCAGGTGCTGAGAAATATTAGACTGCTGCTGTAATGTTTAAACTCCTTACAGAGTGATGAAATAAACACTGTATGTGTCACTGAAGGTGATGATAATAAAACCTAATGAAAGTAATAATG
Source organism: Rhea americana (assembly GCF_003343005.1). Classification (NCBI taxonomy): domain Eukaryota; kingdom Metazoa; phylum Chordata; class Aves; order Rheiformes; family Rheidae; genus Rhea; species Rhea americana. Next base: position 306,563 of record NW_028186269.1, read on the forward strand.
AATCCTCATTATACGTCTGCAACAGGCCTTGGTTTGTCTCACCCCAGATCAGGTACCATTTCAAATTTCTTTTGAACACAAGTGCTTTTTGAGGTGGGAATTAATAATAGTTCAAGCTTTGTATTTGTTCACTCAAGTTAATATTAAAGCTTGTTTACAAACGAGAAGAAACTCAAGGCTCCTATTCATGTGGGCAGGTAGATTTAGCTCGGGTGACCGAAACAGTTACTGCACCCTGCTACCCCTTCCGCTCTTTCTGAAGTTACTGCCCTGCAGCAAGGATGGCTGAACAGAGCATTAATCTGATTCAAAACTATGACAACTCATAGCCCAGTGTAAAACAGAAACTGTCAAAATATACWGCTAACAAGTTGGCCTGTGAAGTGCAATGACTTGAATATGTTCATCTCTTCTTGCTTCACAAGTATCCATCTCTTGAAGAAGGTGAACAGCAGTTGTAAGAACCACCTCTAGCTTTTGCATGAATCAGAGCCTTTTACATTGTCTATGACCTCTGTTCARCACGATATTAATGCAAACTGTATTTCAAAGAGTGTGTCTACAGTGTTGACTGAAAAGGTCAACTTTGGTCTCAAGGCCAAATGATGCAGATTAACTATATTACTTATGCCTAACTGTCTAGAGGATACTAGATATTTTCATATTTCATAGCATTTAGCATTATGTCCACCCAAGACCCCATGTGATGACTTTGTTGCCATAAAACAGCCATTTTTCCATGTTTTTCAGTTTATTGCGCCTGAATGAGAGCTGTGTTGGAGTACTCTGTTGTGCTTTTACAGCATTAAACTGAGCTGTAAGCCCTGAGAGGCAGAATGAGGGCACATAGAAGCATTTAGGGATACACAGCTTGATGAAATAATATTGGAAGACTGCATAGAGCAGAGGTAGCCACGTCCAAGTCTTGTCTACCTATCCTGCCAAGAGAGAGCTGCCCTCACATCACAGYTTGGAGGAAGCAGCTGGAATGAGCCAAAAAAGAGTCAAGAGCAATGCTAAAAATAAGTCAGGATGGATAATYAGGGAGTCAAAGTTATGCCTATGCTCAATACCTTTCCCACGCAGTTTTGTACCGCTTTAAGTGCATTCCTTTAGTATCTATCCTCTAACTTAGTATGATTGAATATAGGAAAAATAGCAATTAATTAAAGTGCAAAGTATACCTTGGATCCAGAAACCACAACAAGGCAAATCAGCTGTGCACAAATGCATAGGTGAGCAGCTTGACAAAGGAAAAAAAAAAAAGGTTTTAGGCATATATTTAAAATGTTTTGTTGCATCTGGCCTTAACTTTTTTACTAGGCTAGTGGGTAAATATATGAAAGAGACGTGGCAGGTTTTTCATTCTATCCATCAGAACAAACAGATATTTTTCAAGATAYTCTGGGAGCTCCAGGGCTGGGAAACAACACCAGTTGTTTCTCTGACTACAGTCAGAGAAAATCCTTTGGCTGATTCAAGGTGGACTATGGTTTAGACTAGAGAAGAGATTTGTTAACATACTACCTCCACCCTCCTGTCTGTGGCTTAAGTACATAGGCAGAGACTATGCTCCTCACAGCCTTTTGTGGGAGGAAGGAGAGGGGAGCAAGCAAAGAGTTCCAACCAGTAAAACATCTATACTGTGTAAGACACAGATTAGTCTTAGGATCAGACAATATAGGGTCTCTTGATTATCACCTCTTCCACCATGTCAAGGGAACCATGCTGAAAGGGGAGACAAAACCACTGTTTGATTTTTCAAAACTTGGCACAGGAGGTTTTTATTTCTTGCCCAATTCTTAGAGTAAAAATCAGAGAAAATAAACAAATAAACTATTTAAAATATCCAAGTAAACATATATTTGTGAGTAATATTTTCAGAGAAAATAGTTCTGTGCCACTAGTAGGAATATCTGAGTAGGAGTAGGAATCATCTCACAAAACTGCAGCAGAGTAGGAATCATGTCACATAAGTCTAATTGTAAAAAGTTAGACTTGAATCCTTAATTGGCACCATTGTATTCAGTGGTGAGGTGGGTAAAGAGAAATCCCACCAAATAGACCACTCAAAACCAGGCATCTAAGGGAAATGAGTTGAATGAAAATCAGGAGGTGCTTGTCTCCAGCTTGACTACATCATGACCTGACACAGGTGACCTGCTGAGACCACGTACCTGACTTTTAGGTTTCTTACCTAAGAGAAACATATCTTTGTTTAAAACTTCCACTGAAGCTAAAAACAGCAAAGTGATGCCTTGAAGACATCTGGAAACTCTTAGATTGCACTAGTGAATTAAAAAGTATGAAGGAATGTTCTTAGGTACTGATCGGTGACCATTTGTACCACTGTACCATTTGTAATGGGGATGTTAGACTGGTCCCTGGYATGATTTTGACCTGGGCCAATACTTTCCAAGACAATTCCATAATTCAACCAAAATGTTAGGACTTGCCAGGAACCATTCTCAAAACCCATTCTCAAAAAGTAGTTTGGATGCAGATATCCTGCTGTGGAAGATAAAGAGTGTTTAAAAGTACAGATGCAGACTGGGATATTCCAGCTGGCCTCATTGCCAAGGAATAGCCCCAGGCACATTTAAATTAGTAGCTTAGTACAGATAGTGTTAGAGTAACASAGAGAAAGTATTGAGAAGCACACAGAACAACTGTAAATGGAGAGATGCTGGAGTATGACATCCAGTTTGTGTTGTCTAATTTCACAAAAGAGATAAAAAAATGGATAGGATGTGGAGAAGAGCCACAGAAATTATCTTTTGGAAAAGGGGCTTGCAATAAGAAATTAAAGAGATTCAGTCTGCTGAGTTTAATAAAATCATCTAGTGATGATTTCAGTGATTACAGTGTGTGAGTATCACCACAGGGAGAAAATACAAAGCAATAACAACAGCTCTCTTGTTTCACACAAAAAAAGGCGTAATGAGAGGTGATAGCTGGAAGTGAAAGCCAGAGAAATTCAGGCAATAATCAAAACACATTTTTAGGAGTGAGGGTGATAACCACCGGAATACACTGCCAAAGGAAGTGATGGATTCTCCAACTACYGATAGCTGCAGATCTAGACTGGATGTCTTTCTTGAAGATAAGCCTTAGCCAAACTTAAATTGCTGGACTTGACACAAGGTTAACYGGGTTAAATTAAATGGCTTGTGTCATTCAGGAAGTAAGACTAAATAATCCAAGGGCCTTCTCTGGCTTTAAAAATCTATGGATCTATAAAGAACAACTGTGTAACTCTGTGAATTCTAGTCCAAGAATAACACATTTTGATAAAATAAGATTTCCATAGTCCAGTGCTATGTTAGCAGACACAATTCCAAGAGATCAGGCTTATAGTTATAAAATTGAAAAAGAAAAAAAAGCATGACGACATGCTGATATTAATAACAGTACCGATTCTCCATGTGTTTACAGGGTCAGTCAATAGAAATTACAGTAAAGTCAGTGGAATTTTAGCACTATAAAATTAGTAGGAGAAAATATCCTTCACTTTTCCAGAAGGATCTGAATGTCATGAAAGTAAATTGAAAAATCACATCTATTCTGTTAACACTTRAGGGAGGAAGGGGGCATACGTTTGGCTATGCTTGCTCTACTCAATTAAATAGTGACAGGGCTCCAGCCCAGGAACTGAAACTTGATCATCTATACTATTTAATAGTTAGGGCAGTTCTTGGCACAGTTTTAGTTCTGACCAGCTAATACTTTCCAAAACAGCTCTCTGTATGATTCAGGAGTTAGCATGGGCCATGGACAGTTTGGATGTACCCAAGCCTGCTCTGGGGAATAACAGAATTTGACAACATGAACGTGCCCTCACTATTCCACTTGGCTTGTGGTTCAGGAAACAGGTCCTGGCACTTACTCTTAGAAATACTGATGTAGCCAGTGAGCTCAAAGTGTCAGCTGCTCTTCAGGAAAAGAGCTCTGCTCTCTATTCTTTCCTCACTGTTGCTACAAAATTCTCTATATTGTATATATTTTAATTTCACATGTAAATGATTTTGATCAATCCTTGAAGAAAATCCACACTTTCAGAACTGTTCAGCTTTCTTAAAATTGAAAAGGCAGATTCTGAAAAAAGACGATCACAAATTGATTATTGCATCAACTTTGTGAAGGGACCYATCAAGACCAGATCCAGTTAAAAAAAAACGAGATGCCTACAAATAAGGCACAATAAACACTTGACTTTTATGTCTTTAGCCCTCAGAGTGGAATACAAAACCAGAACTAGGGACCTATCTGGCACACAAAGTCAGGTGCTTTGGAAAAGTCATTCAAAAACCCACATAATGAGAAGGGAACCAGCAGACAGTCCTGAGCACGGCAGAGTAACTGAATACCAACTCCCCCTAGAACTGAAATACAAGGGTATAAGTGAATGTCTTCCTCCACTCATAGCCTGGGATCTGTTCCTTGAGGCATTCTTTATTTTTCTTCCCAAAATAACCAGTCAAGGTTTTTCCTTTCATCTTACAACCAAAGAAGGCAGTATCTAACTTTAATGTAAGAGGGAAATAACTAGATCTTTTGCCTGGTAAAAGGGAATATCCTCAGCTGGAGATGAAACAGTTCCTAACAGAGATCCTTACCACAAAACTACTGGTTATAATGTAGTGCTGTCCTGTTGAGATGGAGTTACTTCTCAGCAGGAAAAAAGGTTTCATGAAGTCAGGAAAGGACCTTATAGAAGGAAACATGATTATCACAAGAGTAAGTATACTGATCTAAGAACTCAAGTGTCCCATTTGAGCACTAAGGCTACACACAAGCACTGAATTCAGGGAGTTGAAGTAGGACTGGAGTAAATAAAACTACGAACAATAGTCATAGAATGAAAAGGAAACATCAAGCTCAAGCCAGGTTAGGAAAGTGCTTAATAAAGGTAAAAGCATGATGAATCTGGCATATCTCTTTCCTTAATACTGTTCTAATTTTAAACAATCTGTTGCATTGTTGTGTTGATAGCCTTGTGAGARCCATCAAAGGTTCAGCCAGCTCAACTGCATGATCACTGAAGAGACGATGCTACCACACACAGGCTTATTTGGATTAGTGAATACCGTACACAAGATACTCATCTGCCAGATGGCATTGGAAGAAAGCTGCAACTCTCACTTTCATTTCCACAGCAGCAAGCAATGTTCTGTATTTAAAATAAACTCTTCCAGATGAGTACAAGACAAACTCTGTGGTGCTTTTTCTTGGTCTTCTCTTTGACTTCATCATTTTAAAAATAAATAAATAAATAAATAAATAAATAAATAAATAAATAAATAACCTATTCTGACTGGTCATATTAATGAAAAATCTCAGTTTAGACCACCACAGTATAAAGCTGTCCCTCTAGGCAGCATCAAAATTCTATTGCTCAGATCAAAACCTATGCTATTTACTGAACAAAAGGCAAATATGAAATACAGTATTTTCATTCATCTACTTCTGTCAACAGAGCCCTTAAAAATGAACACCTACCACATTAAGCCATTTCCTTTCATTTTATAGGTTTTCCACAGTGAAGAACTGTGTTGCTTTGTTGAAACAGGGCTGTTTTCACCTTTCCAGATGTTTTAACCCCTTTTTTCCAAATATCAGCTATCGAAAATTAAACAAAAAGTCCTTAAAAATACACACACAAAAATTTGAACCGAATCTTTTTAATTGTTGGTTTTGACTTGTCAGGTTGCTTCTTTTGAATTTGTGTGTGAAAGACAGTAGAAAGATAGCAGAGAGTATTCTGCTCTMCTATTCCAGGATTCTGGTTTTGGGCGTACTGAGATACAACTAGTTTGCAATGTCATTCAACTAATAGATAAAAGGCGAAGTTATGTTTTTGAAAGTCACTACTTATAGCAAAATATTATGAACAAATACCTCCATAAAGCAGGCTTATATGTTTTATTAATATCTGTGCAGGTGAGTCTGGGACACCYCTGAGTCTTTCCAGCAGTGCTGACTGAAAATGAGGAAAATGAAATTTTGATGAAAAAAATTGCCCAGACCAAATGAGTGTCCCTTCCTCCTTCCCCCAAGTATTTTCAAAGCCAAGTGAAGTCTAGAGGAACTAGAATTATCGTTGACTTCAACAGGACATGAAGGATCTCGGCCCTTGGGAATACCAAAAAGCGTATACTGCAGCACTTTTCAGCTTGCTATAGRCAACTCATGGGCTACACCTACAGTGCTGTACAGACAGGCCTTCAAGGCAGGCTAATGGCTAAAATACATATCTATATACACTGGAAGAAATATTTCTATCCATAAAGCAAACCATAATGATTTGTAACGATACAAAACCTACTTACTGCAATGTTTATGGGTCCTRGGCCTTCAGTGTGTTACTTGCCTTTCTGCAGATGCTGTTCATGATCCCTTCCTTGAAAACAGGATCTAGAAAGGCCCTAACWTTGCTTGCCCAAGGGCAGATGGGATTTGTGGAATGGATGGTCATGCAATGACTTCAGAAGGGCCSAGGGTACTGGCCTACTGTTGAGGAAGGTTGCAGCAGTATTGAAACCAAGTGAAATAACATCACTCATCACCAAACTGCAGTCCAGCTGGCAAACTGAGAAGCATCCTGACACCTTCAGAGATGGAACGACATTTTGGGGAAAATATGCCAGAATATTCAACATTCTCATAAAGAGAACCGTAATTTGTAAAAAAAAAAAAAAAAAAAAAAAAAAAAAAAAAAAAAAAAAAAAAAAAAAAAAAAAAAAAAAAAAGAGCCACACATACACAGAAGGGCATACAGCTTCATTCATCAAGCTTGAATAAGCCATAATTCAACTGGCTTGGCCCTAATGCCCAAATCTAAAGGCAAGAAACCAGGATCATCAGAAGTACTTAGGTGCCTGATTCTCATTACTTTTGGCAGGACCAAGATTTCAGACTCCTTTCTTTGGTCATGAGTTAATAATGCCAAGGTTGAGGGTTCGATCCCTGTACAGGCCACTCGTTTGAGGGTTGGACTAGATAATCTCCAGAGGTCCCTCCCAACCTTACTGATTCTATGATTCTGTGAAGTAGACATCAAGAAATGCTCTGCTCCTTGCTGAGCAGAATATTATAGATTTCAAGTACGTGACAGCCTTCTGAAACTTTCATGGCAAAC
>NW_028186269.1:313792-323296 GCF_003343005.1 Rhea americana
AAAAAAAAAGTTATTAAACTTGTTAGTGGTTAGTGTGCCAGCCTTCCCAAAAATAAGTGATTAGGAAAGCATTCCTTTCTCCATGTTATGCAGGACATTTGGAAACAATTAAATATTCAAATCTAATTTCTCAGATTGGAATCCAGCTACAACAGGAGGGAGGCTGTTAGTGGTAGTTGAAGTGGTAGGTAAAAAGTCCAGAGGGCGGTAGCAATTTTCTGTTAAGAGAAATAGCTGTGCCATTCTGACACAGATCAAAAATAGTAATTCAACTGTGTATGCCTCCTGGATCTTTTTGCATGTCAATCACCTCTAAGTGATTAGTTTGGAAAAAAGTTATGTGAAAAAGGGAACAGGCCTCCTATTTTAAAATTATTTGTATGACTTTTGCAAGTTATTTATTTTCTTTATGGCCTTAGGTGGAAAGAAATCAAGTATGCTTGAAGTGGGAATTACCCACATTTTCTTAAAAACAGAAGCACAATCACACTACACATTTGCAGGCCCTGGCTTTGAACCCAGTGAAGCATTCACATAGCTTAGGCAAACCAGGCAAACACTGCAGAACGAGAGGACAGTTTAAATACTTCTGTTTTTACTGCATCATGGAAAAACTGATCATTTATCTCATTAAGATGGAGAATTTTTACTGGAGRACTCACGCTGAGTTTATAAGCCTGCCTGCTGTTTTGCCTGTAGTAACTAAAAGAACAGTGCTGTCCCTTTGCCTAGTGATAGATGTTGGGCTTTGTGGCAAGGTAAGGAAGGTAAATTGATGACAGACTCAGTATTTTTTTAAATGTACGTAAGTTTCTCTTTACTTAAACAGATGTGGCATATAAAATAAATACATGCAACTGCAATTTAGTTCACTGGCAGAAACCTCAGCTATAATAGCACCATGTGTGCAGGGAGGCCTGGCTTGTAGAAAAAAAAGAGTAGAAACAATTTCTTTCTCAAAGTCTAACCATGATCCAACCATGAGGCAAGTTGCTTACAGGGACACTTTTGAAAGTACTGTAACCAAAGATCAGTAAGTCACTCTGAAGCACTTTGGCAATATTCCCCTTAACTCACTTTGTTTTCCTTATCTGTTACATGCAAAATTTTCCTTCCTTCAGCTGTGCCTACATGTTTTCTGACTGCAAGCAGACAATGAATATGTCTACTTGGATGTAACTTCCTAAGCAACTGAGCACAACAGAGATCAAATCCAACATATCTGCCTCTGAGCCTTACGTCTCATCACATGTCAAGTCAATCCAGGAAGCAGATGACACTCTCAGGCTAACAATTAACTCTCATCCTCCCTTCAATTCCTCAGGAAGTTGCTGACAGCTCTTCCTATTGGTCTTTTCAAGCAAGAGATTAAACTGCACCTGCCCATGTACCTGCACGGACACACACACACTCATATACAGATTTTAAAATAACCCTTTTAGAATACTGTTAGTCTACAATGTGTTGCAGAATACAAATTTAATCAATGTAAAATGGAGCCACGTAGAAGCACTTCATTSATTGCTTAGGCTGGCCTAAGGCTCCAATACGAATGTTAGAGCACTGTTTGCAAATGGACAACTTAACACCACTACAATGGTGACCTCCCTGTCTCAGATAWGGAAGTGAAGGCCTGTTTTGGCATTCAGAAGAGCTGCCTCTGAGCATGTATGTTTATCACAGATCTAAAAATCATCTTAATGTATCTTTATTGCATATTTGTAATGTAGCTGTCAGCAATGTGATCAGCCTCTGCCCTTAACTGTGAAACATAYTGTTTTGCATTTCCCTGGACTTTACATATTACGCCTGGTTATGGTCCAATTTTAACTCCTTTTTCAKTTTACAGTCTCCATTCTTAATTGGAAACCATTTTATTTGAGGGTTGTGGTGCTCAAGTGGTGGYGATGGCAGAGGGAGGTATCTGGAACGTGACTCTCTTGGCTTTACTGCACSAAATAGACCTGGATTAAATAGGTTATAGAACAGTAACATGGAGAGCTTGCCATCTCTTTCTGGAAGCACTGCAATACTGGAGTGAAGTGGAGTGGCTGGAACAAGCCATCCATCCCTCTTCCAGCTCCAAGGAAAGACATTCAGCAGACAATCCTCAAACCACGGACATATATCTGAGCTAAGATCTAAGAGTATAGTCTAACTTTCTTAGCCAAAATGATTAGCTCTRATCTTGATCAAGTCACCAGTACTTCTTGTTGAGGTAAGGACTCCTCTTCGGTTTTGCACTTACATACATTGTGCAAAGAGCTGTTGCCCTATAAAGCCTAGAATTCATAGAGGCTACTAGAACAGTAAAAATATCACATAAACAGTAACAGCAGTCTTAACAGAGCAAGCAAGGCTTTTTGGACCACAGAAACAAAATTACATTCAACCTTGAACTTGACAATTTTTCCTTAAATCTAATGTTGAAAAAAATCTTACATTTTGATGCTACTGTTCCTAACAACCCATCCTTTCAAAAGGTTTGCAGGCAATATTCACTCAGGCATATTATATTTCATTAAGAACACCGTGAAATCACTGTCCTACAGGACAAGGGCTGTGATTTAGATATGATTACAGGAAGATAGTAATTTTTTGATAATTTTTTTTTTCTTGAAACGTTGCAGAAATAAAGGTAGATGCATGAAGCATTACTTCTTATATAGTCACACCACACAGCTGGTACTTATTATATCACATCTCTTATTTCTRTGTAGATCTATATTTGCTTTTGAAGGCTAGTGGATAAAATATGCTTGTTCTTCAGTCTGTGAAGTTATATRTTCTTACGTTCCTCAGACAGCTTCACTGCAGTTCTTTACCACAGCATTTTCAGACCAGYAATCTTCTGCTGTCTCTACCTTTGCATCTCAGACTTCTCTTGCAAGAAGTATGCACTCGTTTCACTCAGTGAAACGATGCAATAATATTGCTTCAGTATCATTACAGTAATATTGACAATACAAATCCAAGTTTGGCTCAGCTTGTCTGTATCTCCCTAAATATAAAGCATTAAAATTGGATGTCCTTGTTCTTTGGTAGAAGTGTTCCATATTGTTGCCCAAGACAACCTGCAATTCATGAAAACATTCCCTTGCTTTACTTTATGCTGCATACTAAATGCATTAATTAATTTTCAATTCTTTTTTGGGCTGTTTCAAGAGTACGGCATAGTTACTTATAAGCATTTAGAATGAAAACATGAAATGCAACAATAAAGATCAAAGCCTAGACTTTTCTCTAAAAACATTATTAGCCTCCATCTAATGTTACTTAAAAGAGATTTTTTTTAACACTCAGACTACCCTTTAACAACATTCTCTTCTCTACCCCTTGCCTTACAGTGAGCAGTACAACACTTAACATGCTTAAAAACCATGCTTTTCCTACTTTGCCTTGTGATTTTCTGCAATGAAAGTGGGATCTCGTCCCACACTGAAGTTACTCACCCAAAATATGGCCTTGCTAGGAAAGGGGAAGGAGAGATGAGTACCACTCCATTGTGCTAAAGTTAAAAAATGATGAGTCTGACTAAACAACCAGAGAAAGAGTCTCAAAAACAGRGGTGCTGACTGAAGTTCAGAACTCAGATTTTTATCACTTACTTATAAATACCTATGAAATACATCACTTACTAATACCACTTGAGTAATTTGTTTTCCTAGGAGAAATCAGTCTTTACCATTTTCTGTTTATTCTATTTATCCTAAATTAACTATTCRAATATTTTATTAATTCAAAGCAAAACAAGAGGTCATAAACATTATGTAGGCAGAGTGCTTTGAAGCGTACTGAGTATCATAGAACCAGTAAGGTTGGAAGGGACCTCTGGAGATCATCTAGTCCARCCCTCAAACAMGTGGCCCRTACAGGGATCAACCTGTGACCTTGCCATTATTAGCACCATGCTCTAAYCAAYGGAGCTAAACCACCTGCAAAGASTACAAACGCAKTCCCCCACTACCACAAATTATGCGTGAGTTTCCCACATTTGGGGAAATCRCAGGGGTCAGCATACCCAGAGTGCAAGAGATGAGCCTCACCCTCAGAAAACCACCTGCCTGATCATGGTGTCTCCCCTGCCASRTAAGTATTTTATATGATTYTATTAATTACAKGAATTCAAAAAGRGTAAATACATGAACGTTAYATAGAGCTGTGCCGATTTATTTGGGGCCCATTTTGATCCTGCTAACTCAGCATAGGAGAGGCTCCCTAAACTGATTGAAGTGAATTTTTTAGCTGTGAAACAAAGCTACAGYGTTAAGAGCTCTGGTTCCTGAATTATATCTTCCACAATGAAAGAATGAATGCCGCTAAGTCTTTTTTTTTAATATTTCTTTATTATTTAAGAGTGTTATTAAGCTTTATTAGACAGACTTATTTCATCTTATTACTGAGTTAAAGTGCCATCAGWCAAACCAAACACATATTGAAAAGCCTATTTTTTTCAGTCTAGTTGGGGTTGAGATCTTTTTGTAAACTTTGCACAGACACAACTCATGGCACACAAAGTGCTTCTGAGACCATAAGACATTGGTCAACTAAGTTTTCAAAGAAATTAAGGTGTCTGTGCATATCAAGAAACAGCAAGTTTAGCACACATGAAAAAAACCTGCTTGCACCATGTATATCTGCTCATTGAATGACAATAACATTATTCACAAAGTTGACTTGTGCTTCACAGCTGAGCTCAACAGCTCTTGTTCACTGAACTATATATCACTGATGACAAATCTTTCACTAGCACTCACACGCCTAAAGGATTACAGTGTAAGACACCAGTAAAACTGTTTACTCCATTTGTCATCATGATGGCTCAAAAAGACAACAATCCTATTRTTAATATTAGGATCAATTTTCATAGCCTTTATACAGGAGAAGTGTTTCACCATCAATATCCTGCATTGTCCAACTTGACCACAAGCATTGGAACATGACAAATAAGCATATATATTGCATAACACAGTTGTGTTTGATTTTTATTTATAGAACACAGGTTTCCAAAGAGATTTAATCAGAAATTATACTCACACCCTGAAACTCTGAATTTTTTTTTAATGCTTCTCTATTAAATACAGATTACTGTTTATTTCCAAAMTAAATTCCAGCATAAATCACTCCTCTATCTAACACCTAGGAGCAAAGTAGTATGTATTCCCATACCATTTAAGGTGAGGATTACACTGTTGTAAATATGTATTGCATAGTTATCTGCATTCTTTTTAGCAGATAGTCTCTGGCACTTATTTCAAAAGTCCAACCATCACTTCACTGATATCCCATAACTTCCTTGCAACCAAGTCATCCATGGCTTTGGGCAGGAGTTCCTCCTCTTTGCAGTCCCCAAAATATTTCCCTGAGACACCTTCTACATCAGGAGACGAGGCCAAATAAATAGAAGTCTGGGCTCCTTCCAGAGGTGTTYTGAAGAAAGCCCATGACACCAAATTGAATAGGGGTTTTGCCAGGAAAGGAATATTCACRTATCTGCCTAGATTTGTTCTGACAATCCCAGGATGAAGTGAATTGACAGTGACTCCTGTCCCTTCTAATCGACGGGCCAGCTCCCTTGCAAATAATATGTTAGCCAATTTACTCCGACTGTAACAAAAGCTTTTATTGTAACTTATCTCACTGTTCAAGTCTTCAAAGTTGATTTCTCCGTATTTGTAAAGCTTTGAGGATACTACCACAACCCTGCTTGGAGCAGAATTTTTGAGGAGGCCCAGAAGAAGGTTGGTGAGCAAGAAGTGACCCAAGTGGTTTACACCAAATTGCATCTCAAAACCATCCTCTGTCTTCATATATGGACACTGGAATATCCCTGCATTATTAATCAGAACATCCAGYCTTGGCTCTTCCTTTAAACAGGAAAGGAAAAAAAAAAAGATTCAGTTTTATTATAAATTGTCATACAAAACATACCATTACACTTGTTTCTTTGATCAYTGTTAGAAAGAAATAACTTTACTCCTAGTCTTCTAAATTGCAATTTCCTGATATTCTCTTAATGCACTACTGAAAAAAAGAAATAAACTACTAAACTGAATATAYGCCTCAGTTAAAATCTAAATATCTTTAAGTAGGTTTAAGTCTACTTTTAATACAGGCAGAACACAATCATCTGTTTCTCTAAGAACAACTTTTCRTATAACAACTCAGTGAAAACTTTTTTGTAATGCATTTTATTTTCCTCTGAAAAGCAGTATTTTTACCAACTTACCAATTGCAAAAGCAGATGCATCTACACACTATCATAATTTGAATTACAGTAAATCTCAGCCATGGGTATGGGCTCTACCATGCAAAGATAACAAATATGTAAAAAAAAAGTTAGTCCCCCAAATTACCCTCACTATTGAACAGAAACTGTCAATTTGTAGAGCCATCATCTCATTGGGAAGSAGATTTCATGAAAAACTTTGCAAAACAATGTTCTCATGATTTTAAACATGATTTCACTTGAAAATTCTCTACACATCATTGGGCTGGTTTGTGATAACTACAGAGCAGAATTTGTCATAGAAAAGTAGCATTCATGATCCTAATTGAACAGGGCAGGAACAAGCTTCRTAGTAGTTGAGTCTAAGAACTTAGTGTGTCTATGGGACTGAGGCTTGAAATTTTTACACGCTCAGCACATGCTATTTTATGGATCAGTATTTCTGGACCAGGTTGGGAGAAAACAAAGAATTAAGGAGACATTCTACAGTGTGCAGAACTCTTTCCAAATTTTCCCCAAACAATGATTTTTTCAAAACAAACCAAACTTCTTAAATAAGCTCTGAATTCAGCACTTTCACACATCTCTGGCAAAAACTTTTGAGTGACTAACAAAAATGCATCCATTGTATAGAAAAAGTAGCATATGTTTTCTTTACTACTAAATCTTTAAACCCAATGTGGTAAGCAGAGATTGCTTTGGAACATCTTAGTGAAAAAAAATAAAGAATCTCCAGGTAAAATTTATCCCATTTGCCTTCAAAGAGAATAAAATCTGAGTTTGTACTTGSTATTCAGTTAATGATGCTGGCATCAGACGCCTAAAATATCAAATACTTTAACCTCTGATTGATTTCAGTGGGACTTGATGTTGCTCAGTATTTCATACAATTGAGTCCCTGACACATGAACAAAAGACCATCAGGCTCAGTTTTTTCCCTCAAAGAGGCATAATAGTTACTACAACTAAACAAGGATATAATCAAATATTATCTACAATAGGTATTATSTATAGCTCATTAAAGTGACACATCCACTTTCTTCCATAGAGCAGAAATTTGCTTTAAATATTTCTTGTAGCATCTGACCTGRGGATTTATTTTGCAAGCCTTAAAACTTCAAGGAGCAGGCCTTCTGCTCGAGCTACATTCTGAGACTTCCAGATTTAATAGTCTGAAGTAATGCGACCAATGCTAAGCAGGCAGCTACTATGAACAACTGCATTAAAGCGTACAAGACATCAATTTGAGAGACAAAGCTATTTCTTTTAGCTTCTGAAGCTTGTTTCCACTTCTCTCCACTTTTCATGATGCATTCCAACATCAAGTCCTTTATTTTTTGCAGTGAAGCTAAAGAGTGAAAGATGGATTACTTGCTGTTCTGCAATGAAAAACTTCCACAGATTAAGTTCAGCTGTGGGAGTGCATCGTTTCCTCACCCTACCTGTCTTTGAGCCTCCTTCTTCTCAAAAAGGAAAGTATTTGTTGAACTGGACATTRTAATAACTCACATCCTCTGCCATTAGCTACTTTTGGGATTACTTTAGAAATGTAAATTAAAACAGAAGTATCAGCAGTGCTCTGCAAACACAGGTGCTCTCTGTTTCTCCACCCATTTCTTCTCGTATAGTCATTTAGTCCAAAGAAACACTAAACAATGTACATTTTTGGATTTTTTATACTTTAATTCTAATTTAATTTTAAAAGATTAGACAATATTTATTTTTTAGTGTTTACTCTGCATGTTTTACATCCTTTTGTATATGCATATATTCCTAGAATGCTAAAGGAAGATCAGACCTTATCACTTGATTCATGTACGTGATCACAGAGAGTTCCACTAAAGCACACAGGGCTTGACTTTTTCAGACACTTAAGTCTTGCAAAAGTTATTTGAAAGTTAATGGAATATAGTTCCTCTCCTCTTTCCACAGCACTTAAGTATCTTCTAAGTACCTAAAAAGGTGCAGCACTTATTAAGCTTGATTTCCTATGACTTTGTGTCTCACAGTTTGGTTAGCTAGATGTGATGAGAGTCTGAACTCTGGTGTCTAAAGTAAAGCTGAACTCATCTAGCAGCACTTTTGTCAGATGAATTGATTGGATGTGTCTGTTCTACTYAACCACAAATTTTCAGAAAATCTGTTAAAACTCTACGCATTATAAATATTTGTATCTCCTAAATTCAGCTGGCACTGGCCAACAGATTTGAAATGCRTGGTGAGGGACAGCCTGAGGAGGAGGCAGGACTGATGTAACTGTGAGCAATGCCTTTAAGTGAGCCTTTACTCCTTTGAGGACAGGGCTGAGCTGTAATACCAATTTAAAGCAGTAAAGTCAAGTTAATTAAAAAAAATGTAAAGAAAAGGCAAAATATTTCTCTCCTGTTAAAAAAAAAAAAAAGAGGCTTTTTCTTTTCAATGCTAAAGCAGTYCAAATCCATCTGAAATTTACACTTCAAGTTACTAATTCAAATCATGGTTAATTTACTGACACCCTCCTTTCAAATCCTGCAGAACTCAGCAACATCTAGTACCATCCAAACTGGACTGCCAGCAAGAGGAACCAAGCCTGATAAAAACGGAACCACAAGAATAATAAAACCGTAATACTTTACAAAGTTCTCCCGATCCGTCCGTGCTCGTTCCCAGTCCCGCCGCAGGAGACCGCCCSCGAGGGGAAGGCACCGGGGCGAGGCCCAAGGCGCGAGGCAGAGCCGGCTGCCGCTGCCCTGCGCTTTGTCCAACACCCGGTTAACAGCCAAGGCGCCCTAACAGCGGCGGCGGCCCCGCCGCACACCCGGCCTCCTCCTCCTCCCGGGCTGAGCCGCTGGACCCGCCGAGGCCCGGGCCGGCCCCGCTCCCCGCGGCCGCCGCTGCCGAAGGGGCTCCCGCCTTCCTGCCGAGGGGCTGCCCTCAGGGGGGGGAGGGCGGCCGTTACAGCCGTTGCAGCCGTAGCCATGGCGACGCGCGGCCGTACCTGGAGGACGCGGTGGCAGAAGGCGCGCACGGAGCGCAGCGAAGCGAGGTCCAGCTCGCGGACCACCAGCTCGCCGCCGCCCTCGGCCGGCGCCCGCTCGCCCACCTCGTCGCGGATCTCGCGGGCCGCCCGCTCCGCCCGCGCTCGGTCGCGGCAGCCCATGATCACGCGGGCCTGCATCCGCAGCAGCTCGGCCGCCGCCGCCCGGCCCAGCCCGCTGTTGGCCCCCGTGATGATCACCGTCTTGCCCCGCATGGAGGCGGCGGCCCCGGCTCCAGCCGCGGCCGCGCTGCCCCGG
>NW_028186269.1:323489-334898 GCF_003343005.1 Rhea americana
TGTAGTCCTCGGCGGGAGCGGCGCGGCCGCGGGGCGGGAGGCCGCGCCGAGGCCCGCGGCGGCTCCGCGGCCGGCAGCTTACGTGGAGCCAGAGGCTCGGCGCTGCGGCCGCCTCCGAGCGTCCGCGGCTGTCTGCTGCCCGCCCGAGCGATGTCTGAGGCCGTGCCCCGAGGGCGGCGGCCGCCCGGCGCCTTCGAGGCGGCTTCGGCCTCGAGGCTGCTCGAAGTCACYTCGGGCTGGGAGGAAAGTGCCGCTTCAAAGGGCGCTCGCTTGGGGTTATTCCAGCTCCGCGGCGACACCCGGGAATCCGACTCCAAAGGATGCTTAGAAAGGTATATTTTTAAAATTTAAGATATGTGGGCAATCCCATGCRTGCGGCTTTTCCTTCTTTATTATTGTTCTCCTTTCTGCGTTTGAAGCCTTTGGGATTCTTCTTTTCACTGTTTTTTAATGYGGAAAGGACAGTGTGTTTCACTATGAGAATAAATTTGTAGTGATCATCTCCAGCCTCCCTRAGTTTTCAGATTTAGAGCACTGGAACCATGCAGGATTCTAGCGTCAGTTATCTTATCTTTTGTGATCTCTCTGGTGTTTTTGCTGTTATCTGCAAACCCTGTCAGCAGGAAGAGGACTTGCATGCAGTTTCAGATAATTCTTGAAAACATAAACTAAGATTTTTGTAGGAATCAACTGTATAAGCAATCAAATATGGATGTGAAAATGCCCAACTGGTGTTTAGAGCAGGAGCTGGACTGCAGGTCTCTGTGCTGTGTGACACAGTTGGTATGCATTAGAAATATCTTAGATCAGAGAGAGGGTGTCTTGAGGGTCCCCCCATCCTGCCAAAGTAGCTTTGAATCCTCAACCCAGACCCAGTTTTCAACTATCATCTTCATGTCCTGTGTTCAGATCATGCCTTTATTAATGCCAGACCATGACCATCCCACCTAAGGGAATGCAAATACATCCAATGAGGCAGACGTGGCCACTGAGGTTCACTCACTCAAAATCCTTTTCGTGTTTTTTCCTTGCAGGGTTGCTAGCAGAAATGTACAGGGAAACAATAAAAGGGCAACAGAATTTTGGTCAAGAGCAACGTAGGTTAGAAAAGAAAGAAAAATAATAAGGCTGAGTGCAGATTTAGGAATAAGATAGTGACAGTGAGGAGAGATAACAGAGATTCAGRGGCTCAGGGTCAGGACTAGAAGCCGGGAAGCCAGGTAGGTGGAGTCTAGGGAAACAACGGCTGAGATGGGGGGAGGATCAGAAACAGGCTTGATTGCTATGAACATGTCTGTTCTTGGTCAAGACCTGGCATGTTTGGGGAAATTATGTTAGAAACCCAAGAGGAAACCCATGAACCTTTTATCCGGTTTCCTATGGTTGCTCTGAATGTGATAAGCATCTGCAGTAGTAACCTCCACTTAACTGACATGTGCTGACGTCACCCATGGTCTGTTCACATTGCCACAGTCTGTTCTCAGGTTGACTTCAGCTCACGTTACAGCCAAGGAGATGTATCAGATTCTTCTGGAAGCATGCTCACCATCTCTTCTGACCATTTGTCACACTTCTCAGGCAGCAGGAACAGGCTCCTAGGCACCACTTCTAAACACATTGGATTCTCTGAAACCTCTCCTGTTTGTCTTTTTACTGCAGAAAATGGTCTCTCTCTCTGTTCTTAGTGCTTCATTTCGTTTTGAGACTCATGACTACACCGAAAAGTATTTTAACCAGGGCACACCATTGTGTCTGCTCTATGACAGAGATGGCTTTTGGCATTCTTAATCTGTTGTTAGAACCATAACCAGTTTTAAATGTTCTACCATATGCTCTGCTCAGGGTAAATTGCATCTTTGGGATGTGTTGGGGCCAGGCCTACTTCTGCTGCCCAGTGACTTTGTGGCCAAGGACTGTCAGAAAGGGAAGATGATTTCAGGTGATGGAGATGCCCAAATAAGAGAACCAGGAAATACCCTGTCAGGAGAACAGATTGCTGCTGCAAGAAATCATTCTGTTGGGGCATAAAGAATCTGCTGTGCAGCATCTGGCAGTGGGGACTGACTCTGGCAGCCATCTCTGGTACACCTTATCCTTCAAAGATCATGAGCATACTGGAGATGTGCTGCCTCTAGGTCTGCTTAGGTCCASTGGCAAATAATCTAGCCTTCCATGCAAGGAGCATTCTGCACAGGAGCTCACTGGTGATGGTGATCAGAAGCTGCTCATCCAGGCAGGGATGGCCCACACATTCAAATTTTATTGGTCCCAGACACTGCTCAGCAAAGTAACTGAAAACTTGCTTTTTTCTTAAGACAGATCAAYCTGCTATACCAGTTTCCCTCTCTAGCTGCTGCATTTGAAGATAAATGGATGTATTCTTCTTACTAGCAATACTGCATGYCAATGCAGGTAACAGGTTCTGGCAGAGGCAGAGGAGCCCAAGTAGGGGTACTGGTGAATGCTACTCAGGATGTTAGAACTCTTTAATTCCTGAGGCTTGAGAATAGATCATAGTCCAGGAGGGGCACATCTTGGAACATAGATGGTAACAACTGTCCCCAATATTCATCTCAAGTGTTTTGCTTCCTTCAGGTTTTGTTTTGCTATATAGGACATATTGACCTAGAGACTGAAGGGATGTCCTGAATGGTGAAATAATTGAAGAACATCAGATGATTGTATCTTGGTAGCTAGCAAGAGGTATACAATGCAGTCTGGGAATGTGTTCTCCTGTAAATAAAAGAAAAAATAGTCAAATCACCTTAAGGGTCTTGTTTCCAACATTTTGTTTGTGGATATTTTGAGGCTGGGGGTAGGAGACATTCCTGTTTGTCTTAATTGGAGTCTTCACTGTAATTTGGTGCGTGAATGTAGTTGCTAAGTGAACAAGGACTATTTTTTGCTTGACAAAGGTCTGTCTCAGCACAGAARGAATCTTGATTATCATGAATCCTCTTCCATGTTGTGTTTGAGATGCCAGTATCTGTCTTCCAGTGTTATGGAGAGGCTGATAGACAGGACAGTCCAAAACATTCCTCCTCTTTTCTATTCCCATATTAAAAAGTGTTATCCAGCACTGTAACTGTGGCTGGCTTAAGGATATGAGATTGCTAGAGCATAATGTTGTCTTTATGAGCATAAGAATATTGTTTGGCCTGGAATGCTAAAAGATTATTCTGGATAGGTCTCTGAGACCTGTGCTTTCTTCTGGTTTCTGCCTACAAAAATAGAGAAGTGGGCTGCCTCCTTCAAGCCCTTTCCCTCAGTTCCCACTCCATTTCCATCCCATTCTAGAGGATTTTATTGAAAACAATGATCTTGGTCTGCTAGTCTAGCTGTTCCCTGGGCCAAGAGATGATGATTATAATGGGCAGAGGCCTGTTATCTCYCCAGACATCCAAATGAGGCTCAAAAGACACTTGCGTGAAAGAATGAGAGCTGACTCACCCAAAGGGCTGCCAACTGGATATTCAGAGAATCAGCCAACAAGCCTGGGCGAGTTACATCACAATTAAAAGGCAGTGGGTGTAATTTGAAGAAACATCTAAATGCGTTTTGGTCTGTTAGCTTAGAAAAAGTGATTCTGAACTTTTGGACTTTAATGTTGATTTGAATTCTCTGATGAAGAAACCTAGTATATAAATTTAAAATGTGATAGTCTTTATTTCCCTTCACACAGACTTGAGTGCTTTCAGGACTGAGACTCCATGAGACGCTCACCTCTGGAGTATCAAGAATCCCACTAGCCCTTTTCAGTATCAAACTGGAATTACTATATTCAATGTTCAGTCAACATGGAGTCAAGTATCAGCAATATGTGCACGGCATATATATCCTTTATCTCTTTCTCCACTCAACCGTCACATCTATAGCTCTAACAATGGATGGATGAAGAATGACTGGTCATGTTCTGTTTCAGCAAGACAGGCCCATACTCCTGGAATTTGCAGCTATGCTTCTGTGGTGTGTATACACACAATTTGTATTCCACAGTCAAGGAACAGTTTTGGATTCCTTGCTGATTCTGTGCTTTCACATAAAAACATCTGCTAATAACATTTTTTGTAATCTCCATTTGGCAAGGTAACCCTATCCTATCCTGGCAGACAATCACCAGACCTCAGTTATTCGTGCCTTCCTCACCTCCTGGCTGAGCTATAGAAATGTGATATATTTGGGCAAAAAGCCTTTAGCACTTAAGAAATTCCAAGTATACTAGAACTCTGCAGTATATCCCTTCAACAACACATGCTGGTGTGAACATAAAAAATCTTTCTAATTTTCTTTATTCAAGTTTCATATAGGATCAAGGCTTTCAATTTGTTTTTAAAGAACTTTGTGGCTTGGACCCAGATCATTTAAAAGATTGCCTATGCTTCTGGGATGGAAATCACAATTAATGCAATGAAGCTTTCTACAATAACAGGACAGTTCATCTGGACAAAGGAGTCCAAATGTTTTTTAGAGGCTAACTTGAGATTCTGGGGTGAACTCCTGCAGGAACCAAAGATTATCACAAGCCTTCACCATCTTCTACTTCCAGAGCAAAGCACATTCTTTTGGCTTTGTCTCTTCTAATATGAATACACAGAAACAATAAAAATAAAACAAGACATTTGTCCCACAACAGAGAGAAAGAGAACAAACACCACCTGACAGATGTTAGTTGTGTCATTTGGAAGATGCTCAGATACTATAATGACAGTGAAATACAAGAACTTAACATAAAAGAGGTAGAACAGACTTATGGTGTAAATTTACATGAATTAATGTTGCAATAGACACTTGTCCACTGGAAACTCATTTGAGGTTGCCAAATTCAGGTCATACAGATCACAGAACAGCTGTAAATTCCCGATGAATCTAGCTAAGAAATAGTAGTTGCATCAGCAGTATTATTTCAGCATTCAGCATGTAAGAGCAGATTCTCTGCTCTTACAAAGGTACACTCTTACGCTTCAGTCTTTCAGTCAGAATACTGACAGCATCTCTGCTCTTCCACCTAGCTTTATATCTGTGCGAAAGCTGTTGGAAAGCTGTTGGGTCTTTGAGACCTCTGTCAGATTTGACTGAAAGTGGTCAACTGGTTCTAAATCTCTTGGAGAAGAGAGAGATACAGAGACACTGATCACATGAACCTTGTTTCCACTGGAAAGTATGCTAAAACCTCTACGTAAAAAATGACAAAGTTCTGTAAAGCCAGCTTTATTAAAATAGGAAAATAGTATAGAAAAATAAAGAGTTCCTATAAACACAAGCTCACGTTTCACTGGAAAGACAATTGTCTGCAAAAATTGAAACCTCATGATACCAAACCTACCGAACACATATTTAACAAAAAAAAAACTACTAACAGGTAAACACTTGCAGGTAAACTGCACTTTTCATAATTTCAGAAAAAACTTGCAGGAGCTATCTATGCAGCATGATTTTTGTTATAAATAGCCTATTAAGAATTTTTAGAGAAAATATAACAGTTCTATCTTTTTCAAAATACYGTTTAATCTATAAAAAAAACAGTCCAAATCTTTTCCTACTATTGAAAACACAGTGTTAGTTCCAGATGAGTAAAAGAAAAACAAAACAAAACCCTAAACTACTTAAGAATACTATTAAAATAAATCTATTAGAAACTTACCTATATTAAAATATTTCCTTTAAAGATTGTTCTAGCCAGAAGTCAAATCTTAAAACATAGTGCTTGCAATATATAAATAAAGATTTTGTTTTCGAACACAACTATTGGTATATTAGAGGCTGGCTGTGTTAAGAATCATCTTTAATGGTGCCATCCAGTTATGTGGATTTGGGATATTTCTGAGCAATGCCATAGGGAACATGTGCAGCTATGGTGCCTAATTTGTGTGCTCCYTCGATGTGAAACATCTGGTCATCAAAGAAAATGTGAGGACGGATTTTCACCAAGATTGGTCCTTTAGGAGCTCCTGCTAGGAAAAGTGCCTCATCAATCTCCAGACCCCAGCTACGAAGAGTCTTCAGTACTCTGGCTCCAGAACTTGCTGCACTTCTGGCTGTGACCAAGAAGGTCCTTATAGGACAATTTAATCGTTCATTTTTTGCATAAAACTTCTTCTGGAGTTTCCCTAGGTCTTCCAGAAAACCTTTTAAAGGACCCTGAGTATAAAATACCAGAAACACATTAAATATTTGTCCACAGCTTACAAAATCATCCATTTGTTTTCTTTCAGATTGCCTGTTATACATAGAATTCCTTCCCTAATGCTCTGCTGTGCAACAGTCTATGCATGTAGCATTTCTAGAAGGGTTTGCATCCTCACTATGAATACACAAATTGAAGGAAAAAAAAACAGTTAAAATTATCCTACATTGTATGATCAGTAGAAAACCACTTCTGACTAAGGCTTACAAGATCTCTTGGAAAATAAAGTTAAAACTATAGTCTTCAACCAATTTAATAACATGTTCTTTAAAAACACTGAGCTCTTTTTGCTACAATCCACGGGGTRCATTTTTTCTGTCTGAAGAATGCTAAGATACTTAATTACTCGGACTTCACTGAAATAATTTCAAATTAATGACAGCATTAGAATTATACTCTGATTAAAACAAWCAAACAAACAAAAAGCCTAAATGATACAGAGTCAAAATCCAATATATTGAACTTGCCAATACTTTCACAAAGATAGGTTGCATTCTTCTGGATTTATATCAATTTGGTATAAAATTTTGGTATAAATATTTCTGGCATTTATATAATATTGTCGACAGTATCAGAGTTGGTCTTTCACTTTAAGTTAATGTTAAAATATTTGTGTTCTTTTAGAAAAATATCTTAGTTTTACTTGAGAATAAGCATAGATACTACCCTATTTCAAAAATCAGAACAACGTAGTTGAAACTGTTAACTGAAAATGATAACAAATATAGTAGCCCTCTTGTAATGATATAATTAAGTGATACAATTAAATAAAACTGCAAGTCACTGTGTTATGTATGCAATTCTCTCAGTGAAGCAGGAGATCTGGTGAAGGGACTACCATAGTGGGCTCTTCTGTGTCAAAGAGGTTCTAAAGACTATCCTGGAAAAGGGAAATAAATAGAGCAATGAAATGATACTTCAACTTACAAATGAAACTTCTGGAAGTTTCATTTGTAGGAATACATACAGGGGAAGCTGGAGAAGGGGAAACTGGAGAAGGACAGCCACACTATTTACAGYAGTAAATATAAAAAGGTGTTTTGAAAATTCACTGATTCAGGAAGTACAAACCTGTGCAAGAGGCTTATTCTCATTCAGCTGTTCATGTTCAAAAAATCTGTCTAATCCTTGCTCTTTGGCAATCTGTTCTGATTCATCAGAAAAAAGAACTGCATCCCCATCAAATGCCACTCTCAGCTCTGTATCCGAGTAAGAAATATCTTTGTTTGCAGTGAACATTGTAGCAGATGCAATGCCTGAAAATGTATCAGAGAACTTCACTTACCATGTGAGTCAWTTTTTACATAGAATGCTATTATTTTACACAAAACATCCCTAAAGCAGATTTGTAATGGCTATTGTGTCTGGAAGTGGTCCCATTGACACTTTTTCTTAAATGTCGTTCCTTTCACTTCTGTCTAAGAATACACAAAACTAGTCCCCAAGATATGCTGCAGGTGAGACAAAGCAGGAAGTTCTAAGAAGAATGTTAGCTCAAACTTTTCTTTTTAACTCATTCTCAAATACAGAAGATGGGTTTTGTAAGTTCTATCAAGCAGACACATCTTGGAAAGACGTTGACTGTAGACAAGTAGGAGTATAAGGGGAGTTTCTTTCTTGCAGAATGGCAGGATGGGAGGAGACAGGAAGGCAGTGCAAAGGAAAGGGCTGATTAAGTTGTCATTGTCATCAGGCTGGAGGTCAGAGAAGAAAAATAGAAAAATAGGAACCTGATTAAGAAAAAATATCAGTGATAAGTTTGTACCACACAGAGTTGGACTTTCTTCATTTAATGAAACGGCATTGTTTTCTGTGAAACATACAATTACAACATTCACTTTTTAATAAGCTCAGCTAAGAGATAAGAAAGTCAAATCAAACCTGCTTCTATAGCTTCTTGGACTTTTTCAGAGTCTGCAGACAGATATAAGTTGGTGAGATAAGCAGTCAGATAACCAACAGGGCTTTTACCTCCCGTCATGCAGAAGCGTTCAATTGTTAAACCTAAAATAAGAGCAGCACAAGCTGTGACTCCACCTTAATACTACAAGTGTGTAAAAGGAACTTGTAAAAAGGAACACAAGCCTTCAACTAATAAGAAACTTAATAAGAACAGTATTCACTGTAATTTGAACAAGCTAAACAACTTAAATTGATTACAGTGTTTGATCATTCCTTACTCCCTAAGAATTCCACAAAAAAAAAAAAAAAAAAAAAAAAAAAAAAAAAAAAACTTCCATGCAGAGTAACTGCAGTGAAGGAATACTTTTGGGAGCATAAGTACCAAACAAGAAAACGTTAAGGACTTTTTTTCTCAGAAATTAAGATTTGCACTTGACAGGTTGTATCTAGAGCTTTGGTCCAAATCCTGTTTAAAACAATTTTACTTATTCTGACCCACAAAATTAAATATCATCCCCTAAGAAATAGGTAGCAGTATCAAAGAAGTTGCTTCTATCAAGGTCAGAACAAGAAAAATAAAATGTCTTAATTTCATTATATAACAGCAAGCAGTTCTACAAAGTAGTATTTATTTTACTTACCATAGTGATTGATGCTGTTTATGAGCCTCACTCCCACTTGGGCATGGTTATTAGTCATCAGAACAATATCAAATCGTTCTTCATCCTCAGGGTACAGTTCACAAAGCCGGGCATTGACATGCTCCAGTGCCTGCAGGTTAAAAATRTGGAAGTTCATAGACAAGCCGCATGTGCATTCTTTCTTAATCACTGTGGTTTCAGTGAGACAACTGTCTTGAAGGAGAGTGCAAGATGGCTTTATTCCTTTCTGTTCTGCTC
Source organism: Rhea americana (assembly GCF_003343005.1). Lineage (NCBI taxonomy): Eukaryota > Metazoa > Chordata > Aves > Rheiformes > Rheidae > Rhea > Rhea americana. Next base: position 332,475 of record NW_028186269.1, read on the forward strand.
TCAGGAGCCATTTGACTGCGCTTATTTGAAGGGAAGCAAATAAGTTTATTTTGCTGAAAGCTATAGAAATTAATTTTACAACAGAAATCCTTTTTGTCTGGACACCCATGATCATCTGGAATAAATCAATACATTGTTGAACATTACCAAAATCCCTATTAACCACACTTTTTGGCTTTCAGTGGAATTAAATTTGTTCTGATTTCCCTTTGATTTTTTTTGTTTTGTTTTGGATGCTAAACATTCTTGCCTGGAATGCAAATGTCTGTTTTTTCAGAAGAGTACAAGATTCCCATTCATATTGCTTAATATATTTTAATGAACATTACTAGTGAATAGGAGCATCAAAAAACTTTTTGTCTGCAGGAGTCAAAACAAAAAGATACTTCTTTCTACTTTCCAAGCAGAAAGTCTCACTCAGCAAACTTACATTTTCAGGTCTAGTGATTCCAGTAACTAAGCAGTTTATGAATCTCACAAAAAATCTAAAGTAAAGAATCCAAATGGAAACAGGGTACTGGAAGGCAACAGAGGTCAATGTGCATAGTTAACAGCTCTGATTTTCAAAGTGTGAGGAGTTAAATGATCAAATCTTGTTTATATTCAAAGAGTATTTGACACTGAACTGTAATGAATCTCTTGAAAATAACTGTGTTAGGAAAAACTGCAGTTCATTCCCTAGCGGGCGTAGCCTCTCTGGAGAAGAGAATGAATTCTTTTATGATCATGCTTTTATCCCAGAAATACCTTTCCTATGCCTATGTTATCAGTGCTCTTCACAGCTATTTGATATATTTATAAAAGCACAGATAATGACATAAGACTTTTCTCCACTATGTTAGGTATGTCCAGAAGCTGATGAGCAATGCTGATTTTTTTTTTAATTTCCTGAGGCTGAAACTTAAGCAATGCAAATCTGCTTTTAAAACCGGAACCATTCTGCCTCAAACTCAGCTGCCACAGCAGAGCTGTGGCTCTGCTAATTATTATGTTACAAATCTCCTAAAGTTGCAGTGGAGACTTTATCAAGTGATTCTCCATGGAGAAATGAACTCTGTGGATGACATTTTTCAACCCAGTCCCACTAAAACCTTCATTCCTTAAAACTATGCATATCTTAAGGTTGTTTTTTTTTCCTTTTTTTTTTCTTTTTTTTTTCTTTTAGTAATTAAACTTGATTTCCAGGCTGAGGGCTGTTTGCCATGGCCATTTCTCTTATCTTGTGCAATGAGAATGAATATTCCAGTTTGCTGTGCTTAATCCTAGGGTTTCCTAGGGGGTTGTCCTTTTCTTGGTTCTCAGGTGCGATACCCAGAATAACAAGGAAAGTAAGGAAAATCTAAACCAACCAACAAAAAAATAAAAAAAAAAAGAAGAAGAAGAAGAAGAAGAAAAGTTTATTTCTGAACAAAGTAATGCAGTTAGTATTGGATCAACACTGTCTTGAATCTCACTAAAAGTGGGACAAATGGTGGAATTGAATTTGGGAATAAAGGTGTGGGGCGTTGGGGGGGAGGGGGGTTGCTTGTCTGTGTTTTGAGGCGAGGAGGTTGTGACAAACCCGAACAACGCGGGGCTGCCGTCACGCTGGGGGCCGGGCCGGGCCGGGCCGGGCCGGGCCGGGCGAGCCCCGCGGCTGGGCGCGCGGCCGCGGAGCAGGGCGCGGGGCGGCCCCAGCTTTCCCGTTTCGCAAAAACCGCTGGAGCGCTGAGGGAAACGGGACGTGCTGCCGGGCAGGCGCTGAGCGTCGGTGCCCGGAGGAGGGCTCGCAGTTCCCCGGTGCTTCCCCGCGAGGAGGAGGCTGAGTCGTGTCCCCCCCCCCGAGCTAAGGCAAGCTCCCCGGCTTGCCGAAGCGGCTTTCCGGGGGCGGGTTGTCCCCGCCCGGAGAGCCCTTGGGCTCCTCCTCCCCTTCCGAAATTTGGCTGTGGCCTTCGGGCATCCTCGGGCGGCCTCGCTTACCTTGACGAAGTAGAAAGCCGGGCCGGGCTTGAGGGTGACGTTCTCGTTTTCCTGCTGGTACTGCACGTACTTCTCCACGCCTTGCTCTTCGTAGATCCGCCGCTCCTCCACCAGGTCGAAGAGGGCTCGGGAGGAGACGGCCACAGTGATGGCGTGCTGGGGCTTGGGCTGCGAAGCGGGAGCGGGCTAGCGCCGGCGGCAGCGGCCCCGGCCCSGGCCCCGGCCCCCTGCGGCCCCGGCGCCCCCCGGCCGCACTTACCGGTCGGGGTCTCTTGGAAACCAGCGAGTCGTAGAAAGCCTTGGCGGCTGCCCAGTCCTGCTCGGCGTCCGGCAGCTGGGCCTCCGCGCCGCTGGCGGGCTTGGTGGCCTCCGGGCTGGAGCCGCTCATGGTGGCTGGAGCGGCGAGGGACGGGCACTGCGGCGAGACGGCAGCGGCAGCGGGGCCGGGGCGGGACAGCGCGAGCG
>NW_028186269.1:335013-355802 GCF_003343005.1 Rhea americana
CACAGGCCCCGCGGGGGCAGCACTCCCTGCCCCACTCGCTGCCAGCGGCACCTAAAGCATCGCCCCCCGCCCGGCCGCGGCCGCTCCTCTCCGCCGCGTTTGCGGTGGCTGCGCCGAGTGCTCGGCCACGGCCGCGGGCACTGACGTGAGCCACGGCGTTAAGAGATTTGTTGTTTAGATAACAGCGACTCAAGTGATATTAACAGCAGCAAATTTTCCAGGAGATTTCTTACAAAACAATAATAATATTTCTAGCAGTCATGTGGGCTGATTGTCAGTGACCTGGGGTCCCTTATTCAGCACTGCAACTCCAAAAGTAGCTTTTAGAAACAGAGTAATTTAAGCAGCAGGCACGATAGGAAATACAGCACAAGCGAWGAGCTGTTATTCTGGCATGTAGTTTGGGCTGTCTCCTAAAGCACAAAATCCCACCCAGGGCTACTTACATAATACCTACTTCTTATATAACATGTATCTTTCTGAAATGGTCCCAGCTGCCTCTGTAAACCTGCTTGTCTGAACCATCAGGTAATTTCCCCAGGCTGCTTAGCTGGGGTGAAAATGCAGCGAGAGGAAGGAAGCGGATTTTCTCCCGAGTTTTATGTGGTCTGGCACACCATACCCGCAGCCATTGCTGTTGATCGWAGCTAGTGGTATCTGTACGTCACGGTACATGTAGGCACCATTCAGAGGACTCTCAACATTTTGAAGGGAAACCTTAAACATGGCTTCTGACCCTGATTGCTGCATAATCTTTAGCAAGTTATGTCAGGTCTTTCTATCTGCATCCTTTCTCCAAAAAGGAGCATAATTATTTTTATCGCTTTGCCTGTTGATTTTTAATATGGCTTCCCAGTGAAAGGAGGCTTATGTGATTATACCATCTGTCTGTGATTGCCCAGTGGTATCTAGCTCCAAACAAATTTGACAGAAGGATAAAGATCTTAAAGAGATTTAAATTCTCAAAACATTTAATGAAGAGCAACAACAGCATGCAAATTGTTGGCCTGCTGAGGGAAAGGTCGTAATAGAAATGCAACATGTTTCTCTCTGCTTGGCTGTACTGTCTAATAGCAAATGAATACTGCCTGGCTGATCTACATTCTCCAAATCTGCTACGTTACCTGTTGCCCACCTAAACAGCTGGAAGCAGGGAAATGATGGGAAGTGGGAATTGATACTGGGAAGAGGGAACTGGAAATAAGATGTACATAGAGAGGTACCTGAGAGAAATATATTAGGGGAAGAGATATGAAAAGAGTTAGAATTGTGGTAGCTTGTTATTGTCGTGGGAAGATATCAAGGGCATAACACACAAATCTGAACAAAAACTGGCTTTACTGGCTCTGCCACCACTGATGGATGAGCTTGTTTTCCTTGAAGTTTGACCTAGAATATCCCACTCTGGTGCCTGTTGTCTAATGTAGGGTGACATTTACTACCTATAACTCCCTTTCTGCAGTCGACTGCAGGCACATTTTGACTTTCCAGCCCTTTTCTTCCTGAGTGGCTGTAAGCCTATAGCCGGGCCAAGATGGGGAAAAGCTAGAAAAAGAGATTCARCCCACAGAGCAACTGCTCCTGGTCACAGTCAGTATCACTGCCCTGCTCAGTCTTCAGTATCAGTCAAAGAAGGTGCTCTCAGAAGAGACTACCCATGTATTTACRCCTGGCTAAATACTGCAGGTGGGTAAATTGCCTGTGCAGAAGATGGAAAAGGGACAGGAAGAATGAGGAACCAGTTCTGTGGTGGCTGCAAAGCTGAACTGTGATTTCTGTCTACTTGAGCCTGTGGCAGCACACTTTCCCAAGCAGAACCTGTGATGAACACTTGCTGTATTGTGTTCCCTGCTGCCTTGCATGTCCTMAGGAGTGAAATCAGAACTCCACAAGCATGTTCTTTGATCATGTTCCCCCTGCCCCAGGAAAAGAGCCATCTGTCAGCAATGATGACTCCTTTTAACCTTTGCAAGACACCTGAAAAATTACAAGATGGTAACTTGGTCCTGTGCTCAAGCACTGCTGTTGAAGTGCTGCTGGTGMAAGTAACGTTATGCTAACATAAATATTTGGTCTCCAGACCTATATGTAATCTCTACATTGTAGTCAGTCGACTGTGCGAACCTATGCACTGAACTGAGATGTCTCTGTTCTGTGCTCCACTGCTTGCTGCTGACATACCCTCCATTTCCTCTTTTGCTGGAGATCATGAACTTGGGGCCTCACATGAAAGCCTTCCAGATTCAGCACCTTATAAATGAAATCTTGACCTTCTAAATGCAAAGTGTAGCAGCCTTATCTACGTCTAAAATATGTAGAGTTCTAGTGAACATGTCTTGCTTTTACCAAATCTCCTGGGGAGTCTGAGAATAGGAATGAATCCAAAATTCAATGGTTTTGTGGTTTCTGAGCAAAATTAGGAAAGGAATTTTCTGCTATCACCCATTATTTTGTAGGGCATTTTTATTAAAAARGAATGAGAATGTGTGTCCATGTCTTTTGTATGTGCATTCTTTCTGTAGTAAGMGTGCTAGCAAAAGGAAGGCACCCACCTACTCTGAACTCTGTTTTAACTGACAGAATGAAAAGAAAGTTCTGCTGCCTGAGCTACCTATATTTTTCCTAACTCAAGAATAACCACTAAGCAAAATTCAAATGTTCAGGAAGAAGCTCAGAATGCRTTACTATATTTTTTTTTCTCCGTTCTTCTCTCTGGAATGATGTGAAATATTTAAAACTCTGAGATCAAAAGTAAGGAAAAGACTTGCAGTGGAAGGACTTTTTTCTCTTTTTAACTGTATAGATCATAATTTGTATTGTGCATGAGTATATCACAAACATTCAGTCTCTAGGGCCTAAATCTACAGTGCAATTCAGAGTCACATCAAGGTCACTTTTGGGTGTCATTGCATTGACATTTATGCCATTATATATATGGTGATTTTTTGCACTGAGACCCCAAGACTCAAACCATAAAGTGTKATGTACTCAGAAGAAAAGAACCTGAGAAGGACTTTGGTTTTGGCTGGTCTGCCATGACAAAATATGTGGTGACACTGCCAGATTACAAAAGACCTGTCAAATAACTTGGAAAGCTCTCCTGCTTTTTAGATCATACAGATACTTTTAATGCCCCCAAGGTTCAAGAACTGTTTTTTTAAACTATTTAACCTTTGTTATTCACAGCTAATTTTCTAAATGTTTCCTACAACTTGGATCACAAACTGTGTGTATTCCCTTAGTTGGCTGCCTCCTGTTGGTCAAACTCAGTCTCACACAGACAGAAAAAGAAAAAAAAAAAAGCAGTTGGTTTGTGTCAAAGCTACTTCATGCCTTGGAGATGTATATTTGTATACACAGAAGAAACCTTTCGAGCACATCAAAGTACTTACTTTCCTTTTTCTGCTCATCATGTTTTCCAGTGCATCTGACTGGTCCAGGTCAAGTTGTTACAGTCCCTCCTCCCCAGGCCTGGTTTCCATTCTCTCTTCCTCCCTCTCCCTTCCTCTCTCTGTGTTTGTGCAGGGAAGCCAGAATGCTAAAATCAGTGACATCACATTGTAATCTATGGCAACCGCCTTGCGGTCTTTTCCTAGCTTTGCTAGGTTGGTCTTTCTTTAATAATTTATAATATAAAATATAATATATAATGTATTCATTACAACAGCCACTTAATATAGATTTTATGTTTTCTTAGGTGATCTTTCATTTCCATCACTTTTAACATGGTTTATTCCAGTGYTCATGTGACAGATTAGACACCAACCAAAGGTGAAACTATCATGAGTACAGAGGATTGCTACAGGCAAGGCATAAGATTTCTGTCTAATTATTACAGTGGAAGTCGTCTTTCTCCTATTACAGAAGTTTTTTACTCCCTAATTTTGTGAAGATGAAAGCCACAGCTAAGTCATGTCTTTAGTCTTCTGGAAATTTCTTCTCTGTACCAAGCTTAATGTARTTTTTGTTAGGAAAATATGATCTATAACATATATAACATATAACACATAAGATATATAACATATAACATACAACTGAATTATCTTCCAAACTCTTCTAAACCAAGCAACAAATAATGAGCCAGCTATTTGCCCCCAAAGAAAGCTTATAACATAATTGCAAGATTTCAGAAAGAAATCAAGAAGAATTCTGTAACTCGGAAAAAAATATTTATTATGCAACTAAAAGAGTTAAAATACAGAAAACTGTTTTGGCTCCAACCTGCCGTTGCTAGTAGTTTGCYGCAGGAAGAACTGAGAGACGTTCCATGACCTTTCTGTACAACAGAGCAGGAGCCCTGCTTCATGTAATCCTAGCCGTCCAACCAAAAAAAAAAAAGGTAGAAGAATATCTTAAATGAGACAAGAATACTTATTGGAAATGATCAGAAAAGGTTTGACAGAAGGTACATGTGAAATGGGGTGTATCGTGAAGGAAGTATAAAAGTGTTTTTTTTTTTTTTTTTGAAATAGCTTAGAAAAGAAGCAATAAATTCATAACTTCTGTATTAAAAATRCTATAGAAATAATAATAATAGGTTTAGCTGATCAGGGTTTGACTTAACAGTACTGAATTATTCTTTAGGCATTTATAGAAAAGGCCACAAAGACAACACAGTTTAAAAATTCTTTAGGCATTTATAGAAAAGGCCACAAAGACAACACAGTTTAAAAANAAAAAAAAAAAAAAGACCCACAGGAAGACTTGTCTGTGTTCCAAGCTTAAGCAGATAAATATTTGTATTGTAAAATCATCACGAATAAAATAGAATAGGTATCAATTATATATATAAGTCCTATTACCTAGTTCCTACAGAAAAAAGTGCAGTGTCATGAAAAATTTAAATGTTCGGCTCTGCATAAGAGACAATTGTTTAWATGTTTCTCATTGCACACTAATTATCTCTTTGATTATAGAAATGAATGAAGGCTCCAGTCATGCAAACTGCTCTGTGCAGGGACATGCCTGTGCAAGACTGAAACCTCAGTGTTGAAACCCCATTGACTGATTTTAGCATCATAAAAGAAGTTAAACTATTCTAAGATTCATTCAGATAATTAAATGTTCTATCCTGCATTAAATGCCCAATGATTTAGCTATTAGGTTAGATTAGCTTCCATTAGGATTCATGTTACATATTAAATTAGGTTAAAATCTCTAATGAGAAAAACAGATTGGGGGAAAAAAAACTCTTAGGTCAGATGCATGTGCAAAAATACCTTAGACAACTCATTTAATCCCTGTTGCACTCTGCTAGTTATATCTGAAAACAAATGAGTGAACAAACAAGAGTATTAACTGTGTTTTTTCTCACCCCTCCATACAATATATAGAGAACCCATTCAAGTAGTGCTGTTTTCCACTCTTTTCCTGCGTGGCGCATAGTGTCCCACAATGTGCGCACCCAAGTGTCACTGATGGAGGCTGAGGCACAGTCCCGATGTATGGGCTGAAGGACAGAGGCAGTGGAAAAGCAGAACTGTCAGAGCAGAGAAGTCCACTGATTGCGTTGTAACACTGTGTTTCACATACAYATTGTGAAAAACTTGACCCACTGTYTTGYGAAAACAAAACATCTGCTTTTCCCTTTCAGATATATATAAAGTCTCATTCTACTCTTCTCCTCTCTGCCCCTTGATACAACTCACATATAATGGGATCTACCTGGAAGAGCAGGATTTTCGTTTATGTTGCCAGCCTTCCAACCGCTTTGCTTGAGAAAAAAACTTTTTTGTTTGTTTTCATGAGAATATGAAAACAGGCACTTTCTAAACACCTCTGGGCAACAAAGAATAAGGATATAGTCAAAAAATGTACAAATTGCTTCAAGACAGGGGTGTGGTGTGATGGTGTGATTATACCTATTAATAAGGAAGACAAGCTTTAATTGMAGTGAGAGTGCTTTTGACTGCAGAGTTACCACCCAGTTCCAGAAAGACGATTTTAAGTAAGTGATTAGTGCAGCACTCCTGAGGGGTAAGGAGAAGCCAGAAGTGTATGAGAGGAGATTTAGGGCTCCTCTAAGCTTTGGCTTCAAACCTGTCAGCAACCAGCCTATGACGTGTCTGTTATTTAAGTTACAACACGATTCACTTTTGCAGTGAATGTGTATCCCATTTCTGGTGAAGGTGCCCTCCCCTCTTTTGACGAGTTAAACATTCAGGAGAAAACGAATAAGGACTAATAGTGATGATAATGCGTTATTGTTTGTGTTATGGTAGTTTCCAAGGGCCTCAAAAAGCATCGAGGAATTGTGTTGGATAGTGTAGGAACACACAGGAAGGYGCTCCCCATACGGCACTGCTTCTCCCCTCTTGAGCCTTCTTAGTAGAAGGAAAATTACTTTTGCAGATCTCTCCAACCTCAAGCACTAAGCGTGAGACTTGTGCTGTTGGCCTTCTCCTCATGCTTTCCCACAGCAAGGCTGCTGGCTTGTGCATTTGCAAAGTAGTGCCGCGGTCCCTCTCCTCTCATGCTGCCCCCGCATGCCAGAGAAAACTGGGCTGACCTAGTGTGTGTGACCACTAATGGGAATTGTCTGGTGCCAGGGGGTCGTGAGACAGCGTCGAGGTTACTAGGCTGTGCTGGAGCCAAGGGCGAGACCCACACCCAAAGGCCTCTTGCACTATGGCTCTTCTCTTTGTCGTGTGACTTAACATGTTCCTTGGACTTGTTTATCATTTCACAATAAAATGCAGCACTATTCATGCATCAGGGAAGAAAATACTTGAGCAGTTGTATGCATCCTTCCAGTTGTATTATTTACATCAAAGCAGTATTTACATTTCTCTGTTTTCAATATATTTCTTGAGGGCTCAGAAAGAGCAGTAAGAGCAGTAATGACAAAAAGAGTAACAACAACAATAATAACATAAAAGCAATGTTTCCTGTAGGAGGCTTTTATGATATATCGTTCCATGTCTACATAACAAAATCTGATCCCCATTTTATGTTGTACTATAAAAAATCACAGAACAAAAAGATAAAGGGTTTTCAGTAGGCCATGAATCACATGATCTGAGCTGCATTATCAGTTTCATCTCCTGACTTTGGGCAAAACATTTAAACCGTCTGTCCTGCTTTCATCTTATTTTTTAGATTAGAAGCATAGTCATTATGGCTTCCTCTATATAGAGAAAGGTATGTGTAGAAGACTGTACATTCCACGGAAGGCTTGCCTTGCCCCTGAAGGTGCTCCTCTCTTTATAGTGAGTGCCTTTCTAAGCTAGGCACCTCAGTTAAATGTGTAATCCTGGGGCAGCAAGGGGGAATGAATCTATGTCTGAATCTAGAACATTTAAGCAAGATTAATCTTCAGTCTCCTCAAATATGTTGCAGGCTTTTTAGCCAACATGTAGCATATGTAGGACTTGAGAGCTGGAAGCTGTGTGTGKGGGGRGGAAGGATTGAACTTTAAATAACATGACTGTGAGCATTCAGTAAAGCCTACCAAGAGATGGAGAATCTATGAGGATTGCTGTCAAAGGTACCCAAGGAGCTTTAGCTACCTTGAGTACCAATATCAAAGTGCCAGCAGTAAAGAGCGTAGCACAATTTGCAAATGTTTACAGTGTATGTTCACCCAGTGCTTCTGTGCCTATTCCTCTCAGTATCAGGGATAATTCAGATTTGTCCTTGTGGGCTGTGGTCACAAATTTGACTGCTGTGTGAACATACCCAATTACTGCTTTCTGCTGTTGTAAAACATCTATTCAGTAGTTTAGACACAAATTGTTGGGCTTGTACATATATTATTGTGTGAAATTTAGTGGTCTGCATCATGAGGGAGGTTAGACATGCTGACAAGAAGTCATCTTGTCTAAGTTGACTAAGTATGGCTTTTAAACTCAGTGAATCACTGTGAGATAGGACTGAATAAAGCGTGGGGCATTTGGAGAGACTCCCCAGGGGAGGATGTGACACTGCAGAGAGCAGAGCTGCAGCAGTTCCCAATGGCTCAGTTTGCCTGTTCCCTGGTGATGGTGCTTACCCCTGCCTGCAACTGTGTTTAATTCAATTGCAGTGAGTGTTTTTGTGACCTGCAGCCATGTCATTTTAAGCTACTCTATCTGCTCTCTGAGGCTGAAAAGATTAGTGTAAATCAGGACTTATGTGATGGTGAAAGAGGAATTGTTGAGCCAGAAGGCTGAGCTGATCCTGAACTCATCCTCTAACAGTAATGCAGCACCAGTGTGTTGACCACCACTGCTAGGTACTAGTCACAGATTTAAGGCTGAAGATCTTACTTGACTAAAATTCAGTATGGGTGACTGAATATTGTCATATTCTGTAAATAAAGTAGAGAAAACAGCAAAGAACAAGAAATTTCCAGAGTTATTGTATCTATTTCCCTACATTGACATTATCCTGAGTGCATCACCAGTTCCTGATGATATTTATATCTCTAATTGTATCACAGATACTTGAATATAGTATTTCTCACTGTCTCCTTTAATCAATTTTATTATTTTCCTCCTTATGTGTGAACATCTTCTACATGACATCTTTAAATCAAAGTCTGTGGTCAAAGCTCTGTCTTTCTGTGTTAGTAGTGAGAGATTTGTATTAGAATTTCAGCCTTCCAGAAACTGGCATCTCTATCCTGGAAAGGGCTCAAATAAGCCAGAGCAGACCTCTGGTAGCCAAGCTTGTGTCATCAAAATTAAAATTAAATCTGTAGCTGTTAATAGACCACATCAGAAATGGAAAGTCGCACAGGAATAATTGTGGCTACAAATGCTTTTGCAATGGAAAAGTTGTACTATATCTGGGCAGTACATTTATTCTGGTACTGTATAGAAACCTCTGTATAAGCCCCTCAGAACTCAAGTCAGCTGAATTTCATCAAGTTATTTGTCTTTGCCATTCACAAATGTCAGAAAAGGACCATTGAGAGCAGAGAAAAAATGATTTTGTGTATTTTATTGTAGTTTTTCTCACTGTAATAGTTTCCAGGTAGTGCAAAAACATTGATCAAGAAAACTCTACTGTTATCTTGATACTCCAGAATAGACTTTACTTATTTTCTTCTGCGGTTGCTGCATGTAAAATCTTGTTGACAGGAGGTTTTGGGAAGCTGGGTGAGAATGGATTATACTCAGTACAAATTAAATCTTCAGAGGATTCTTGCTAACTCAAGTGTATCTCTCCTGAGCACATGTAAATAAATTTTTCAAAGTCTCATAACTTGGCAAATTTAAGTTGATTTTCAGAAGTATGGCAAACGTTCCTTAAAAATATTAACACGAGCCAAACAGTATATTGTTCCCAAACTGCATTCTAGGAGGTAGATGAAGAAATTCTGTTGAAATAACTTTTCTCAGTCCAATTTGAATTTAGAATGATAATATTAACAATAAAAAATGCAAAGAATTAAAATTTGGCAAAATGGAAAATATTAGTCAACTTTAACTATAGCTGTTAATGCATGTTCTGCCAACAATATATTTATTCCAAAATGAGAGAACTCTTTGCAGCCTAATAAAAGGCAGTGAAATGACTGGTAGCCTCGTTCTGAGGTTTAGTTAGTGCCAAGGAAAAGACTCTAAAGAGCAGACCATGTCCTACATATGATTCTGATGAAAAGCAAAAGGAAGGTAAATAGTCAATTAAGTCATAGCAGAGAAACATAGATAAAATGTGTCTTTCAGAGAATATGCCCACTAGTTTCATAATATATCCCAATAAAATTAGATAGTATTACAAAAATGTTTGAAAACAGCAACCAGAAAATTTGCTATACCAACTGTGATATCTTACAAAAATAATAAACTATAATAGGCACATTTTTTTAGGTAAGCCAATCTAAGGCATTTTTTGTGAATAGTCTCATGGTACGTTGCAAAGGCAGTAAGTTCAAGTCCTGTTACCATTTCAGAATACTTTGTCCTATTTAAGTCTGTCTAACTATTGAGGTGATGAAAATTCCTCATAGCTTCAGCTATATTTTTTAAAAAGTATAGCTATCACTTTTCTTAAACAGTGATTCAGTGTTGTACACACCCTGACTTTTCCAAAGTGTCCTGAAAGTCCTTCTTTTCTTCAAAAAACCCTAGTCTAGGCCCTAGTCCTGAAATGACAGAACACAGGTTTGATCCTTGGCATAGGATTGTCAGACGATAAYGTCCCAAGCAAAAAAGTTATCCCATTCAGTTCAAAATTTTGTTTAAAGCCTATGAATGAAGCTGTTTATTCAAATAGCACAGCATGTTAACGATTTACTTACATAGGATCCTCTCCAGCTTCCACTAAAATCCCAGAGGTTCTCCAAGTCTTCAACTCTCTCTCTGGCTGCTGGGAACTCCAGTGTCGAAGCACCCACAGGCTGCTGGGGTGTCAGCTCCTCCTCCTGCGATTCACCACGAGGAGTCCTGTATCAGGGCTTCCAGGAGCAGACACCTGATTCCAGCTTTTGTACTTTTCTCAATGCAGTGGCCACTTGATTTTTGAGGAAACACGTTGAGCACCAGGTAAGATATATATGAGGTACAAGAGTGCTAGAAAGTTTCTGTCATTCTCTATCCTTTCCAGTCTGGGTGAAGCTGAAAATCCTTTTCACTTCTGCCTTTGGATTTTAGAGTCTTATTGCATGACTTTATGGAGAATGAGTGAAAAGGACATCTAAGACCTTTTGAAGTATTTTTTCTACACCCAGTCACTGCAGAAATAATAATTATATAATGTTCTTATGATTAGTGTCAGTGATTTTTCTACTATTCAAAGACTTATTTGGACTTTTTGAATTGCATTTATTTTGAAGGGTTGCAGTATACTTGAAGAATAATATTTAAGCAAAAACATGTATACTGTAAAGTAGTAAAAGTGTACAAGATGACATGATGTGTGAAGATGAGATCAATGATTTTTTTTTCTTAGAAAATAAAAATAAAGCTAATAAGGACAATGTTTACATTAAAATGGCTTTTTCACATTCAGAAGAGAAGAATGGACACATAGGATTGCTAATGTAAAATTTTGTCTTTGGGGAAATTTTCTACATTGCTTTTTAAATGCAGATGTATGATATGACTGGAGTATAACTGGAAGAAAGGCAGAGTTATGAAAGTAGTCCAAGAGCAGAGCTGGATGGAAGTCTGCAAGACCATAGCCATGTCAAATTATTGGAGAGAATGATTTTATCACTGGTGCTAATGAGAAGAAAGAGAAAGCTAAAACCTTCATAAAACTGACCTTTAATAATTGCTCCTATGGTACATGACATAAGAGTCACGCTACTACCACTTCCACTGACTGTGTGGTGAAGCCCAAGATGAACACACTGGAGATGCTCCATTTTCTGATGAGTAAATATTTTACAGCTGATGACCACATTACTCGTTTATTGTTATTTGTTAAAAAGCTTAATTTTTCTAGTTTGCTCACTTCAGTCTTCATTCAGATTTGTGGAGAGACCTTTTTTTATCTGGCCTCAGTATTTGATAGCTGGTTTTACTAGGATGCATGTGGAATGGGTTAATTGATTGCTAGTGATATCTCTAACATTTAGCAATGGTAACCTTAGACTCTTTGACATATCTCCCCTCCTCCAACATGTCCAGAAACATGTATTCACTATTTTCTCCTGGAAAAAAAAATATGAAGATAGCAAGGTGGTTTTATGTGACTTTTTGCCATATCTCTTCCTAATCTCCTGACAATGAAATATATCAACTGAGTTTTCCACTTCAACAGAAACATTTTTTCTAGTGTGTGTTTTACTCCTCCATAACACTGAGATTATGAGAGCCCTGGCAGGGCAGTGATCTGTCGAAGTGCCAGCAGAGAACCTCCAGCCTGATAGCAGGCTCAAAATTGCTGGTGTAATGGATGATGGTGGTGCCAGTACATGTGTCTTCTGGGAGATAGGAATGTCGATCTCACTGCCATGGTAGGATTTCTTTCTCTTTACAATGGCTGTGCAGAGCAACAGCAGTGGCTGATTCCAACTGCTGTTGCCCAGCTGAGTTCCAAGACAGATAAACTGTGTGATGTTCTTAGCAGCTCCTCCATGAGGTAGTAAGATAAACACAAGAAACATAAGGAGATATAAAAGAGCAGATGATAATCCATTTTCAGGAAACAGCATTTCTCCAGCAAAGAGTCTGAACTTTATCAAAGGGAAAACTTCTCCTGGAGGACTTGCCAAAGTAAATCTCTTTGATGCAAATGGTTTAAGCAAAGACATTCACCTTAATCTACTGTGTGGTGACCTGGCCTTCTGATACAAGGAATAATTATGGATGTTTTCAGAATTTCTATGGTCTGCAAATCCTCCAAACTTAAAAAAAGTATTTACAGTGTTCCCACTTCATCATGTTGATCTTGAAGTCACCTATATTTCTGTAATATTTAATAATGCCTAATGCCTTAACCTTTGTTCTATGAAAGGACTTCACTGCCGTGTGAAGGACAGATAAAAATGCAAGTGCTCATTAACATGTCTTTTCCAGTTTCACAGTTTTATCATTTTGCATGTGCTAAAAGGAATAGCATCTAATAAAATGAATGACCCACAAATAACTTGCCCAAAAGGGCAAGTGGGGAGTGGGGAGAGGAAAAGAGGACTACTTAGTTGTTGAAACTAGTATTTCATGCAGATTACTGTTTGTGCCAGTTTGCCATGCCGGACATTTTCAGTTCAGTTTATTTGTGTTATAGTAGTAGTGACAACGTAGTTAAATATAGCCTCTGAAAACAGGATCTCTGCTTGTTTCATTTGTATTCTACTGTTCTTTCATTAAACATTTCTTCATCTCTGCAGAGCCAAATTCTTAAAATAATAAATCAGAGACACCTAAGGTTCTTGCCAAGTCAAATATCTACGGTTTCTGGCAATTATGTAATTTCCAGATTTGCTACAATGGCTCTTGCTGATAAGTCAATTGTCATAAAAAGAAATGTTCCAGACCAATCTTTATTAGGGTGTCCTTCACTGATCTGTGTAAAATAATCCCCTTCTTGTCCCASTCTTTTTTAAAAAAGAGAAACATAATTACAGCTTTTTCCCTTGCTTTGAATGACTCTTCATCATAACAATTTATATCTGGAAAATGTCACAAGAAAATGTGAAAAAGGTAAGTTTAAACCAAAGAAATCAAGCACTGCTGTTATTAATAGAACAGCTCAAAAATGTTTCCCATGATGTGTTATAATGGC
Source organism: Rhea americana (assembly GCF_003343005.1). Classification (NCBI taxonomy): domain Eukaryota; kingdom Metazoa; phylum Chordata; class Aves; order Rheiformes; family Rheidae; genus Rhea; species Rhea americana. The sequence continues at coordinate 348,169 of NW_028186269.1, forward strand.
TCTGTCTTATAATAAAATTTAACAGTGATGTATTTCCCTTGTTCTCAAGTTGATTTTGTATTAGAAGTCCAGACAAAAGTAATTTGTAGCAAAGGTCCCTGATCCAATGTCTGTATATGGAAAAGACTCAAAGGACTTTGTGCCCATTTAAAAGCCCTTTAAAATGATTAATGGCTAAATGCATTACAAATTATCAAGTATTTCACACTGACAAAACAGAGAACTTGTTCTGAGTTTTGGCCAAATTTCCCTTCCTTAGTACTTAGAGTAAAATATTGCTTAAACAGTAATTGTGAGCACCCATTCAGAGTGCTGATAAAGTACTGGCAGATTTTAAAAAGTGCAACATATTTTGCACTTCTTTGCTTTTTTAATGGAGATGTGTAAAAGGACACTTGTAATCCTCATTGTCACCTCTACTGCAAAGCATTCTCTGAGTATTTCCTCATTTTGAAGGAAAAAGAGAAAGAACATAATGAAAGCACAGGACTTAGGTGCAAATTCCCAAGTTGTGTTCATACCTGGAAGTGATTCTGGCACCAAATCTGAAAAAAAGAAGCCTGGCCTTTCTGCACTTAAAACCTAATGATTTATTTTCCAGCTCTCACTATAGTCTTTATACTATATGTCCCAGTTATAGCTGGGACAGATAGAAATGGGGCCTGTCCAGGCCAGTGGAGTTGACCAATCTCATTCTCTGTGGTTCAGTTAGAATATAGTCCTAAAATACTATTATTATTGTTGATCTTGCACAAGCAAATTGTACAGTAGTAACATTAAAAAAAWTATATATTTTTCCACTGTTGTCAAAAAGGGAAACGCTGCATACAATTTTTATTCCTTGKAACTTGTCTCTGATGCCATTTTGGACATTTGGACTCCTCAGCACAGCAAAAAAGAGATACAGTTGCATGCAGCAAGCCCAATTCCAGCCGCCCCTTCATTCCTGCAGCTACGCTGACGTCCGCAGAAGGCATGTGCTTGGGGCATCACTTGCTTCACCTCTTATAGCAGCAGCCAGAGCTGGCAGTGTGCCTTTGAAGAATCTATTGGCTGCTGCCTCTGCTTGAACTGCCGCATAGGAGTACCCAAATCCTGGTCCAAAATCTGTTGACAGCTAATAATATATCTAATTATAAGAACTATATATATATATATATATATATGTAATGACAATATATTTTCACATGTTTTATTAGGTCCAACTCTTACTTTATGCACAGAGCTAATAGAGAGCTAGCTGTTAACAAATATGCAAAACCACTGATTGTAAGATCACTACTATTTTTTCTGCAGTTGCAAGAGGTTTGTAACACATACAGGAAAAGTAAATACAATTTAATTGTCTACCATCTCAGAAGCATTATGGGGGCCATATCCTGAAGAGGACTAATTAATCATGCATGAGACATGGCCAGCCTGTGAAATATCACAGAACAAAAAAGTGGGCCTCTGTATTTCTGTTTATCCATTAACATATTATTTTCCAGTTTCTGTCTCTTTCTACAAACCATTGTTTTTTCCTCCATGCACATACTGCCTTGATACTGTGCATATAACTCTAACTGTTCTGAAGTCTGGCAGGTCTCCAGCTGCCCTCATGTCATCTTTATGAAATTTGAAAACGTTAGGGTTGTACATATTATCTTTTGAAGTGATGATGTGATTCATTATTCTGCAGCTCTCATTAGCCACATGGGTCTAAGAAATTTATATCATGTGCAAACAGAACTATTTAGTGGTTTGTCCAGGGGCAATGTTAGGGTCAAAATTAAAAGAGCTGACCTCTTTCATCCATCTTTCATGCTCCTTGCCCTCTTTCTTTTTATTAGTTATTTCCCTGTAAGAAATAAAAACGTAAATTCAAAAAGTGCTTTTGGAAACATACAAATTTAAGGAAAAATCTAAGCCAGTAGAATAAATCCCATTTTTTATTCAAGCAGGGTGAAATTCCTTACAGYGCTGTATTTTAGGTAGCATATAAAATATATACTGTTCAAAAGTCTTTCATGATACCAGTGCCAACAAGGTATCGTGACACCATTGAGCTTTGCTATTCTATAAAATGCTGTAAATGAAAGGTTAATGAGGTTTCAAGGGGGCTGGAGATAAGGGCAGGGGTARTTCTGCTTGTATTAATCCCCCGCCCCCCGGCTGATCCCAACTTTGTGGAGTTAGGGCCTTGTCTGTAACCCAGGGGCTTCACCTACAGACTGGAGCAGGCTATACTCGTGGCAATAAGACTTTCTGTGCTGGCTTGAGTCCTGAAAGTCTTTCCCCAGCACAAACTCCTTTCTGTCCCCTCTTGCTAGGATCCTACAGTGGATCCTACAGATCCTATAGAGCCATCCTACAATGGCTCTATACTAGGAAATAATGCAGGGCTGAGGGATGGGCTCTGGCACTGGCCCATGGTTACCCGTAGGGTTTTGGTGTCAACTTGTTCCTGGGGTGCTGGAGCCATGCCGAGCTGGGCTCTTCCCTACCATGTCCACGTGTACTGTGATTTCATGTGGTAGGTATGGCTATTTCGACATGGCCACTCTACTTTGACAGAAAAGAAAGTTTACCCCTGTAGACGTGTGTTATGCCAAAGCAGTTGCCTCAGAGTAAAGAATAGTCTCTGAATTGTTTTACTGAATGTTTTTATAGATACACCACAAAATCCCATGGAACCTATGCATAAGGCTACTCTTCTCTGCTTTAACATTGTGACKGGGAAAGAGAGGAGCACACTCAGCTGGGAGATAGAAATCCCTCTCCAGATTTTCCCACTTCTGTCTTCGGGCAGAGAAGAAATTAAAACAGTGTTACCCCTGATCTGAGACAGAAACTGGGAGAGGAACAAAGAAGTCACAAAAGGACTAAGAATGGGACTACGAATTAGCAGAATTAATAGATCAAATCTATTAAAATCTAATAATTCTGTTGCTGTTTAGAACAGGAAACATTTAGCATTGTTTCCAGTTTATTTTCCCTCACTATCTTCACATATTAAAATATGGATGATACCTGGCAACAAAATTATCCTCATGGGACCCAAGAGACCCTTTGCGCTTTGGTGAAGTAGACTCATTGATAGAAATATGGGAAAATCTACTCATAAATTTGTGGCTAACACCATAAAATCAGCTAGATCGGAGGGATTTTTTTAACTATGAATCAGCAGTCATCTCAGCAAGTGAAAACACTGTTTTTGCAGAATGGTCATCTTTAGGTCTGTGGAACTGATAAAAAGTATCTCAGCAAAAGGTCTCTTGCAGTTACAGCTGAGCTGATATCTTACAGCTGTAACTCTGCTAGGAGAGCTGCCATTGGTACAGTAGTAAAAAAGAAATAGGCAGGAAATAGATTTCACATTCTGGCCAAATGTAGCAGTATGGAAAAATGTTTATGTCCTGAATCACAACAAAGAATTCAAAATCTAAAAGCATCGTGGACTATAAATTCGGAAGTTATGGTTTCAGTTCAGATCCACTGGAACATTTTGTTTTGGTAATTTGGAAACATTTCTGATTGTTTTTAAAATATATTTTGGGATTTTCTATGAACAGTCATTTTGAGCTGTAGAATGAATATATTCATTTTTAGAGACATAGTCTCAGTTCAAAAAGTCTGTAAATGTTTTTCAGTCTGTTTTTTTGAAATGGACATTTCTGATGAAAAATGTTGTATAAACGAATCAATATGTTCTAATTTGTATAACTAATATTAATTTGTATAACCTAATCAACATATTCTAATTTGAAAAGTGGAATGAAAATGTTCCTGACTGACTGATGTATCTGTAATGACAGCAATTTTGCTTGGTAAATGAGGCTTGGAACAATTCATGTAAATTAGAATCACATTTGTGGGTGCTGCAGGACTAGCAGTGATAGTTTTATATGTTTCAATAATTTTATAATTCATCTGCTGGAATTGGTTGTTATTTTTTTATATATATTTTATAGTGTTGAGGATTCTTTCTGCCACCCTTAAGATGTCAGTGAGCAGAGCTACTCTCACTCCTTAATAATGATTTTGGATTGGCTTTAAGTTTGACTCGGAAAACTAAGACATTCTCAAAATTAAGATAAGGTGTTTTAGTTGGTAAAGCAGATTGGAAAGAAAAATTGGAACAGAAGTTCTGAGCATTTTTTGCAAAGTCGTATCCCCTTTTTATGACTTGCAATATTTAAGAAAAAACACATCTGAGGAGACATTTTGGCAAAACTTGCTGATGTACAGCCATTTTGTTCTGCAGGGTGACATATTCTCTCACTACACGTGCAGAACACCCACAAATCATCTGTGCGCAAGRCATTCTCTGATGTTCACAGCAGAATTAATATTAGCTGAACAAACTACCATGTAATTAATAGAGGACAAACGATTAGCAAATGTGTTAACAAAAGCTAACTGAGCACAGGGGGCTGGTCTTATTAAGTTCCCTCCATGGTCAGTGGAGAGCTGTGAATTCTTCTAGAGAATGATTCAAATCAGTAACTTGCCTTAGGGAGTCTTTGGCTGAGTCAAGAATATAGGATCGACAGGTCCTACATCATAACCKTGTAGAAATTGGTTTGCGAGGGCCAGTGGCCTCGTTCCAGCTGTGTGAGGGGAGGAGACAGGGTTGTGTTTCATTTGCTTGTGCATCAGGATTTCAAAGGAAGTGGAGGTCCATAAGTAGAGAGGAAGTTACATATCATTCCAATATATTCCCTGATGGGAAAAATTGTCAGGCAAACTGCAAAACGTACCTTCTCTTCTGTATGGACAGGGTGGGCGTCCTGGAATCAGGATTGCAAGGTGCACTGTGGAGTGCCCTCACGGTGTCACAGAGTAACCTCTTGCTCTCCAGGAAATCTAATTCCTTCCGTCGACTATGGTAGCAGTGCAGGGAGAATAACTGCCTGCCTCTGAAGTTAAGCTTGGAAATATCTCTTCCTCCAAACTCTGGAAAACATAAACCATGAACCAAATATTGTTTCATTAACATCTGGAATGAAATACAAGGGCTACTGGGCAAAGTATATCTTTAAAATATTTTATCTCTCAAGAAGAAATTTGTTGGTAACAATTTGCTGTTGCTTCTTTTATACCAGCTTTAATGATGACTATGTCAAAATATGCCTTCTTCTCTGGAGACTGCAGCTATATTTGAAACCATAATCAAATCAATGCTAATTGAACTGTTTTGCTTGTTTGGAAATATTAGACCTTACCCTTTGTAGCTATCTGTGAAATTGTTGTTTTTATACACCTATCAGAATTTCTGGAATATAACTTACGTAGTGTTACTGCTCATCTTATTTTAATCTATGATAATTTTCACTGGAGAGTSCTTAGCTGCTGTCCTGTCTGGGAAAGCTTTGGTCCTGGCTAGGACCAAATGACTGCAAAAATCAAGAGAGAATCTTGAGGCTATTATGTTTTCTTATTCCAAATGTTATATTATATACCTATAGAAATTATATGTTAGCTAAACCATCTGCTAAAGTCATACATAAGCTGTTATTTAACAGGATCTGCAAATGATCAGATACAGCCTCGCGAACAGGTCACTCAGTCGCAGCAAATTACAAATGCGTTTCAAATAGGATAATTTGACCAGCTGAAAGATATATAGAAATACTGTACAAAGAGAAAAACATTAGAAACTGCATGCCCATTACTAGGTTTTAACTTTGAAAACATCTCTAGAAAGAAACTGGGTTCCAAACCACAAAATACAGAGCTGGATCTTGAAATCCTTGAATTTGAGGGATCAGGTCTGAAGTTTTGGTTCTGCTCATTATGGAGGGAGATCTCATTTGTGAAATTCAGAGCTGCATCTGGGTTTGGATTAGAAATTAATGTATAAATGAGGGTATTTGCTTCCAGGAATTTTGCTATAGACTCCACTTATCATTATTGTCCCAAATGTGGAGGCACCGATCACTAATGCATATCATTCAGGAACTCAATACAAGTATACTTTTTGTGAAAGTTTCATTTTACTCAATTGGAAGCAAATGTAGTACTTGCAGCCAGACCTGGTTTGGCCATGAATAAAAACYGTTTGCAACTCTACAGAATACAAAATTGAATCTTTCAAGTTAGCAGATTATGGTTTCTACAAGCAGTCAGAAGGACAATTCTTGTCTTAGACTTGCTTCGAGCATGAGAAAATAGTCTGAGTCTATTTTCCAACAAATATCATTAAAAAAAGGCCAAAACTCAGCCAGTTGTTTAAAAAGTTATTTTTACATTTGTTTTCTATTTGTTTCCTACAGAAAGAAAGGTTATGGGATGATATGTTTGAATCCCCAATAACCTTAGAAAATCTGGGCTAATTTCAGCCAAATGTGTCAGTGGCACACCTACTAAAGATACCAGGTTTCTACAGATTTCAGGAAAGGGATATTTGAGACCTCTCCAAGGGAAGACTGCAGTGTGAATTCCAAGTTCACAGGCTACCTATGGAGAAAAACATACTGAATGTTGTTTACYGTAGTTTAACCCTTTCTGAGAGATTAGAGAATCCAATCCTGAAATCCTAAGCTAGAGGAAATTTAATTAGTTTTGTTGCTTTGAGAACTAGCCTTTTTTGGGGGAGGTTTCTGTAACTGTTATGTTCTATTTTGAATCTTGCTGTCTGAGACACTCACATTTTGCATGGCATTTCCAGTGCGAACAACTACTAAAGCTCAAAGTGAAATTCAACTTTTTTTTTTTTTTTTTTTTTTAAAAAAAAGTCTAGGTGGATTCCCACAGGTCAGGAGCTGATTGAATAAGCAGGGTAAATATTTGTGAACAAGTTCCTGAGATCTGAATCATGCCTCCACTTGCCTTTTAAAATATGTATCTCTGTATATGTGTGTGTATGTGTGCATGTATGTGTGTGTACACAGAGAATTACACAGAGAATCACAGAATGGTTGAGGTTGGAAGGACCCTCTGGAAATCATCTAGTCCAACCACYCTGCTCAAGCAGGGTCACCTGGAGTGCCTTGCCCAGGACTCTGTCCAGATAGCTTTTGAATATCTCCAAGGATGTCGACTCCACAACCTCTATGATGGGGAGAATGGAAAGCAGAATATTTCAAATAATGGTAAACATGGCTTGTTTATAAGACTTCCCTCTCACATGAGCTTCATTAAYTTAAAAACTCTGCTTCATGTACCTTGAAAAGAAGACTATAGGAACTGCTACAGTGGATCAAATCCATTGTATCTRTAGTCCAGTAGCCCGTATCCAGCAGCAACCAATGACCAGATGAGATGCTTCAGTGGAAATTATGGTTCATCTCTCCTTCCCCTATGATCCTCCAATATAGGCCTAATTTAACATAATAATTAGTGATGGCTTTGTGCCTTGAACCATGAGGTTTAATACTTAGTCAATCATATATGCTAATTCTGTGCAAAGGAAAAACAGGAAGCAGTGATTTTTTTAAAGGGCTTAATGTTGGCTGATGATTATCCAGTCTGAATCGGGGGATTTATTTTACCTTTCAGCAATAGCAGAATCACAGGATGTCTGACCCACCTTGGATAGCTTGGTGCTCACCATGCCTGCTCATCGCTCACTACTGAGATTTCATTAAGGTTTCAAGATTGTTGCAGAGTAACGTAACCTCCAATTGACTACAACTGTATGTTTTTTTTTT